>NC_059165.1:100271590-100576893 GCF_019923935.1 Bubalus bubalis | reverse complement strand
CCTCTCTCCATGGGATTTCCCAGGTAAGAATACCGTAGTGGGCTGACATTTCCTACTGCTGGGGATCTTCCCAACCCAGGGATGGAACCTGCGTCTTCTGCATTGCAGGTGGATTATTTACCACTGAGACACCAGGAAGCCCTAGTAGATCATAGAAACATGGTAAAATAGATAGAATAAAAATTCTTACTGAGGCTATATAGAGCCAACATCAGGGTGTCACAGTTTATGTCCTGTGTAGAATAACTGAGGTGATGTGTCTTCACAATCACTCTGCTTCTTGTGTGGGGCCCTCGGAGCAGATATGCCTTCAAGATCACATCTCATTCTCTCCCAAGAGCAGTCATCCTGGACTCATTTCTAATCAGTAAATTCTCTGAAGTCCAAACGATCTTAGTAATTTTGGAACTTGGACAAAATCATAACAGGTGCTACAGATTGAGCATCTGTTTGTGACACGTAATTTTCTGTGACTCTAAAATATCATCAACTTCTCACACCAGCTCCTTAGGTGGAAATTTCCCAGTTTACTGATAAGGAAATAAAGGTTAAAAGTTTATTTCCTGACTAGAGGGAAATATTCAAGAAGCACATGTAAACTTAAGTATGCAGATATTAAATGACCAGATCCAATATCTGACCACCTTTCATCAGACCTGAGGTGGGAAGGAAAAATCCTAATGGAGAAAAATCTTAAATACCTACACCTGACTGTAACACTGGTCCACAGTCTTGATACTCACGAAAGTGGTCCACAGAACAGGACCTGACCCGCAACATCAACAATATCTGGGAGCTTGTTAGAAATACTGAATCTCTAGAACACTTTAGTCTTGCTAAATCAGAGTCTGTTTTTGAAAAATATTCCCTAGTTATTCACACACACATTGATGTTGGGAGAAGTGCTTATTTAGTGAACAGTGTTTCTCAACCTCACCACTATTGATGTTGTGATAGGTAATTCCTTGTGTTAGGCGATGTACTGTGCATTTTAGTTTTGTTAAACAGTATCCCTTGCCTCAGCACACTTTGTTTCAGTTCAGATATGACAATCAAATATTTCTCCAGATATTTCCAAGTGTCCTCTAGAGCCAAAATCATTTCTGATTGAGAACCACTGGCCCAGAGCAAAAGAACTAGGAAATATTCTGTGTTGTAATCAAAGCACATGCCTTACTCAGTTCATAACTTTGAGCCAATCACCTCACAATTCTGAAAATTTAGAAGACAATTCAAAATTGTATAGTCCTCAAAGGATGGCCTGTTGTAAAATTTAAATCAGACAATAAATATATGATTCTAAGCTCTGCCTCAGATCAGATCAGATCAGTCGCTCAGTCATGTCCAACTCTTTGCGACGCCATGAATCGCAGCACGCCAGGCCTCCCTGTCCATCACCAACTCCCAGAGTTCACTGAGACTCACGTCCATCGAGTCAGTGATGCCATCCAGCCATCTCATCCTCTGTCGTCCCCTTCTCCTCCTGCCCCCAATCCCTTCCAGCATCAGAGTCTTTTCCAATGAGTCCACTCTTCGCATCAGGTGGCCAAAGTACTCGAGTTTCAGCTTTAGCATCATTCCTTCCAAAGAAATCCCAGGGCTGATCTCCTTCAGAATGGACTGGTTGGATCTCCTCGAAGTCCAAGGGACTCTCAAGACTCTTCTCCAATACCACAGTTCAAAAGCATCAATTCTTCGGTGCTCAACCTTCTTCACAGTCCAACTCTCACATCCATACATGACCACAGGAAAAACCATAGCCTTGACTAGATGAACCTTTGTTGGCAAAGTAATGTCTCTGCTTTTGAATATGCTATCTAGGTTGGTCATAACTTTCCTTCCAAGGAGTAAGCATATTTTAATTTCATGGCTGCAGTCACCATCTGTAGTGATTTTGGAGCCCAGAAAAAGAAAGTCTGACACTGTTTCCACTGTTTCCCCATCTATTTCCCATGAAGTGGTGGGACCAGATGCCATGATCTTCGTTTTCTGAATGTTGAGCTTTAAGCCAACTTTTTCACTCTCCACTTTCACTTTCATCAAGAGGCTTTGGAGTTCCTCTTCACTTTCTGCCATAAGGGTGGTGTCATCTGCATATCTGAGGTTATTGATATTTCTCCTGGCAGTCTTGATTCCAGCTTGTGTTTCTTCCAGTCCAGCGTTTCTCATGATGTACTCTGCATATAAGTTAAATAAGCAGGGTGACAATATACAGCCTTGACGTACTCCTTTTCCTATTTGGAACCAGTCTGTTGTTCCATGTCCAGTTCTAACTGTTGCTTCCTTACCTGCATACAAATTTCTCGAGAGGCAGATCAGGTGTTCTGGTATTCCCATCTCTTTCAGAATTTTCCACAGTTTATTGTGATCCACACAGTCAAAGGCTTTGGCATAGTCAATAAATCAGAAATAGATGTTTTTCTGGAACTCTCTTGCTTTTTCCATGATCCAGCGGATGTTGGCAATTTGATCTCTGGTTCCTCTGCCTTTTGTAAAACCAGCTTGAACATCAGGGAGTTCACAGTTCACATATTGCTGAAGCCTGGCTTGGAGAATTTTGAGCATTTCTTTACTAGCATGTGAGATGAGTGCAATTGTGCAGTAGTTTGAGCATTCTTTGGCATTGCCTTTCTTTGGGATTTGAATGAAAACGGACCTTTTCCAGTCCTGTGGCCACTACTGAGTTTTCCAGATTTGCTGGCATATTGAGTGCAGCACTTTCACAGCATCATCTTTCAGGATTTGGAATAGCTCAACTGGAATTCCATCACCTCCACTAGCTTTGTTCGTAGTGATGCTTTCTAAGGTCCACTTGACTTTACATTCCAGGATGTCTGGCTCTAGGTCAGTGATCACATCATCGTGATTATCTGGGTTGTGAAGATCTTTTTTGTACAGTTCTTCTGTGTATTTTGTGTATTAAAGCTCTGCCTATTGTTTGTCAAAAAAATCTAAGTGTATCTCTTATAATTATCAAACATTTTATAAGTAAAGGGTGAATAAACAGTTTAACACTTCTATTAAAAATACAAAATTCCTAATTGATATGAGGAAAGCATTATGAATCCAAGGGTTATTTTACCCATGATTTTATATCAAAGGGACACACTTCTCTCCCTTGTTGAAGTAATAATACTAATTTTCTGGATATATCAAGAGCTGCCTTCTCACCATAAACCAGTGCCTTCAATACCCAAGATACCGAGTCAAGACAGGTTCCTCAGTCTTAGACTTGGAGGAAATTATGATTGAAGTTTATAAAAACATTTTAGTGTCAGACCTCTGGAAGCCAGGAGAGAATCTGGAATAGCAATAAGAACTTAATACACTTTATTTCTCACCTGGTCACTTGGGATCAGCAAATCAGTGGGGGGAAAAAAAATCCATTCTGTCCAGACAAGTTCCCCTGAGGAAACGATGTGATCAAGGTTGGAGTAACAAGGGAAAATGTGCTGAGCACGTATAATGAGCAGGTACAGAAACTATAAGGAGCTATGACCATCTCCACGGCTGCAATGTCTGAGCAGTTTCACCTCGAGCTGGAGGGCATGTTTTTTGCATTTGCACTCCCAAGTCCTGTTCTGCTTCACTCCTTCCTGCTCTCTTGTTGGAAGACAGACCTTCAGTCTCCATCATCAACCATCCAGGAAGGAATATGGATTTCCACATAAAGATCTTCCTCTCAGCTGTCCCAGCCAGGTGAGTAAAAGACTCCAGTGGGCATTGCAGGAGAAAGTTAGAGACAGTGAAACCTATGAAACCTATGAACATTTACCTGAGGTCATTTGAAAAGACAAACATCTGGCCTGGAGCATAGAAGTCTCTGTGATTGTTTGATTGACTAATTTATAATAAATTTATTTAATATGTTAAAAAGATAAACGTCTATCAGATTCAGCAAGTCAAGGATTGTTGTTGACAGTTATGGGATGGGAATGAAAATCTAGTTGGATGAGATTCAAGAAGAAGTGGGGGCGGGGGGCGGGTGGTTGTTCAGTTGCTCAGTAATGTCCAACTCTTTGCAACCCCAGCATGCCAGGCTTCCTTGTCCTTCACTATCTCCTGGAGTTTACACAAACTTATGCCCACTGAATCGGTAATGCCATCTCAGCCATCTCAGCCTCTATTATCCCCTTTCCTCTTGCCTTCAATCTTTCCCAGAAGTTTTACTATTTAAGGGAATAGGAAAATAAACTATTAGATTAGGAATGGTTTGCAGTGAAATGAGGACATTTCATTTATTTGTTTTAATTTTTAAGATGGGGTGTATTTGAGCAACTTCTATATTCATTAGGATCCCAGGTGGCATAGTGGTAAAGGATCCACCTGCCAATGCAGGAGACACGAGACACAGGTTTGATTTCTGGGTCAGGAAGATTCCCCTGGGGAATCTTCTCCTGGAGAATCTTCCTTGGAAAATTCACTTTGGTATTCTTGCCTGGGAAATCCCATGGATAGAGGAGACTGGCAGCTTCAGTCCATTGGGTCACAAAGAGTCAGACATGACTGAGCATGCACTGAGCACCCGCAGATCAATGGAGGAGTTATTGCTCTGTAGCCACAGTTCTTGAGATACACATTTCACAGAAGCTCCACTCACCCTGCATATTCACTTGATAAAGAAATTGCATTTAATATATAAACAGGCATATGTTAAAGGGATTAACTTTGCAATTAGTTCACTAGCTGAGAGACTGAACATAGTTTTAGATTTATTAGCCATTTACTTTCTCTACTGCTAATTGTCTATGTAGGCTTTTTATTTTATATACTGGTGTCTGAGTGATTTTATTCCTTTTTTTGGCTGTATTATTTCCTTTATAAATCATTTCATCACCAACTCAGAAAATGCCAGGAATGGTACTCCAACATGTGGAAGAAAGAGAGAATTAGATATATTTTTAATACTTTGAAAAGTCTTGCTGCTGAAAATAGAGATACATGTAGTGCTTCTCTCCCCACCATTCCTCTTCCCCACATAGGTTTGTTAGGTGACTTTTTGTGACACCATTTCACCCAAAACTGGTCTAAACTGCAACCAGTTCCCTTACTACAGATTCCCTACTCCTCTCTCCCTTTATTCTTGTTTTTTTTTATTGCATTCTTTCAAGCAAAAAGTTATTACTTTTATTTTTTTAATTTAATTTTATTTTTTAACTTTACAATATTGTATTGGTTTAGCCATATATCAACATGAATCTGCCACAGGTATACACGTGTTCCCCATCCTGAAGCCTCCTCCCTCCTCCCTCCCTGTACCATCCCTCTGGGTCATCCCAGTGCACCAGCCCCAAGCATCCAGTATCGTGCATCGAACCTGGACTGGCGACTCGTTTCATATATGATATTATACATGTTTCAAAGAAGTTTACTGTTTACCATTTAAATATTATATATAAACATATATATATATATATGCTTTCTATATATATATATAGTTGCTCAAATATACCCCATCTTAAAGCATATATATAAATATATATATGCTTTCCAGGTGGTTCAGTGTGTAAAGGATCCACCTGCAATGCAGAAGATGCAGGCAGACACGAGTTTGATCCCCAGATCGGGACAATCCCCTGGAGGTGGGCATGGCAACTCACTCCAGTATTCTTGCTTGAGAAATCCCATGGTGAGAGTAGCCTGGTGGACTACAGTCTGTGGGGTTGCAAAGAGTCAGACATGACTGAAGCGACTGAACATGCAGGCACACATACACATGTATGTATGTATGATGTATTTATTGGATTGTGTGAGAGTTTATAAATTGTGAGTTGCCCAGTCTATCAGTTGGTCATATTTTGTCCTCTCTCCATTGCTTTTTTTTTAATTTTATTTTATTTTTAAACTTTACATAATTGTATTAGTTTTGCCAAATATCAAAATGAATCCATCGCCATTGCTTTTTAAACATAGCAGTCATCCTTTGCTGCCACCTTGTGGAACACATGTGTTTGTATTCAGCTTAAGCTTGCTTACATCTTTTTAAAAGCATGTTTGAACACATTTATGTTTATACATTCGGAGACGGCAATGGCACCCCACTCCAGTACTCTTGCCTGGAAAACCTCATGGACGGAGGAGCCTGGTGGGCTGCAGTCCCTGGGGACGCTAAGAGTCGGACACGACTGAGTGACTTCACTTTCACTTTTCACTTTCATGCATTGGAGAAGGAAATGGCAACCCACTCCAGTGTTCTTGCCTGGAGAATCCCAGGGACAGGGGAGCCTGGTGGGCTGCCATCTATGGGGTCTCACAGAGTCAGACACGACTGAAGCGACTTAGCAGCAGCAGCAGCATGTTTATACATTTGGAATTTGTAGTGTTAGATACTGCTTCCTTCACTGTTTGTTTGTTTGCTTTTTATTTTATTTTCTTAATTTAATTTTATTTTTTAACTTTACAATATTGTATTGGTTTTGCCATACATCAACATGAATCCACCACAGGTATACACATGTTCCCCATCCTGAACCCTCCTCCCTCCTCCCTCCCCATACCATCCCTCTGGGTCATCCCAGTGCACCAGCCCTAAGTTTTTTAAAAATTATATTTCCAATCCTTTTCATAAGATTACACCCATTTCATTTATATTTAAACTTATGTTGAGTGTTGTTATTTTGTATATTTTCTTTCAGATTCATCTTACTCTTTTACTAATATTCAACATTGTTTAGTAAAATTGCTTTGAATCAGCTATATTTAATCTGCTTTTGTTTCCTCTGATATTCTTTGTGTTTTATAAAATTTATTTCTACATAAATGCACACCTTTCTGAAACCTCAAGAGTGAACAGTGAACAAATCAGGTGACGTCCCTGTCTGTTAGGGTCTCACATTCTGATGGAGAAAGAAGATCACAATAAAATAAATGCATATGTGACAAAAAGTTCTCAGGCATAAGCCAAATGAAGACAGGGGAAGGTTTTTGTAGCATGTGAAAGGTTTTATAGCATATTTTGTGGGGGAGGACTTTATCTTTGGGATAGGAATCAGAATCAAAAGTAGAATGTGACCAACAGGTTTGTCAAAAAGAGATCAAAATGTATACCTGTGGCGGATTCATTTTGATATTTGGCAAAACTAATACAATTATGTAAAGTTTAAAAATAAAATAAAATTTAAAAAAAAAGAGAGATCAAAATACAAAACCCAAGAATAACAAAGAAAGATGCAACAGAAAAAAAAAAAAAAAGATAGAGAGAGAGAAAAGAGCCAGCTTCATCCACTATTGGACCGTATTAAAAATGGTGGTGTTCATATGTGCGTGGATTTATCTCTGGGCACGATACTGGATGCTTGGGACTGGTGCACTGGGACGACCCAGAGGGATGGAATGGGGAGGGAGGAGGGAGGAGGGTTCAGGATGGGGAACACATGTATACCTGTGGCGGATTCATTTTGATATTTGGCAAAACTAATACAGTTATGTAAAGTTTAAAAATAAAATAAAATTAAAAAAAAAATGGTGGTGTTTCAGTCCCTAAGTTGCATCTGACTTTTGTGACCTCATGGACTATAGCCCATCAGACTCCTCTGTCCATGGGATTTCCCAGGCAAGAATACTGGAGCGGGTTGCTATTTTCTTCTCCAAGGGATCTTCCTGACTCAAGGATAAGATCTGGGTTTCCTGAATTGCAGGAGGATGCTTTACTGACTGAGCCACCTAGAAAGCTCATAATTTTAAAAGTAATAAATGCACTCAAACACAGAAAAGACAGGAATAATTAATTCCCACACCCAGGGGAATGAGATGGATACTGTAATAACACAGTGGAGGAATAAAGATGCAGTGAGTGTGTGGTTCCTTGGGTCTGGGGTCACTTTAACATGCACACTGCTTCATGTTTTCTCTGCAAACTGATTCTTCTGCTGAGCTCTTTATTTTTAGAACTAGGCTTCTTTCAAAACTATTCTTGTGTTTACTGCAGTGGATAAGAAATGTTTCAGGATGAGGAACACATGTATACCTGTGGTGGATTCATTTTGATATTTGGCAAAACTAATACAACTATGTAAAGTTTAAAAATAAAATAAAATTAAAAAAGAAAAAAAGAAAGAAAACAAAGAAATGTTTTTGACTGTGTCCTAGAGTAAAACAGGTGGCCCAAGTGGTAAAGAACCCACCTGCCAATGCAGGAGATGTAAGATGCATGGGTTCAATCGCTGAGTCAGGAAGATCCCCTGGAGGAGGGCGTGGCTACCCACTCCCATATTCTTGCTTGGAGAATCCCGTGTACAAAGGAGAGTGGCAGGCTACAGTCCAAAGGATTGCAGAGTCAGACATGACTGAAGTGACTTCACATCCTCGCAGGCAGAGTAAAAAAGGAGATTTACATATGATCTAGTATGTGTGTACAGATAAGGAATAAATACGCATGTATGCACCTATGCATGCACACACATACAAACACACAGGGAAGCTAAACAAAGAAAACCAAAAACATTTACCACATATGACACATCCTGATATTTTCTTTTGTGTTTTACTGTATTCTATTTTGGTCTTACAAACTGCATAGACTGTAGCTGTAACAGGTCTGAGCCTCCGATAAATATAAAAAACATTCCTCCAGCATGTCTTCCATCTCTATGTTACTGTTTCCCAGCTTAATTTTGTTTTCTCATCATAGGCAATGTCTGTGAGAACACATTCTTTCATCCCTTTATGCAATATATATTTATTCAGCTACTGTTTCCAACTAAACTAAGCATGGGGTGTTAAGGATTATGTGTGACACTGATACATGGCTCATGACACTCACAGTCTAGCAGAGAATATAAGATATGGAATTAAATTAAAATTACACACTGATAACCTTACTGTGTAAATAATTGTAAGAGAGTATCTTTTTGTGGAAATGTTTTAAAAAAGAAGATTCATATAGATGATATCAGTTCAGTTCAGTAGCTCAGTCGTGTCCAACTATTTGCGACCCCATGCACTGCAGCATGTCAGGCTTCCCTGTCCATCACCAACTCCCAGAGTTTAGTCAAATTCAAGTCCCTTGAGTCAGTGATGCCATCCAACCATCTCATCTTCTGTTGACACTTCTCCTACCACCTTCAATTTTTCTCAGCATCAGGGTCTTTTCCAATGAGTCAGTTCTTTGCATCAGGTGGCCAAAGTATTGGAGTTTCAGCTTCAATATCAGTCCTTCCAATGAACACTCAGGACTAATCTCCTTTAGGATTGACTGGTTTGATCTCCTTGCAGTCCAAGGGACTCTCAAGAATCTTCTCCAACATCACACTTCAAAAGCATCAATTCTTCAGCACTCAGCTTTCTTTATAGTCCAACTCTCACATCCATACATGACCACTGGAAGCACCATAGCTCTGACTAGAGGGACCTTTGTTGGCAAAGTAATGTCTCTGCGTTTGAATATGCTATCTAGGTTGGTCATAACTTTCCTTCCAAGGAGTAAGCATCTTTTAATCTCATGGTTTAAGTCACCATCTGCAGTGATTTTGGACCCCCCAAAAATAAAGTATGTCACTGTTTCAATTGTTTCCCCATCTATTTGAAATGAAGTGATGGGACTGGATGCCATGATCTTAGTTTTAAGCCAACTTTTTCACTTTCCTCTTTCACTTTCATCAAAAGGTTCTTTAGTTCTTCTTTGCTTTCTACCATAAGTGTGATGTGATCTGCATATCTGAGGTTATTGATATTTCTCCCAGAAATCTTAATTCCAGCTTGTGCTTCATCCCAACCAGCATTTCTCACGATATACTTTGCATATAAGTTTAATAAGCAGGGTAACAATACACAACCTTGACGTACTGTACTCCTTTCCCAACTTGGAACCAGTCTGTTGTTCCATATCCAGTTCTAATTGTTGCTTCCTGAACTGTGGTGTTGGAGAAGACTCTTGAGAGTCCCTTGGACTGCAAGGAGATCCAACCAGTCCATTCTGAAGGAGATCAGCCCTGGGATTTCTTTGGAAGGAATGATGCTAAAGCTGAAACTCCAGTACTTTGGCCACCTCATGCAAAGAGTTGACTCACTGGAAAAGACTCTGATGCTGGGAGGGATTGGGGGCAGGAGGAGAAGGGGACAACAGAGGATGAGATGGCTGGATGGCATCACTGACTTGATGGACTTGAGTCTGAGTGAACTCCAGGAGTTGGTGATTGACAGGGAGGCCTGGCGTGCTGCGATTCATAGGGTCGGAAAGAGTTGGACACGACTGAATGACTGATCTGATCTGAACCTGAATACAGATTTCTCAGGAAGCAGGTAAAGTCATCTGGTATTCCCATCTCTTGAAAAACTTTCCACAGTTTATTGTGATCCACACAGTCAAAGACTTTTGTGTAGTCGATAAAGCAGATGTAGATGTTTTTTTGGAACTCTCTTGATTTTTTTAACATAAATTTATTTATTTTAATTGGAGATTAATTAATTTACAATATTGTATTGGTTTTGCCATACATCAACATGAATCCCCCACAGGTATATGCGTGTTGCCCATCCTGAACCCCCCTCCCTCCTTCCTCCCCATACCATCCTCTCTTGCTTTTTTGATGATGCATCAGATGTTGGCAATTTGATCGCTGGCTCATCTGGTTTTTCTAAATCCAGCTTGAACATCTGGAAGTTCATGCTCATGTACTGTTGAAGCCTGGCTTGGAGAATTTTGAGCATTACTTTGCTAGCGTGTGAGATGAGTGCAATTGTGCAGTAGTTTGAGCATTCTTTGGCATTGCCTTTCTTTGGGATTGGAATGAAAACTGACCTTTTCCAGTCCCACGGCCACTGCTGAGTTTTCCAAATTTGCTGGCAAATTGAGTGCAGCACTTTCACAGCATCATCCTTCAGGCTGTGGCATAGCTCAACTGGAATTCCATCACCTCCACTAGCTTTGTTCATAGTGATGCTTCCTAAGGCCCACTTGACTTCACATTCCAGGATGGCTGGCTAGGTGCATGATCACACCATTGTAGTTATCTGGGTCATGAAGATCTTTTTTGTACAGTTCTTCTGTGTATTCTTGCTACCTCTTCTTAACATCTTCTGCTTCTGTTAGGTCCATACAATTTTTGTCCTTTATTGTGCCCATCTTTGCATAAAAAGTTTCCTTGACATCTCTAATTTTCTTGAAGAGATCCCTAGTCTTTCCCATTCTATTGTTTCCCTCTATTTCTTTGCACTTATCACTGAGGAAGGCTCTCTTATCTCTCCTTGCTATTCTTTGGAACTCTGCATTCAAATGGGTGTATCTTTCCATTTCTCCTTTGCCTTTTACTTCTCTTCTCTTCATAGCTATTTGTAAGGCCTCCTCAGACAACCATTTTGCCTTTTGTCATTACTTTTTCTTGGTGATGGTCTTGATCACTGCCTCTTGTACAATGTCATGAACCTTCATCCATAGTTCTTCAGGCACTCTATCAGATCTAATCTCTTGAATCTATTTGTCACTTCCACTGTATTATCATAAGGGGTTTAAGTCATACATGAATGGTCTAGTGGTTTTCCCTACTTTCTCCAATTTAAGTCTGAATTTGGCAATAAGGAGTTCATGATCTGAGCCACAGTCCGCTCCCAGTTTTGTTTTTGCCAACTGTATAGAGCTTCTCCATCTTTGGCTGCAAAGAATATAATCAATCTGATTTTGGTATTGACCATCTGGTGATGTCCATGTGTAGAGTCTTCTCTTATGTTGTTGGAAGAGGGTGTTTATTATGACCAGTGTGTTCTCTTGGCAAAATTCTATTAGCTTCATTCTGTACTCCAAGGCCAAATTTCCCTGTTATTCCAGGTGTTTCTTGACTTCCTACTTTTTGCATTCCAGTCCCCTATAATGTTTTAAAAAGACATCTTTTTTTGGGTGTTAGTTCTAGACGGTCTTGTAGGTCTTAATAGAACAATTCAGCTCCAGCTTCTACAGCATTACAGGTTGGGACATAGACTTGGATTACTGTGAAATTGAATGGTTTGGTTTGGAAATGAGCAGAGATCATTCTGTTGTTTTTGAGATTGCACCCAAGTACTACATTTCGGACTCTTTTTTGACTATGATGGCTACTCCATTTCTTCTAAGGAATTCTTTACCACAGTAGTATATATAATGGTCATCTGAGTTAAATTCACTCATTCCATATTCAGTCTAAAAAATAAGATGGAGTCTTTTTATTAATCAGAGGAAAATTGGTTTACAATGTTGTTTTGGTTTCTGCCAGACAACATTGCAAATCAGCCATAGTTATATAAGACGGACTTCCCTGATAGCAGTTGATAAAGAATCTGCCTGCAATGCAGGAGACCCCAGTTCAATTCCTGGGTCGAGAATATCCACTGGAGAAGGGATAGGCTTCAGCCCACTCCAGTATTCTTGGGCTTTCCTTGTGGCTCAGCTTGTAAAGAATCTGCCTGCAATGTGGAAGACCTGGCTTTGATCCCTGGGTTGGAAAGATCTTGTGGAGAAGGGAAAGGCTACCCACTCCCGTATTCTGGTATGGAGAGTTCCATGGACTCTATAGCCCATGGGGTTGCAAAGGGTCAGACACAACTGAGTGACTTTCACTTTCACTTTTCACTTTTATATGTGTGTGTGTGTGTGTGTATCACCTCCCTCTTGAACCACCCTCCCCTACCCCTATCCCACTCCTACAGCAAGCCAGGCTGAAGACAAAATTGTCATATTTAAATAGAGCCCTGTTTTATCTGTCCAGGGCATTTAGGTACTATTGAAGCTGAAGCTCCAATCCTTTGGCTATCTGATGCAAAGAGCTGAGTCTGCAAAAACAGCATTGGATTTTAGGTACTATTACTAAACTTAATAAGATTGACGGGAGAAGTATCAATAACCTCAGATATGCAGATGACACCACCCTTATGGCAGAAAGTAAAGAGGAACTCAAAAGCCTCTTGATGAAAGTGAAAGAGGAGAGTGAAAAAGTTGACTTAAAGCTCAACATTCAGAAAACGAAGATTATGGCATCTAGTCCCATCACTTCATGGGAAATAGATGGGGAAACAGTGGAAACAGTGTCAGACATTATTTTGGGGGCTCCAAAATCACTGCAGATGGTGATTGCAGCCATGAAATTAAAAGACACTTACTCCTTGGAAGGAAAGTTATGACCAACCTAGATAGCATATTCAAAAGCAGAGACATTACTTTGCCAACAAAGGTCCGTCTAGTCAAGGCTATGGTTTTTCCAGTGGTCATGTATGGATGTGAAAGTTGGACTGTGAAGAAAGCTGAGCACCGAAGAATTGATGCTTTTGAACTGTGGTGTTGGAAAAGACTCTTGAGAGTCCCTTGGACTGCAAGGAGATCCAACCAGTCCATCCTAAAGGAGATTAGACCGGGGTGTTCTTTGGAAGGACTGATGCTAAAGCTGAAACTCCAATACTTTGGCCACCTGATGTGAAGAGTTGACTCATTGGAAAAGACCCTGATGCTGGGAGGGATTGGGGACAGGAGGAGAAGGGGACGACAAAGAATGAGATGGCTGGATGGCATCACCGACTCTATGGACATGAGTTTGGGTGAACTCCGGAAGTTGGTGATGGACAGGGAGGCCTGGCGTGCTGCAATTCATGGGGTCGCAAAGAGTCGGACACGACTGAGTGACTGAACTTAACTACACTTAAGGAGGAAAGATAATCTAATGTTGACAGCTTGGCTTGTGACATTGTTTTCCTAATTGTGTGCCTGAGATTGATAATAGCCTGATCATTGCAAGGAGGCCTCTGGCTATCTCCAAATTTTCTGATACTATTTCTCATCACTCTACCTAATGGACTTTCCTGTGGATACAAAAGCTTCCTTTCAAACTTGATTTTCTAAAACAAATACCTTTTCAGGTCCTTTCACCTTGGGACTATCTCTGTCCACCACACACATTTCCTTCAGATAACCTCACATCTCCGGCCCTCACTTCCATGAGGTCTCTGTTCAGATGTTTGGTGGACTATCTGAACACTCCGTAAAATATTTTTGTTGTTGTTGTTCACTCAGACATGTTCAATTCTTTGCAACACCATGGACTGAAGCACATCAAGCTTCCCCATACTTCGCCATTTCCTGAAGTTTGCTCGAACTCATGTCCATTGAGTCAGGTGATGCCATCCAACCGTCTCATCCTCTGTGGCCCTCTCCTCCTCCTGCCCTCAATCTTTCCCAGCATCAGGGTTTTTTGCAGAGTCAGCTCTTTGCATCAGATAGACAAAGGATTGGGGCTTCAGCTTCAGCATCAGTCCTTCCAATGAATATTTAGGGCTGACTTCCTTTAGGATTGACTGGTCTGATCTTGCAGTCCAAGGGACTCTCAGGAGTCTTCTCCAACACCACAGTTCAAAAGCATCAATTCTTTGGCCTTCAGCCTTCTTTATAGTCCAACTCTCGCATCTGTACATGACTACTGGAGAAACAATAGTTTTGACTATAAGGACCTTTGTCAGCAAAGTGATGTCTCTGCTTTTTAATATGCTATCTAAGTTTGTCATAGCTTTTCTTCCAAGGAGCAGGCATCCTTTAATTCCATAGCAGTCACCATCCATAGTGATTTTGGAGCCCAAGAAAATAAAGCATAATACCCCCCCCCCATTAACTTTCTTCTTCATACTAGATCGCTTTCCTCATAGCAACTATCTCTCAGGACAGTATGCTCTTTATCTAGAAGTAGGTCAGTCCTCAATTTATAGTCCCCAAAACATGGGAGAATTTCTCATCTAAACTCCCCAATACATGACCATTTGGGGAGGAGGCTGAATATGGGCCAGAAGTTGGTGCTCAGAGATGGCACAGGGGATCTCTTGAAGGAGAAATTTTCATACAAAAATTATGGATTTTAATTTTTGAATGCAAAATTGCAGAATTTCAACATTGTTACAATTCCAATTTCAGATAAAACTAGTCATGTCATTTGTTTTTTTGTTTCCAGGCAGTCACTTCTACTGCATGGAATTAGGGAATGATACAGAAATTTCAGAGTTTCTTCTTCTGGGATTCTCACAGGAACCAGAACTGCAGCCCCTCATATTTGGACTGTTCCTCTCCATGTACCTGATCACCGTCTTTGGAAACCTGCTCATCATGCTGGCAGTCAGCTCAGATGCCCACCTACATACCCCCATGTACTTCTTCCTCTCCAACCTGTCCTTTGTAGACATCTGTTTCACCTCTACCACTATCCCAAAGATGTTGTGGAACATCCAGACCCAGAGCAAAGTTATAACCTATGAAGGCTGCATCACACAAATTTATTTTTTCCTACTCTCTGCATTATTGGACATCTTCCTCCTCACAGTGATGGCCTATGACCGCTTTGTGGCCATCTGTCACCCCCTGCACTACATGGTCATTATGAACCCTCGGCTCTGCTTTCTGCTGGTTCTGGTGTCCTGGACCATCAGTGTCCTGAATTCCTTGTTACAAAGTTTAATTTTGTTACAGCTTTCTTTTTGCACTGTTGTGGAAATCCCTGACTTTTTTTGTGACCTCAGTCAGATAACCCAACTTGCCTGTTCTGACACCTTTCTTAATAATATGGTAATGTATCTTACAGTTGTACTTCTGGGTGGTGGTCCCCTGGCTGGTATCCTTTATTCTTACTCAAAGATAGTTTCCTGTATATGCAGAATCTCATCAGTTCAGGGGAAGTATAAAGCATTTTCCACCTGTGCCTCTCACCTCTCAGTCGTCTCCTTATTCTTTTGTACGAGCCTAGGAGTGTACCTTAGCTCTCCTGCTACCCACAGCTCACACTCAAGTGCAACAGCCTCGGTGATGTACACTGTGGTCACACCCATGCTGAACCCCTTCATCTACAGTCTGAGAAATAAAGACATAAAGGGAGCTCTGAAAAGATTCTTTGTGATGGCAAGTCTAAAAAGGTCAATTATTCTGGATTTGAAGAAGTGCCCAAGATTGCAGATCTCAAAGTCTCAGAGTTAGTAGCTGTGATTTTTTAAATCAGACTTTGGAAGTATGAGTTGCCCTGTTATTTATTTCCTAGAATTCTCATTTTTTTCCAACTACTATACACAATTTAATTACTCACTTAATTACTCTTCTCTGTCAGATATCCAACCATTTTTCTTTCCTTCTGTTCTTTATTCCTATTTTTCCTACTTTATCCCCAAGCTTTGATATCAAAAATTTGGAAATTCTCATTTATCTCATGAAACTGTTTGGGTTTATTAAGAACAATTTCTTTTAAAATGACAAATACCATCCCAGGTGATGTATCTTAGTTTTGCTAGAAGAATAGTCACGAGTTACCACTTCATCATAAAGAAAACTAAACTACAGAGTTCATCTTTATAACATTGTGGGAGAGGAAAAACCTGAGACTACAGTTTTTCACTTCTGGGTCCATCATTCCTTTTTATGGCCTGAACTGGTGTTCCTGATAATGTAGACCTTAACATAACCATCTATTTTATAAAAGGTCATTGGGTTTTATTCTCCTGAATAGGATTCTATTCTCTTATCAGACTCTAGATACACATTCCCTACCATAGTCATTAGCAAAGCTGATTATCAAATACAGATCTGCCAGTGTAGTCTACACAGAAACAGAAACTGAAATAAATCAATTGACTTAATATGATCTTCAGCCATATTATAACTTAGTCAGAGTCATATGATTTAACATGAATCAGAGATGGCATTGTATATAATTAAACAAATTTTAAATTATACTTTGTATTATTACGCATGCTATTTATTTTAAGCTGTATGTATATTCATTAAAGTATGAAATATCAGTGTAAATGTATAAGGTGATTGATGAACCTGTTTTTATTTTTTCTTATTGAATTATCTCACTCATCCTACTTAAAAATTTCAGGTGATGCCTACAGCTATTACTTTTTCCATTGTTCTAAATAAAACTTAGCATCCATTCTAAATGTTGTCAGAAACAAAGTAAGCAGTGAATGGGCAGTATCATTCACTATTTATCTCACATACACAAAGCAATTCCTTCAACTATCAAAACTGAATCATAAGAATGTGCTTTCCTGTATAGACATAAGACCTAGGGTCAGCCTGTTTTGTACACAAACATGCATGTTCTTGCAAGCTCTCCTGGGTATCAGGAAAGGAACATCAGTGAAGTCACTTTTATTTTTTTTATTATTATTATTTTTTACTTTACAATATTGTATTTGTTTTGCCATATATCAATATGCATCCACCACGGGTGTACATGTGTTCCCCATCCTGAACCCCCCTCCCACCTCCCTCCCCATACCATCCCTCTGGGTCATCCCAGTGCACCAGCCCCAAGCACTGAAGTCACTTTTTAATAGAGTTGTGTAGGAGAAAAAAGTTTGATGAGAGTAATCGGAAATGCCATTTGCAAATGTTAGAACACAGTGAAATATAACAAGCAACAGATTATTATCTTTGCTCTTAATATCGTTCCACTGATGATTATATTTGTTATCAGGCTGAGTAACTATCCATCATAAAATAAAATATTAAAACATAATGTATTTATTATCAAATGAGATGGTATGGTTTGGAGTTGTTCCAAGTTATACTAGATTTCTTATGAGTCTGTAATTAGCTGCCAGTCTCTGTAATTAGCTTTCAGTCTCTGTACAGTTGGAGAAGGTAATGGCAACCCACTCCAGTATTTTTGCCTGGAGAATCCCAGGGACAGAGGAGCCCAGTGGGCTGCCGTCAGTGGGGTCATGCAGAGTCGGATACGACTGCAGGAACTTAGTAGCAGGAGCAGCAACAGCTCTATATGGTACTTTTAAGGCTCACCCATGATCCTGTGCCTGGGTGTAGTGCTCGTCTCTATAAAACCAAACTATGGACAGTTCATCCATTTTTATTTTATATATTTTTTTGTTGTTGTTGTTACAGTTTTTATTTTTATTTTTTTTATTTCATACATGATATTACACATGTTTCAATGCCATTCTCCCAAATCTTCCCACCCTCTCCCTCTCCCACAGAGTCCATAAGACTGTTCTATACATCAGTGTCTCTTTTTATCTAGGTTAACATAGCTTAGGTTAACATAACATAGCTTATGAGTTTGTCATAAGTAAGTTGTCTTAAATGAGATTGAGGGCCAAAGAATTGATGCAGTCCCTTGGACTGCCAGGAGATCAAAAAGAAATGATTTTCTTTCATCCTAAAGAAAATCAGCCCTGAATATTCATGGGAGGACTGATGCTGAAGGTCCAATATTTTGGTCACCTGATGTGAAGAGCTGACTCATTGGAAAAGCCCCTGATGCTGGGAAAGATTGAGGGCAGGAAGAGAAGAGATTAATAGAGGATGAGGTGGTTGGATGGCATCACTGACTCAGTGATGGGAGTCCGACTCTCTGTAACACCCACGGACTGTAGCCTGCTAGGCTCCTCTGTCCATGGGATTCTCCAGGCAAGAATACTGAAGTGTGTTGCCATGCCCTCCTCCAGGGGATCTTCCCGACCCAGGGATCCAACCCGGTGTCTCTTATGTCTCCTGCATTGACAGTGGGTTCTTTACCACTAGCTACATGTGGGAGTGAAAGTGAAAGTTGCTCAGTGTGTCTGACTCTTTGAGACCCCGTGGACTGTAGGCAGCCAGGCTCCCCTATCCATGGGAATTCTGCAGGTCAGAATACTGGGCTGTGTAGCCATTCCCCTCTCCAGGGGATCTTCCCAACCAGGGAATGAATCCAGGTCTCCTGCGTTGCAGGCGGATTCTTTACCTTTTTAACCACCAAGGAAACCAGTGCCACCTGGGAATCCCATTGAACAGGGTAAGGAAAGAAAATTTCATATGACTCCCATCTCCTCTACCCCAAGTCTGAACATCCCAGTGAGAAGAGAGACACCTCAAAGTGGGGAAAGAAGAGTGAAGTGAACATCTGTACTTATAATTTGGAGTAACGAGGAATATGTGCCTACTGAACAGATATAGGGAGCAAAAGTCTTCATAGTTGCAAATTCAGGGCTTAATGGGACACCATTGTTTCTTTGGGGTGTTCAAAGCCTGACTCAGAGACCGGCATTTCACTCCTTCCTGCCATCTTGCCAGGGGAAAGATTTCAACCTCTACCATCAAACCATCCAGGGGGAATTTGTGATTCCTCCTGAAGACTGTCCTCTCAGAGATCACAATCCTTGAGTCTGAAAGCCCCGTAGACACTGTAGGAGTGAATCAGAGAGAAAGAAAACCAAGAATGTTTACCTGAGCCAATCCTCCCTAAACTATGGCCTCCAATTCACTTTGATTGGTTGTTTGTTTCCCTCATTAATTAATTTATTTATTTATGATGGCTAAGAAAGAAGTGAATACTGTACTCAGCAAGGCAAGGTCAATGTTGAAAATTAAATTGAAGTGTGTGTTAAGTCACTTCAGTCGTGTCTGACTCTTTTGACCCTGCAGAATGTAGCCCACCAGACTCCTTTGTCCAGGAGAATGCTGGAGTGGGTTACCATGCCCTCCCCAGGGGATCTTCCCGACCCAAGTATCGAACCTGCCTCTCTTACAACTGCTGCATTGGCAGGAGGGTTTTTTTTACCACTAGTGCCACCTTGGAAGCCCAATTAGAAGATAGAATGGGGGATGTAAAGTGCTTCTGGTAAAAGTGGAAAATAAGTCCAAGGATCTTCATAATTAACTGGAGTAGAGAAATATCCTTATTAGGAGAGGAGGGAATACACAGTGAAGTGATGGCATTCTTTTTATTTTAAAAGATGGTGCATAATTGACTGTATATTAATGAGAAACACAAACCAAAGAATTCTTGAAAGTATTCTCTTGCAATAGCATTTCATTAAATATATTTCTTATGGTATCCTCTCAGTGTGGGTATTCACATGAAAGAAAATTATATACTATATCAAAGCAGACATGGTAATGACCTTTACTTTCAAATTATTTCATTATCTGTGAAGGTGAATATATTTGTGAGTTTGTTAGATATGTACTTTCTCCATCATAAATTGTCTATGGGAGTCCTTTCCTTTTGTATAATACTAGTATTTCTACAGCCATTTTTCTTCACATTCATTTAAAAAAGCAAAAAGGGCTTTTAGTTTTGTTGTTGTTGTTGTTGTTTTAACCAACTAGCTGTTTTACATTTGGTTCATTTATGCATGTATAGACTTTTTGTTGAAGAGGTAAATACTAATTTTCTAGAGTTATTGGGAAACATCCCCTCACAAGTCAATGTTTTGAAATTCCATGGGACCTAATAAGCACAGGTTATCATTCTCAGATTTGGAGAAAACATTAGATCAAGGTTGAGATTAGGTGTAATGAGGTGAGACTCCTGGAAGGCAAGAGAGTTCATGGAGAACTAAGAATAGACTGGAGTCACCTGATTTCTACTAATCTGGTCTCTTGGGAACAGAGACTCAATAGGAATCATTTTCTTTGTGTTCAGATCAGCGTCCCACAGGGAAATTATTAACTCCGAAGTTGGGGCAACAATGGAAACGGTGCCTAAGGAGCAGCCTAGGGAGCTATAACTATCTCCTCTGCTGTAATTCCTTAGTGCATGCATTCCTGGTGCTGGAGAGTTGCTTTTGGAGTCTTATCATAGCTCAGGAACCAATGCTTTGCTCCTTCCTGTTGGCTTGTCTGGAAACAGAGCTTCTGTCTCCATTGCTGATCATCCAGACAGCAATTCAGACAACCATACAGATTTTTCTCTTAGAGACATTATCCAGGTACATCTGAGAACTCAATAAGTAGGTGAAGAAAAAAGGTTCAGAGAGAAATGAACCTGACTTTTACCTAAGCTCACATAAGAACCAGACCACTCTAGCCCTGAGACAAGAGATTGTCATGTGTCTATGCTAGAGAGACTAATTAACCTATAATTAATTCATTTAATGTAGTAAAAAGAGAAGTGTCTTCTGAACTTAGAAATACAAGGAGTATCATTGCAGCTAACTCATGGAATAGAAAGTTCAGCTGAGTGAGAATGAAGAAGGAATTCGAGGCATAGTGTAGTTCCAGTAAAATTAGACCATGGATGAGGATATTTACAGTTAAGGGGAGTTGTATTATAGAATATTAGGTTCAGAGTCTTGTCCAGTGAACTAAAGGCATTTTTTAAGTGCTTAAGATGGGATGTATTTGAGCATTTGTTTACTAGAAAGACTCATTTTTTGATTAGATAGTTTGTTTTTATTATATTGAGCCACACAAACTGTTATTAAATTTTGGAGACTAATCCTTTGTTGATTGCATATTCTGTAAATATTTTCATGTTTTGCATCTTTTATTTTCATGTTTGTCCATGTATCATGTTTATGTTTGAGTATGTTTGTGTGTTGATTAGAAACAGACTAAGGGAGGTGGATATTTGTTTGCACAGATGTTCCTCATGTTGGATATCCATATGGATAACAAATTGTACCTAATATGAAAAAGAGTTATGCTAACAAGCTCTACTTTACAACTATTTCATTACTGAGAGGTGGGGAAGCAACAGTGACACTTGAAACGTTGGGGAAAAAATCAAGTTCGTCTCATTGGCAGTGATAACCATTCATTTGTTAACAGGAAGGAACTATTCTATTTACTTATTGAATAAATCTGTTGAGCACCTCCAGACAGTGTGCACTACTTTCTTACCACGTAAAAGAGAACATTAGCATTTATAATGGTTCCATTGACCACCCCCATGACAAAAAAAAAAAAAAAGCCAATATGTGGTACATCCAAGAATCAAAACTCAGTTTTCAAGTGCCCAGAGTCTTTTCATATGGTATCATTTTAAAAAATATTTCACCATTTCATTTTTTTAATGTACAATGGTTATTGTACCTTGTATATTTTCTGTTTTAAGTTGAGACTTTATTTCCTACGACCATTACTCTAATGGAATGTTTAATCAGTAAAGGGTCATAACATTGTAAAATGTTGCTTGTTTCTCTGGAGATTAAATTGTGCATATGTTCTTCCTGATTTATTAGGTATTCTGGGTATTGATGAGATATAACTGGGGTTCGAATATTGCCAGAACCAATAAAAAATTTTTTTCTCATCACAATTTCTCAGGAACCACATGAGTATTGTAGATCTTTTCACCTACTGATGTGTAGATCTATCCTCTGTTTTTAAATTGACTTTTATGTTTTCTTAAATACAGGACACAAAATGGTCATACAAATATGGATCTCCATGTTTAAATATCCATGAGAGGCTTACCAACTGGAATTTGAATATTGTTTCTACATTCTTTTATTTACTGAGGTAACATTGGTTTAAAACGATGCATAAGTTTCATGTGAGTATCATTGACTTCTACTACAGTGTGCTTACCACCAAAAGTTCATTTTCCATCCTTCACTACACAGTTCCCCCAATGCTCCCTGCGACAACTACTGTGTTCTCTGTATCTAAGTGTTTGTTAGAGTTATTTCCTTCCATCATGCCTCCTAGTTTAGATGAACATTTGTCCAAAATGGTAAGACTTATTTTGACTGAATAGTATTCCATGGTAGACACCTACCACATCTTCTTTATCCATTCATCTATAAATGGCTGCTTCCGTATTTTAGTTGTTTTCAATAATACTGCAATGAACATTGGTGTGCATACCTCTTTTCAAATCAGTGGAAATTTTGGGCAGTGTGGGTAAAATATTCAGAAGTGGAATTTTTGGATGATATGTCAGTTTTATTTTTAAATTTTGAGGAATTTCCACACTGTTTTTCAATACTGGCACCACCAATTTATATTCCTACCAACAGTGCATAAGGGTTACCTATGGTCTTCATCCTCTTTAACACATTATTTCTAGACTTTTTTTTAAAATTTACTTACTTTAATTGGAGGCTAATTACTTTACAATATTGTATTGGTTTTGCCATACATCAACATGAATCCGCCACAGGTGTACACGTGTTCCCAATCCTGAACCCCCCTCCCATCTCCCTCCCCATACCATCCTTCTGGGTCATCCCAGTGTACCAGCCCCAAGCATCCTGTATCCTGCATTGAATCTGGACTGGCGATTCATTTCTTATATGATATTGTACATGTTTCAATGCCATTCTCCCAAATCATCCCCCTCTCTCCCTCTCCCAGAGTCCAAAAGGCTGTTCCATACATCTGTGGTAATAGTCCTCCTAATGTGCCAGAGGTGATACCTCATTTTGGTTTTTCTTTGCATTTCACTAAAAATTAGTGAGGTTGGACATCTTTTCCTGTGCCTGATGGTCATTTGTATGTCTTCTTTGGAGAAGTCTATTCAGCTCTTCTTCCCACTTTTGAATTAGGTTGTTTGTAGTTTGATTGCTGACTTATATGAGTTATTTATAAATATTGGATATGAACCCCTTATCTGATACATTATTGGTGAAGATCATCTCCCATTTAGTAGGTTGCCCTTTCATTTTATTAATGGTTTGCCTTGCTGAGCAGATCTTTAATCAATGTAATCCCATTAGATTATTTTTTTTCTGCCTTAGCATAAGTATCTAACAATATATTGCAAAAGAGTGTATTGCCTTTGTCTTCTAGAAGTTTTATGATTTCTCAGGTTTTGCATTCATTAGTTTAACCCATTTTGAGCTGACTTTTTGTTGTTGTTGTTAGGAGTTAAATTTTTATTTTCTTGTTGCAATTGTAAGTGTGTTTGTATTCGAGTTTTTTTTTTTTTTTTTTCCTGCTAGTTCATCATTATTGCTTATAGACATTGCAGTTTTTTATATTGATTTTATACCTATAACTTCATAGTATTCATTTGTTATTTCTAATAGTATTTGGTGGGATCTTTAGAGTTTCCTACACAAAAATTTATGTCATCTGCAATTTATGATAGATTTACTTCCTTTCCAATTCCAAAAAATAAATGTCTTTTATTTTCTTGCCTCATTACACTGGCTAGGATTCCAATACTATACTGAGTAAGACTAGGAAGAGTGGGTAACTTTGTCATCTTTCTAATCTTAGAGAGATAGCATCTAGTTTTTCAACTTTGATTATGATGTTAGCAGTGAGTTTGTCATATATGGTTTTTATTATGTTGAGATAAATTCCCTCAATACCCACTTTATTGAGAATTTATATGGTTAAAGTTTTTATGAATCTTTTGAACTCTCTTTCAACATCAGCATCTTTTTCTGGATCTACTGAACTAATCATACGATATTTATTCTTCACTATGTTATTGCTATTTTCCATGTTAATTTACAGATGTTAAAACATCCTTGCATTCCAGAAACATAAACCACTTGACAACACTTTTTTATGGTGTGTGGTCCTTTTAAGAACTGTTGTATTCTTTTGTTAATATTTTGTTGAGGCTTTTTGCTCTATGTCCTTCAGATCTATTGCACTGTATTTTTTTGCTCTCATTGTTGTTCTAGTTTGGTTTGAGAATCAGGGTAAATTTGGTCTCATGAAATTATTAAGGATGGTTTTCTCTCTTTTACTTTTTCACAGAGTTTGGGGAGGATAGGTAGTGTTTCAAAGAATTCACCCCTGAAGCTGTCTGGTCCAGAACTTTTGATTTGGGGGAGATTTTTTGTTACTGTTTTAATATCTGTACTTTTTAAAATTTAATTAATTTATGTATTTTACTTTACAATATTGTATTGGTTTTGCCATACATTGACTTGAATATCTGTACTAAATGATAGGTCTGTTCAAATGTTCTATCCTTTTATGATTCAGTCATGAAATGTCATATAATTCTAAGATTCTGTTCATGTTTTCTAGGTTGTCCAATTTGTTGACTTATAGCTATTCATAATCTTTTGTATTTCTCATGTATTCACTGCTATTTCTCCTTTTTCATTTCTTATTTTATTAATCAAAAACTTCTGCCTCTCTATTTTTTTTAGTGAATTTAATACAGGTTTGCCAATTTTATTTGTCTTTTCAAAGAATTAGCTGTTAGTAAGACTAATCATTCCTATTTTTATGGTCTTTATTTCATTAATTTATTCTCTGATTTTTATTATTTCATTCTTTCTATTGAATTTGAGCTGTGTCTTCTTCTTTTTCTACTTCCTTTAGATATAAAATTAGATTGTTTGTTGAGAGCATTCTTGTATCTTGAGGTAGGTCTGTGTTCTTATAAATTTCCCTCTCATTCTTTTGCTCATCTCAGAGATTTAGATATGCCACGTTTTCATTTTTATTTGTCTTCAGATATTTTTCTTAATGACTCCTTTGATTTCTCAATTGACCAATAGTTGTTCAGTAGCATGTTGTTTAGCCTGCATATATTCTTGATTTTTTTCAGTTCTCTTCTATAGTCGATTTGTAGTTTCATACCATTGTAATCAGAAAATGACTCATGAAATTTCAGTCTTCTGAATTTATTAAGACTATTGTTTACCAACATATGGGAAACAGTACTCTTGAGAAAGTTCCATGTGCACTTGAGAAGAATGTATATTCTGCTGCATTTGGATGGAATGTTCTGTACAAATCTATCATGTCCATCTGACCTAATGAAAACATAAAGCTGTTGTTTCTTGTTGATTCTCTGTCTCAATGAGCTATGCAATGATGTAAAAGGAGTGTCAAAGTCCTCCTCTATTATTGTGCCACTGCCAATTTCTCCATTTAGGTCTCTTCATACTTGCTTTACATATGTCAGTTCCTCTATTTTAGATGGATATATCTTAACAACATTTAGTATAACTTTATCTTCTCCATTTTTAAGGTCTTTCTGAACTCTCAGTTTGAAAAAAAAGCACCCTCATCCACTGTCTTTATACTTTTTTATATTATTCATAGAATCTGTCACCATGTGGCATGATATAAGATATTTATGGGCTTATATTTTTTATCATTATTTTTTAGCTTTTCTTTCTCAGAATTTTAAACCTAGAAAATGGCTAGTATTCAGCATATATTTCTCAAATGGATAAAAATATTTCTCATTAAAACTGTGTAATGCATTTTCCCTTGAGAGAAAATCTGAAAGCTTTCTCCACATCATAATCTAACTGGCACTACCTTAATAATTTAGATCTGTTTTTTCCACTTAGGTCAGTATTATGCCTCTCTCTCTAACAGAATTCCTAGTCAGAGATGTTACAAAACATCCTTTAAATGTGAGGATTCATTAAAAATACAGATGAAAATATGGATGAATAGATAGATAGGTAGATAGGTAGGTAGAGATAGATATAGAGGTAATTGTAGCATTTTCAAATGAATAATACCCATTTGGGTAAAAATGATTCACACAATTTTTTTTTTCATTCCTAGTCATCAACACCACAACATGATACCAGGAAATGATACACAAAATTCAGAATTTCTTCTTCAGGGATTATCAATGAAAGCAGAGCTACAGCCCCTTATATTTGGGCTTTTCCTCTTAATGTACCTGATCACTGGGTTTGGAAACCTGCTCATCATCCTGGCTGTCAGTTCAGACTCCCACCTCCACACCCCCATGTACTTCTTCCTCTCCAACCTGTCCTTGGTAGACATCTGTTTCACCACCACAACAATCCTAAAGATGTTAATTAATATACAGAGCCAGAGAAAAGCTATATCCTATGAAGGCTGCATCAGTCAGATGTATTTTTACATGCTCTTTGCAGTGTTGGATGATTTTCTTCTGACCGTGATGGCCTATGACCGGTATGTGGCCATCTGCCACCCCCTGCACTACACAGTCATCATGAGCCCTCGACTCTGTGGACTTTTGGTTCTGCTATCCTGGATCATTAGTACCCTGCTTTCCTTGTTAGAAACCTTACTTGTGTTACGGCTGTCTTTCTGTACAGATTTGGAAATCCCTCACTTTTTCTGTGAAATCAAGCACATTGTCCAACTTGCCTGTGATGATACGCTTCTTAATGATACCATTATGTATTTTACAGCAGTGCTGTTGGGTGGTGGTCCCCTGGCTGGTATCCTTTATTCTTACTCTAAGATAATGTTCTCCATACATGGAATCTCATCACCTCAGGGGAAATATAAAGCAGTCTCCATCTGTGCATCTCACCTCTCATTTGTCTCCTTATATTATTGTTCAAGCCTAGGAGTGTACCTTAGCTCTGCTACTGCTCCCCACAACTCTCATTCAAGTGCAACAGCCTCTGTGATGTACACCGTGGTCACACCCATGCTGAACCCCTTCATCTACAGTCTCAGAAACAAAGACATAAAAAGAGCTCTGAAAAGAGTCATTCACATGGTAGTTATAAACAGGGAAATTGTTCTGGGTCTGAAGAAGCATCCTTGAAGAAGACCTCAAGCTTTGGAACAAAAACTCCTATTCTTTGATTAGATTATGGATGTTGAGCTTGCTTTTTCTATTTATTTCCTGGAATTTCTGTTTCTTTGATTTTTACACTTTAAATAAATTGTGCACTCACTTTTTGAAGCTTTTTCCTCTCTCTGATGAAAAGACAGTTATCCCCATTATCCACTTTCCTATTTTCAAAAAGTTTTTCCTAGCCTAAGAGCAGAAACACTTTGAAAGTCTGGTTAATTTCATGGTGCTACATGGATTACTTATGAATAATTTCATCTCAGATGATATATGTACATGCATGCGTGCTCAGTTGCTTCAGCTGTGTCCCACTCTTTGTGACCCCGTGTACCACAACCATGGATTCTCCAGGTGAATATACTGGAGTGGGTTGCCCTGCCCTCCACCAGGGGATCTTCCCAACCCAGGCATTGAACCCACGTCTCCTGCATTGCAGGCAGCTTCTTTACCACTGAGCCATTGGGGAAGCCCCATGACATATGTATTATCTCAAATATTTTCAAAAGAACTACAAATACTGGAAAATGGATAACAAAGTGTCAATAAGCATATATTTATCATTAATATTTTAAATGCCAATGAGCTAAATGTTTCAATTAAAGCATAGGGTGGCTTATTGAGTTAAAAAAAAAAAAAAAAAGACTCTTCTATCTTCTCTATGCTGTTTGTAAGAAACTCACTTCAGAGCTAAAGAACCACAAAGAATGATAGTAAAAGGATGGAAAAGATATTTCATGCATATGGAAAGTAAAAGAAATAGGAGATATGGAGAACATTATCTTAGGGGGAAAAAAAATAGACTTTAAAACAAAGGCCAAAACTTTGTGTTTGTGCTTGGCTGAGGAGCCAATGAGGCCAAGCTACTATCTGTGGAATTATGACTGAATGCCTCTAAGTCAGAATCCCGCCCAGGCTGAAGGATTCGGCAGCGCCACAGGAGCCTCAGATAGCCAGTCCCCTGCCGTCTCCACCGACGCGCCACTGCCCACGAGCCTTGGGGCGTGGCATGGCATGCCCTGCCCTGCGAACGGACTGGGGTCTAGTGCAGATAACCCTTTGTCCTGGGACATGGGGAGCTGCCCCTGCCTGTCACGCACCGCACATTCATGCGGAACCTGGTGCTAAACCATTCCTAGTCAACCTGCTTCTGGATGGAGGTTTCCTTTGTAGCTGAGCAGCTCCCTCCCTGCGATCTACTTTTGACACAAGGGTTTGTAAGGGGTGGGGGGAGTAGAAATTTAAACAGATAAAAGAAAAAAAGCCAAAACTAAATATAAATACATTATATAATATTAAAGTCATCAATACAAGAAGAGTGCATAATAGTTGCTAACATATAGGTGTTTAGTACGGGCTTCCCATGTGGTGCTAGTGGTAAAGAACCTGACTGCCAGTGCAGGAGATGTAAGAGTCATGGATCTGATCCCTGGGTTGGGGAAATTCCCTGGAGGAACGCACGGCTACCCATTCCAGTATTCTTGCCTGGAGAACCCCATGGACAGAGAAGCCTGGCAGGCTACAGTCCATAGGGTCACACAGTGTTGGACACTACTGAAGTGACCTAGCACAACCCACACACATGTAACATAATATAGGAACACCTGGAAAAGACCCCAATGATGGGAAAGATTGAGGGAAGGAAGAGAAGGGAGCAACAGAGGATGAGATGGTTGGATGGCATCACTGACTCAATGGACATGAGTTTGAGCAAACTCCAGGAGACAGTGGAGGACAGGGAAGTCTGACATGCATGCTTCAGTCCATGAGGTGGCAAAGAGTTGGACACAATGCACTGACTGAACAACAACAGCGGGAAGTTGCTGTTGAGCACAGGGAGCTCAGCTGGCTGCTCTATGAAGACTTATAGGGGAGAGGATAAGAAGGAGACTCAAGAGGAAGGGAGGTATATATACTTATGGCTGTCACATGGCAGAAGCTAATACAATTTAGTTTCGATACAACAATACAATACAGAAACTACACTGTAAAGTAATTATATTCCAATTAAAATTTTGTTTAAAAAGACAATCATGGTCAATCTTAATATATTGAGGTCAGCTGGTTAACAACTTCCCTCTATCTACCAACTCAATCCCCCTCCTTATATAAAATAATATATTCTAAGGTTCTGTGGATTAGGATGTGGCCATTCTTTGGTGGCCCTTATTCTGATTATTAAAAAGTATCTTTCAGAAGTATAGTATTCGGAGTCACTTAAGTGCCCTTATATAAAAGAAACAAAGCCAAAATTTATCATGGCCTCTGGAATGAGTAAATATCATTCTTTCAAAATTACATGCAAAGGCCTTTTTTGGGTGCAAAAGGCTTAAAACTATCTACTCTAGACTCTAACAAAGGATCAAAGACTTACTACCCAAAGAATGGTCCACAGACCAAATCCTGAATGCATTATCATCACCCAGAAGTTTGTTAGAAATTCAGCATCTCAGGGCCAACCAGAACCTACTAAGTCAGAATGTGCATTATAACTGCAATCATAGGGGATTCTTATGTACAGTGAGTTTGGAGAAGCATTGGACTAGAATAGGTATTCTCATCTTCTCCCTGTTAACCTTGGGGCATAATAATTATTTGTTTTCTGTTCTATCCCACACATTGTGGGTGTTAGCAGCACTTTTTCAGATATCACCAAATATCCCAAGGGGCAAAATGATCTCTGGTTGGAAACCAGTGGCCCACAGGGAACTGGGAATATCCTGACAGAATTCCAATCAAGGTTCCCATCCCTCACTCAATTTATATCTTGGGCAAGTCACTAAATTCCTCCAAGTCCAGTTTCTTCACTGGAGTACATACAGTACAACATCATAGAATGAACTTTCATAAAGATTAATTATAATCTGCAAATACAGGTTATATGGCTTAAATAGAGATCTAAATGTATCTGTTTTTTTTGTTTTTTTTAATCTTTATTATTTTTTTTAGATTTTTTCCTTTTATTTATTTTTTAATTTAAATTTATTTATTTTAACTAGAGGCTAATTACCTTGCAATATTGTGTTGGTTTTGCCATACATCAACTTTTTTTTAATGAAGGACTAAATGACAACCACTAATTTTACTAACTTAATTTGTGATACAAGTATAAAAATCCTACTTGTTTAAGCAAAAGTTTCATTGAAGCCAAAAGGTACAGTGTTCAAAGTTTCATATTAAAGAATCCAATTCTTTGCTTTGTTGAAAGGGTAACAGCAATTTTCTGCAGATATAGGACTCTGTCACCACCACAAATTAATGCTTTGAAGATTCAAAGGACCTAATCAAGACAGGTTCCTCAGTCTTATTTTTGAGAAAATGTGGACTCATAGTAGAATAAGGTACTAGGAGGTTATACCTCTATATGGCACAAGAGTTCATGGAGAAGGATTGATATTAATAGTATTCACCTGAATTGTGACCTAGTCTCTTGGGAACAGAGAATCATTAAGAGGAACTTCTGTCTAGACCGGTGCACTAGGGGAAATCACATGCTTGAGGCTGGAGTAACAAGAGGGAAACGTCCCTAATGACCAGATCTAGGCATCCATAAATATCTCCTGCAGTCCCTCAGCTTCTACATCCTTGAATCGAAGGAGACATACTTGTGTTGGAGTCCTGTTGTCTGTAAAGAAACTGGCACTTCACTCCTTACTTCAGTCTTCTCTGAGAACATAGCTACAGACTTCGTCTTCAACCACACAGGGAGGAATTCAGACTTCCAGAGACCTTCCTATCAGACTGTGTCTCCATGTGATCCTGGGAACACACAGCTCCTTCAGGAAAGATTCAGAGAGTCTGCAAGCTGAGAAATTTTACCTGAAAGTCATAAGAGATTGTAATGAGAATAGCTGAGAGCCAAGACTTGGATGTGTGTGTTGGTCAACTAATTTGTAAATACATTATAATATGCTAAAAAGATAAATGTCTTTTTGACTTAGCAATACAGAGATCATTCTTGACAATTAAGTGATGAGAATGGAATTAAGTGGGCAAAATTTGGTTTGGAGGCATAAAGTGGTTCCAATAAAATTAGAACATATTCAGTTCAGTTGCTCAGTTGAGTCCAACTCTTTGTGACCCCATGGACGCCAGGGGCCTTCCTGGCGTAGCATGCCAGGCCTCCCTGTCCATCACCAATTCCTGGAGCTTACTCAAACTCATGTCCACCGAGTTGGTGATGCCATCCAACCATCTCATCCTCTGTTGTCCCCTTCTTCTACCTTCAATCTTGCCCAGAATCAGGGTCTTTTCCAGTGAGTCAGTTCTTCAAATCAAGTGGTCAAAGTATGAAGTTTCAGCTTCAGCATCAGTCCTTCCAATGAATATTCAGGATCGATTTCTTTTAGGATTGACAGCTTTGATCACCTTGCTGTCCGAGGGAATCTCAAGAGTCTTCTCCTACAACACAGTCATAATAGCTGCAGTGAAGTGAGCAACTGTTTTCTACCAGGTGATTTTCTATAAGCTCTGAAATATTAAAAAACTCCTCGACCTACTCCTTAGGAGGATTTTCCCTAGTCATGTAAGAGGAAACTGGAGAAGGAAATGGCACAAAACCCCATGGACAGAGGAACATGATGGGCCACAGTCCATGTGTCACAAAAGAGTCAGACACGACTGAGTGACTCAACAACAACAACATAAGAGGAAACAAGGCCTAAAAGTTTTACCATCTGTCCAGAGGGAAATACTCAAAAGATGTGTGTAAATTTGTTAAGGCAGAAGCAGAATGGCATTTGACCACCACATTTGATATTGGTCCAGCATTTGATCACCTTACATTTGACATGATGTGAGAAAGAAGAGTCTTGATGGAGAAGAACTAAAACATCTATGTGCATGCGTGTGCATGCTGTGTTGCTTCAATCATGTCTGACTCTTTGGGACCCCCTGGACTGTAGTCCACTAGGCTCCTCTGTCTGTGGGATTCTGCAGGCAAGAATACTGGAGTAAGTTGCCATGCCCTCCTCCAGGGGATCTTCCTGAGCTAGGGATCAAATCCATGTCTCTTGTGTCTCCTGCACTGACAGGCATGTTGTTTACCACTAGCACCACCTGGGAAAATACCTCCGTCTGACTCTAACACTGGACCACAGTGCTAATACTCAAAGACTCTTCCAAATAACAAGACCTGCAACATCAACAACATCTGGGAGATTGTTACAGATGCAGAATCTCTGGGCCACTCTAGTCCTGCCAAATCAGAATCTGTATTTAATGATAAGATTCCCTAGTGATTCATATACATACTGATTTTGGGAGAATGTCTTGTGAAGAACCATGTTTCTCAACTTCACCACAGTTGACATTGGATGGATACTTCCTTGTGGTGGGGCCTGTCCTGTACTTTGTAGTTTGCTGACCTGCATCCTTGGATTCAACCCACTATGTCCAGGAACTCTTCCCCTTGTGGGAAAATCAAATATTTCTCCCCATATTCCCAAGGATCCTCTGGAGACAAAATCATCTCTGATTGAGACCACTGGCCTGGTGTAAGAGAACTAAGAAATATTTTGTATTCTAAACTAAGTGCATCCCTTACTCAGTTCATAACTTTGGAACAACCATGTAACACTTCTGAACCACAATTCTGCAAATTTAGAATGAAGCTCGTAATTGTTCCATCCCCATTGATTGGACTTTTGCAAAAAATGATCTAACCATGTCTTTTATGATTATCAATTTTTTAATAAATAGAGGACTTTATTTGCAATACAGATAATAAATGGCTAATAAACCCCAAAATATATCCAGTATCCCAGGCAGTAAAATCACTGCGAAGAAAAACCTTTGCCATCTGCCTGTTTGCATAGTAAATGCAATTCCAATGCCAACTTTTCATTTATATTAAAAATTGCCAGTCCAGGTTCGATGCACGATACTGGATGCTTGGGGCTGGTGCACTGGGACGACCCAGAGGGATGGAATGGGGAGGGAGGAGGGAGGAGGGTTCAGGATGGGGAACACATGTATACCTGTGGCGGATTCATTTTGATATTTGGCAAAACTAATACAGTTATGTAAAGTTTAAAAATAAAATTAAAAAAAAAAAAAAAAAAAAAGCATGAAACTCTTGACTGATGTATCAAAAGCATACTTTTTTGTTTTTAAAATCCTTATAAAACAAGGATTATTTTAATGATGATTTTATAGCAAAGGAACACAGTTCTTTTATTGAAAAATAAATAAAAATTTTCTGGAGATATCAGGAGCTGTGTTCCCACCACAAGTCAATATTTCAGATTCAAAGGACCTAGTCAAGACAGGATTCTCTGGCTCAGCTTTGGAGAAATCTTTGACTCAAGACTGTAAATCAAGATTGTTAAAAAGGATCCATGTTTCACCCTTGGAAGCCAGAAGAGTTCATGGAATAGCAATAAGCATTGGATAGACCTGACATCTAAACTAATCTCTTGGGAACAGCAAATCAGCACAGAAAATTTCCATTCTGTCCAGACATGCTCCCATGGGGAAATGTACTCAGGGTTGGAGTACTAATGAAAATGAGCAGATACAGTGAATATAAAGAGCTCTTAATCTCTTCACTGCTGCAATGAGTGAGCAAGTTCAACCTTGAGCTGGAGGGAGCATAGTTTTTGCATTTGGATTCCTAAATTAAGCTCAGGTACTCCTTCCTTCTTTATTATCTGGAGACAGAGTTTGAGCCCCAGATGCTTCATCAAGCACCCAGGGAGAAATTTGGACTTCCATGTAGAGACCTTCTTCTCAGCCTTCCCATCCAGGTCCAGTAGACACTACAGGAAAAAGTCAGAGAGGATTAAACCCAATATTATTTACCTGAAGTCACTGGAAAATCCAAACAGCTGGCCCAGAGCCTTGAGATCTCCATGTTTGTTTGCTTGATCGGCAAATTAACCTATTTATTTAGTGATAAGTCTCTATTGGACTCAGCAATACAAGGAATACTGCTCCTTATTAAGTTTTGGGGATGAAAATCTGTTGGATGAGACTCAAGAAAAAACAGAAACTCTGAAATTTTCCAGAATTTTGCAACATATAGGTGTAGGAAAATAAACTTAGGTAAGGAAGAATTTGCTGTTAGGTGAGAACATTTTATTCATTTTTTAAAATTTTAACATAGGGTATATTTGATGATGTTCTGTCTTTATTAGAAAGATCCAGATCAATAGGAGTAACTATGAAGCCCACTTACTATTGCAAGCCCAGTTATTGAGATTCATATTTCATAGAGTCTTCTCCCACACTGAGTATTCACTTGGAAAAATTGCATTTACTATGCAAACAGGAAGATGATAAAGAGTTTTACTTTGCAATGATTTTATTACCTTGAAGACTAGATATATCTGAGGGTTTATTAGCCATTTACTTTCTGTACTGAAAATTGTCTATGGATGTTCTTTGCTTTCCATATTGGTATCTGAGTGCTTTTACTTTTTCTGCTTTATTTTGTTTTCCATATAATTTCCTTCATAACTTATTTCATTTCTATCTCTGAGATAAAAGGCCAGAAATTGTGTTCCAACATAAGGAAAAATGGAAGAGTGAGATGTATTTTAAATCCCTTGACAAGTCTTCTTGCTGGAAATAGAGATACGTGCTACTTCTCTCTCTCACTTTTTTTTTTTTATTAACTTATTTTTTTTATTGAAGGATAATTGCTTTACAGAATTTTGCTGTTTTCTGTCAAACCTCAAAATGAATCAGCTATAGGTATACATATATCCCCTGTCTTTTGAAACTCTCTCCATCTCCCTCCCCATCTCACCCCTCTAGGTTGATACAGAGCCCCTGTTTGAGTTTCCTGAGCCATACAGCAAGTTCCCACTGGCCATCTATTTTACATATGGTAATGTAAGTTTCCCTGTTACTCTTTCATACATCTCACCCTCTCTCCACTCTTCCCTTCCCCCACGCAGGTGTGTCAGGCACCATTTCTGTGACTCTATTTCACCCAAAGCTGCTGTAAGCTTCAACTCCTTCCATTACTCAGGATTATCAATCCCTAGTCTCCTTTATTCTTATTTTTTTTATTTAATTCCTTCAATTTTTAAAACAAGTTTGCTATTTGAGATTTAAATCTTATTTGTATATACAATGTGTGTGTTGGGTTGTGTGAAACTTTATGAATTTTGAGTAGTCAAATCTATCTATATTTTGTCCTCCCTTCCATGGGTTTTCAAGCATAGAAAGTTGTTCTACATGCATAGATGTAATAAACCACCTTTTAGATGCATTGCCATCTTACTTCACATATCCTTTATTATTGTTACCTTTGCCTTTAGTGATTAGATCTATTTTTTAAATATCAATCATTTGCAGCCATCTTGTGGAACCCATTCTTTTGAATTCAATCAAAGATTGCATGTCAGCTTCCCAGGTGGTTCAGTGGAAAAGAATCTGCCTGCCAATACAGGAGACATGGGTTCAATCCCTGGGTTGAGAAGATCCCCTGGAGAAGGAAATGGCAACCCACTCCAGTATTCTTGCTTGAAAAACCTCATGGATAGAGGAGCCTGGCAGGCTACAGTCCATAGAGTCACAAAGAATCAGACATGACTGAAGTGACTTAGCAAGCATGCATGTATGATGCACTCTGACATTTTGTGTTCTATTTTTTCAATTCTACTTTATTCTTTTTTATTGAAGTATAGTTGATTTACAATATCATGTAGTTGCAGGTGTACAGCACAGTCATTCAATTTTACACACACACACACACACATATACATATGTGTATACACACACACACATTCTTTTTCAGATTCTTTTCCTAATAGGTTATTACAAAATATTGAGTATGGCTCTGTGCTATAGTGTAGGTCTTTTTTGTTATCTATTTTATATACAGTACTGTGTATATGTTAATCCCAACCTCCTAATTTACCCCTTCCTCATTCCAGTTTGGTAATCATAAGATTGTTTTCTGTATCTTTGACTCTATATTCATTTTGTAAATACATTCATTTGTATTTTTTATAAGATTACATGTATGAATAATATCATATGATATGTTTCCTTATCTGGTTTACTTCCTTTATAATGATAATCTCCAGATTCATCCGTGTTGCTGCAAATGGTATTATTTATGGCTGAGTAATAGTGCATTGTATATATGGTCCACATCTTTATCGATTCAACTGTCGATGTATATCTAGGTTGCTTCCACGTCTTGGTTTTTGTAAATAGTGCTGCAATGAACATTAAAATGTGTGTATCTTTTCTGTTTATAGTTTTCTCCATACATATCCCCAGGAGTGGAGTTGTGGCGTTATATGTTAGCTCTATTTTAGTTGTTGTCGTTATGTTTTTTGTTTGTTTGTTTGTTTTAAGAAACCTGCATACTGTTCTCCACAGTGACTGCACCAATTTACATCCCCACTAACACTGTAGAGGAATTCCTTTTTCTATACTCTATCCAATATGTATTATTTGGGGGGCTTTTTGATGATGGCCATTCTGATTGTGAAGAAAGCTGAGCGCCGAAGAAGTGATGCTTTTGAACTGTGGTATTGGAGAAGACTCTTGAGAGTCCCTTGGACTGCAAGGAGATCCAACCAGTCCATTCTGTAGGAGATCAGCCCTGGGATTTCTTTGGAAGGAATGATGCGAAAGCTGAAACTCCAGTACTTTGGCCACTTCTTGAAAAGAGTTGATTCATTGGAAAAGACTCTGATGCTGGGAGGGATTGGGGGCAGGAGAAGGGGACGACAGAGGATGAGATGGCTGGATGGCATCACAGATTCGATGGACGTGAGTCTGGGTGAACTCCGGGAGTTGGTGATGGACAGGGAGGCCTGGCATGCTGCGATTCATGGGGTCGCAAAGAGTCAGACACGACTGAGTGACTGAACTGAACTGAACTGATTCTGACTGAAGTGAGGTGATACCTCATTATAGTACTGATTTTCATTTCTATGTAATTAGTGATGTTGAGCATCTTTTCATGTGATGTTTGGCTATCTACATGTCTTCTTTGGAGAAATGTCTATTTAGATTTTCTTCCCATTTTTAATTTGGTTTATTTTATTCTTGTTGTTGTCATTCAGTCATCTAGTCAAATTCAACTCTTTGAGACCCATGTACTGTCATGCCAGGCCTCTCTGTCCCTCACCATCTCCCAAAGTTTGCCCGAGTTCTTGTCCATTGCATCGGTGATGGCATCCAGAAATTTCATCCTCTGATACCCTCTTTTCCTCTGCCCTCAATCTTTCCCAGCATCAGGGACTTTTCCAGTGAGTCAGCTGTTCACACCAGATGACCAAAATACTGGAGTTTCAGCTTCAGCATCAGTCCTTCAAATGAGTATTCAGGGTTGATTTTCCTTAACATTGACTGGTTTGATCTCCTTACTCTCCAAGGGATGTTGTTTTACTATTCTGGGCATCATGGGGTTATAACTGGTGTTTAAATGTTGCCAGAATCAAGGAAACTTTATCATAAACTATAGGGACCACCTGAGCTTATTTGATCCTTTTCCCTCACATTTTTTTTTCTGTTTTATTTTTTTTCACATGGGTTTTTATTGTTCTTTAAATGCTGCACACAAAATGGCCATATTAAAATGGAGCCCCATATTTAAATGTCCATGGGTGACTTAATAACAGAAATTTAGGTATTGTTTCTACAGTTTTAGGGGAAAGATAATCTAATATTGAGAGCCTGTCTTGTATCACTGTTCCTAATTATTGTGGCTGAGGGTAAGAATAGCTGGTAGTAGCATTGCCGTTGGAGGACTCTGTGTGTGTGTGTGTGTGTGTGTGTGTGTGTGTCGTGGGGAATGAGCAGTTCTCAAGACAGGGCAGAGTACCTGAGCACAGAGCTTCCAGTATGGGACTCTTATAACACAGGTGCCAGAATATTAATCAACATTAAAAATAAGGAAGGGACTCATTTTTATTCATAGGATTTCTTAGAAACAAAATTAATAAAGTGAAAGTATACAATATGTATTAAGAAAGACCCTGATGCTGAGAAATGTTGACAGCAAAAGGAGAAGGTGGCAGCAGAGGATGAGATGGTTAGATAGCATCACCAACTCAATGGACATGAGTGTCAGCAAACTCCAAGAGACAGTGAAGGACAGGGAAGCCTGGCATGCTGCAGTCTATGGGATTGCAAAGAGTCAGACATGACTTAATGATTGAACAATAATACAACATGTGAGTAGGCACTCTCCAGGACTTGAAGTTTCAACTGTAACAAGGAGCCCAGCTCTTCACTCCAAGTTCTGACACCAACTCTCATCACTTGGCTTCTTCTACATTCCCCTACACATGCAACTGCTTCATTTTGAGCCTCAGTATTCTGAAACATGTGCCTTTTCAAGACCTTACTTCTGGACATTGTCTCTGTCCAGCCCACAGTTACCTAGAAGAAATCACATCTCTAGCCCTCTCTTCTGTGAGATCTATGTTCAAATAGTTGCAAATCTATCTCAGTTCAGTTCAGTCGCTCAGTCGTGTCTGACTCTTTTCGACCCCATGAATCGCAGCATGCCAGGCCTCCCTGTCCATCACCAGCTCCCGGAGTTCACCCAGACTCACATCCATCAAGTCCGTGATTCCATCCAGCCATCTCATCCTCTGTTGTCCCCTTCTCCTCCTGCCCCCAATCCCTCCCAGCATCAGAGTCTTTACCAATGAGTCAACTCTTCGCATGAGGTGGCCAAAGTACTGGAGTTTCAGCTTTAGCATCATCCCTTCCAAAGAAATCCCAGGGCTGATCTCCTTCAGAATGGACTGGTTGGATCTCCTTGCAGTCCAAGGGACTCTCAAGAGTCTTCTCCAACACCACAGTTCAAAAGCATCAATTCTTCAGCATTCAGCCTTCTTCACAGTCCAACTCTCACATCCATACATGACCACAGGAAAAACCATAGCCTTGACTAGACGGACCTTTGTTGGCAAAGTAAGGTCTCTGCTTTTGAATATGCTATGTAGGTTGGTCATAACTTTCCTTCCAAGGAGTAAGCGTCTTTTAATGTCATGGCTGCATTCACAATCTGCAGTGATTTTGGAGCCCCAAGAAATAAAGTCTGACACTCTTCCCCCATCTATTTCCCATGAAGTGATGGGACCGGATGCCATGATTTTCGTTTTCTGAATGTTGACCTTCAAGTCAACTTTTTCACTCTCCACTTTCACTTTCATCAAGAGGCTTTTGAGTTCCTCTTCACATTCTGCCATAAGGGTGGTGTCATCTGCATATCTGAGGTTATTGATAATTCTCCCAGCAATCTTTTTTTTTTAATTTTATTTTATTTTTAAACTTTACATAACTGTATTAGTTTTGCCAAATATCAAAATGAATCTGCCACAGGTATACATGTGTTCCACATCCTGAACCCTCCTCCCTCCTCCCTCCCCATTCCATCCCTCTGGGTCGTCCCAGTGCACCAGCCCCAAGCATCCAGCAATCTTGATTACAGCTTGTGCTTCTTCCAGTCCAGTGTTTTTCCTGATGTACTCTGCATATAAGTTAAATAATCACGGTGACAATATACAGCCTTGACATACTCCTTTTCCTATTTGGAACCAGTCTGTTGTTCCATGTCCACTTCTAACTGTTGCTTCCTGACCTGCATACAAATTTCTCAAGAGGCAGATCAGGTGGTCTGGTATTCCCATCTCTTGAAGAATTTTCCACATTTTTTGTGATCCACACAGTCAAAGGCTTTGGCATCATCAATAAAACATAAATAGATGTTTTCTGGAACTCTCTTGCTTTTTCCATGATCCAGCGGATGTTGGCAATTTGATCTCTGATTCCTCTGCCTTTTCTCAAACCAGCTTGAACATCTGGAAGTTCACGGTTCATGTATTGCTGAAGCCTGGCTTGGAGAATTTCGAGCATTACTTTACTACTGTGTGAGATGAGTGCAATTGTGCGGTAGTTTGAGCATTCTTTGGCATTGCCTTTCTTTGGGATTGGAATGAAAAACTGACCTTTTCTAGTCCTGTGGCCACTGCTGAGTTTTCCAAATTTGCTGGCATATTGAGTGCAGCACTTTCACAGCATCATCTTTCAGGATTTGGAATAGCTCAACCGGAATTCCATTGCCTCCACTAGCTTTGTTCGTAATGATGCTTTCTAAGGCTCACTTGACCTCACATTCCGGGATGTCTGGCTCTAGGCCAGTGATCACACCATCGTGATTATCTGGGTCATGAAGGTCTTTTTTATACAGTTCCTCTGTGTATTCTTGCCATCTCTTCTTAATATCTTCTGCTTCTGTTAGGTCCATACCATTTCTGTCCTTTATTGAGCCCATCTTTGCATGAAATGTTCCCTTGGTATCTCTAATTTTCTTGAAGAGATCCCTAGTCTTTCCCATTCTGTTGTTTTCCTCTATTTCTTTGCATTGATCACTGAAGAAGGCTTTCTTATCTCTTCTTGCTATTCTTTGGAACTCTGCATTCAGATGCTTATATCTTTTCTTTTCTCCTTTGCTTTTCACTTCCCTTCTCTTCACAGCTATTTGTAAGGCCTCCCCAGACAGCCATTTTGCTGTTTTGCATGTCTTTTCCATGGGGATGGTCTTGATCCCTGTCTCCTGTACAATCTCACAAAACTCATTCCATAGTTCATCAGGCACTCTATCAGATCTAGGCCCTTAAATCTATTTCTCACTTCCACTGTATAATCATAAGGGATTTGATTTAGGTCTATTGAATGATCTAGTGTTTTTCCCTACTTTCTTCAATTTAAGTCTGAATTTGGCAATAAGGAGTTCATGATCTGAGCCACAGTCAGCTCCTGGTCTTGTTTTTGCTGACTGTATAGAGCTTCTCCATCTTTGGCTGTAAAGAATATAATCAATCTGATTTCGGTGTTGACCATCTGGTGATGTCCATGTGTAGAGTCTTCTCTTGTGTTGTTGGAAGAGGGTGTTTGTTATGACCAGTGCATTTTCTGCTTCATTCCGTATTCCAAGGCCAAATTTGCCTGGTACCCCAGGTGTTTCTTGACTTCCTGCTTTTGCATTCCAGTCCCCTATAATGAAAAGGACATCTTTTTGGGGGGTATTAGTTCTTAAAGGTCTTGTAGGTCTTCATAGAACCGTTCAACTTCAGCTTCTTCAGTGTTACTTGCTGGGGCATAGACTTCAATTACTGTGATATTGAATGGTTTGCCTTGGACATGAACAGAGATCATTCTATCGTTTTTGAGATTGCATCCAAGTACTGCATTTCAGACTCTTTTGTTGACCATGATGGCTACTCCATTTCTTCTGAGGGATTCTTGCTCGCAGTAGTAGATATAATGGTCATCTGAGTTAAATTCAGCCATTCCAGTCCATTTCAGTTCACTGATTCCTAGAATGTCGACATTCACTCTTGCCATCTCTTGTTTGACCACTTCCAATTTGCCTTGATTCATGGATCTGACATTTCAGGTTCCTATGTGATATTGCTCTTTACAGCATCGGACCTTGCTTCTATCACCAGTCACATCCACAGCTGGATATTCTTTTTGCTTTGGCTCCATCCCTTCATTCTTTCTGGAGTTATTTCTCACTGATCTCCAGTAGCATATTGGGCACTTACTGACCTGGGGAGTTTCTCTTTAAGTATCCTATCATTTTGCCTTTTCATACTGTTCATGGGGTTCTCAAGGCAAGAATACTGAAGTGGTTTGCCATTCCCTTCTCCAGTGGACCACATTCTGTCAGACCTCTCCACCATGACCCGCCCATCTTGGGTTGCCCCACGGGCATGGCTTAGTTTCATTGCGTTAGACACGGCTGTGGTCCTAGTGTGATTAGATTGAGTAGTTTTCTGTGAGTATGGTTTCAGTGTGTCTGCCCTCTGATGCCCTCTTGCAACACCTACTGTCTTACTTGGGTTTCTCTTACCTTGGGCATGGGGTATCTCTTCACGGCTGCTCCAGCAAAGTGCAGCTGCCGTTCCTTACCTTGGACGAGGGGTATCTCCTCACCACCACCCTTCCTGACCTTCAACATGGGATAACTCCTCTAGGTCCTCCTGCGCCCGCACAGCCACGGCTCCTTGGACGTGGGGTTGGTCCTCCCGGCCGCCGCCCCTGGCCTCCAGCATGGGGTAGCTCCTCCCAGCCGCCACCCCTACCTCGGACGCAGGGTAAGTCCTCTCGTCGCCACCCCTGACCTCGGATGCAGGGTAGCTCCTCTCAGTTACCCCACCACCCCAACCTCGGACACGGGGTAGCTCCTCTTGGCCATTCCTGGGCCATCACAGCCTGGCAGTCTTGGCCGCTGCCCTTGATATCACACCATGTAAAAGTAAATGCTCTTCTTTATATCTGATTTCTTTTTCCTCACAGCACCCGACTTCATTTCATTTAAAAAAAAATGAATTTTTATTTGCTTGTATTCTTCCTCCATCACTGAACTATAGGGACTATTGTGTCTCAGCACTGTATACTCTTTGTTCAAAAGTCGGTCAATTCTCAGCTTGTACTTAGCAAATGCTTGACAAAATTACTCATTAAAAATGTAAATGGTTAGTCTGAATGTGGGATGGGAATTGTTAGTTAGGGATGGCATAGTAAATCACTTGAAGGGGAAACTTCCATACCAAAATTATGGATATAAGTTTTTGAATGCAAAACATAAATAGTAGAATTTCAACAGTATTTGCAATGCAAAATTTGAGATAATTAGTCATATCATTTGTTGTTTCCTGACAGTCAACTCCACAACATGGAACCAGGATATGATACTTGAATTTCTGAATTTCTTCTTCTGGGATTATCAAAGGAACCAGAACTGCAGCCCCTCATATTTGGACCTTTTCTCTCCATGTACCTGATCACTGTGTTTGGAAACCTGCTTATCATCCTGGCAGTCAGCTCAGATCCCCACCTCCACACTCCCAAGTACTTTTTCCTCTCCAACCTGTCCTCTGTAGACATCTGCTTCACCTCCACCACCATCCCAAAGAAGCTGTGGACCATCTAGACACAGAGCAAAGGCATAACCTATGAAGGCTGCATCACCCAGATGCATGTTTTCACACTCTTAGCAGTATTGGACATGTTTCTCCTGACCGTGATGGCCTATGACCACTTTGTGGCCATCTGTCACCCCCTGCACTACACAGTCAACATGAAGCCCTGGCTCTGTGGATTGATGGTGTTGATGTCCTGGATAATCAGTGTCTTGAATTCTTTGACTCAAAGCCTAATGGTGTTGTAGCTCTCCTTATGTACAGACTTGGAAATCCCCAACTTTTTCTGATAAATTAATCAGATGGCCCACCTTGCCTGTTATGACATATTCCTTAATGACATGGTGATGTATTTTGCAGCTGTGATGTTGTGTGGTGGTTCCCTCAGTGAAATTCTTTACTCTTATTCTAAGGTAATTTCCTCCATATGAGGAATGTCATCACCTTGGGGGAAATATAAAGCATTTTCCACCTATGCACCTCATCTCTCAGTTGTCTCCTTATTTTATTGTACAGCCTTAGGAGTATATCTTAGCTCTGCTGCTTCCCACAGCTCACACTCAAGTACAGTTATGTCTGTGATATACACAGTGGTCACACCCATGTTAAACCCCTTCATCTACAGTCTGAGGAACAAAGACATAAAGAGGGCTCTAAAAAGAATCACTGGAGTGGCAGTTAGATAAGGGCCGATTGTCCTGGAGCTGAAGAAGTGCCTGTGGTTATAGGGCTCAAATAAAGAGAGCCAGAAATTGATACTGTTTGATCTGACTATGGATGCAGAACTTGCTCCTTCTATTTATTTCCTAGAATTTCCATTTATCTGAATTCAACTCCTCTGTACAAATTAAGTAGCTCAGCTTACTGGGCTTTATTGTGAATAATGCATTTAAAATTTTGATATGGGCTGCATTGAGTCTGTAGAATGCTTTGTATAGCATGAGTATTTTAATAATATAAAGTTTCACAAACTATGGACACTTTATACTTCTTCATTTATTGATCTTCTTTAATTTCTCTCAACAGCATCTTACAGATTGTAGCATACATGTCTTTCACTTCCTTGGTAAAATGTATTTATAAATACTTTATACTTTTGGATGCTATTATAAATAAAATTGCTTTTCTTTTTTTTTTTTTTTAATCTCTGATAGTTTGGCATTACTGTATAGAAATACAGCTTATGTTATATGGTCATTTTTTACCCTACAACTTTATTCAAGTATTAGTTATGTCTTTTTTAATGGATTCTTTAGTATTTTCTATGTATGTGATAATGTCATCTACTAATACAGCTTACATTGCTATTTCTTTATATAACTGGATGCTTTTTGTTCATTTATTGCCTAATTCCTCTGCAGAAAACTTTCAGTGTATGTTGTATAGAACTAGCAAGAATGGGCATTTTTGTCTTTCAACTTAGGAGGAAAGCTTTCATTTTTCATATTTGAGTTTGCTATTGCCTGCGAGGTTGTCATGTAATGCCTTTATTATCAAAAACCTTAGAGGTACATTTATTCTAAACCCATTTTGTTGAAAGCTATTACCATAATAGGGCTTCCTTGGTAGCTCAGCATTAAGAATCTGCCTGCAATGCAGGAGACGCAGGATATGCATCTTTGATCCCTGGGTTGGGAGGATCCCCTAGGAGGGTATGGCAAGCCACTCAGTATTCTTGTCTGGAAAATCCCACGGACTGAGATGCCTGGAAGGCTACAGTGCCTAGGGTTGCAAAGATTCGGGCATGACTGAAGTTACTGAGCATGCACACATTATCATAAAGGATGTTTAATTTTGTCAAAAAAATTTTCTCAGTCTTTAGTGATTATATTTTTTATTCTTCATTCTGTTAATTGGAGTATTACATTTATGGATTTATATATGTTGAGATAGCCTTGAATCTCAAGGGAAAATCTCATTTGAATTCAGTGTATAATATCATGTGCTATGGAATTTTTTTTAAACTGGCATTTTGTGGGGAGGGAATACTTTGCATCTATGTTTCCCAGGAATATTGTTCTGTAATTTTCTTTCCTTGTAGTGTTTTTATTTGGTTTATGTTAGGTAGGTAGAATAGGGAAAAGGAGTTCAAAATGGCGGTGGCTAAAAGACAAGGAAGGTCAAAAGAAAGTCCGAGGACCAGAGTGAAGACTTCAGGCAGAACAAACAGAACAAACAGCACTTCTGGCTAAGCCCAATTTGCATAGGGCAGGCCCAGGTGGAGGAAAAAACATATAAAAGGAGGAGCCAAAGCACTTTCTCTCGGACTCTGTCTCCTGCGTGCATGCGCGCACTCTCTCTCTCTCTCTCTCTTTCTCCCTCCCCACGCACTCCTCCACTCTCTTCTCTTCGAGTCCTGGATTCTCCTGCTAACTTCTAAATAAAATGGAGCTGTAACACTGATTTGCCTAAGAGCTGTAACACGGTTTGTCCAAGACCGGAGAGCTGTGATGCGCCGAGGGCTTTAATGTCCGTTGTTCCAAACCTTTGTTGTGACGCGACAAAGAACTGAGGAAGATACACTCGCATGACAGTTTAGATGTCAGAGTAATGTTGACTTTGTCAAATGACTTAGAAAATGCTACCTCCTTATCAACATTTTAGATTTTGAGAAGGATTGGTATAATTCAACAGTGAAGCCATCTTACATGGGGCTTTTCTTTAATACTGATTCAAGCACCTTTCTGGTGCTGTTCAGATATTCAGTTTCTTCATGAATCAGTCTTGGTAACTTGAGTGTTTCTAGGTATTTATTGACTACTTCTCAGTTACTTAACTTGTTGATATGTAATTGTTTATGATGGTCTCATGATTCTTTGTCTTTGTGTGGTATCAGCTGTTGTGTCTCTTCTTTCATGTTAACTCTTCTTAGTTATTCCTCTTTTTTCTTAGTGTAGCCAAAAGATCACCAACATTGTTTGTCTTCTCAAAAACCACCTCTTAGTTTCATTAATTTTTAAATTGTCTTTATAGCCTGTGTCTTATTTCTCTCTACTCCAATACTTATTTCCTTCCTTCTGTTGACTTTGGGCTTAGTTTGCTGTTCTTTTTGTAGTTCCTTGATGTAGAAATTTAGGTTGTCTATTTGGTATCTTTATTTTATCTTAATCTGGCATTTAGCATGCATGCTAAGCCCCTTCATTTGTGTCCAACTCGTTGTGACCCTACAGACCATGTAGCCTGCCAGGCTTCTCTGTCCATGGGATTCACCAGATAAGACTACTGGAGTGGGTTGCCATGCCCTCTTCCAGAGGATCTTCCTGACCCAGAGATCCAAAAGGGTCTCTTACATCTCCTGCATTGGAGGTGGGTTCTTTACCACTTACGCCACCTGGCAAAGTCCTTGGTGTTTAGAGGGCAAGTTTAGTCCTTTTCCATCATATGAGGATACAGGAAAATTTTTAATTTACAATCCAGAAGACAGCCTTCTTTGGACTTTGATCATGCCTGTACCTGATCTTACATTTCCAGAACTATAAAAAATAAATGTGTGTTGTTGGTAGACTACCAGTTTATGGAATTTTGTACAGCCCCCTGAACTGATGGCAACCCACTCCAGTGGGTAGCCAGGAGAATTCCACGGAAAAAGGAGCCTGGTAGGCTACAATTCATCACAAAGAGTCACCATGGCTGAACAACTGAGTACACCTGCCCTGACTTTTAGCCATTTCACAAGACAGCAGCTCACTACTTAAAAGCCAGCCACAGAATCATTCCTCCGCTCCCAAATTTTTATTTTAGAAAGGGCCCAGTCTCTTTTAAGGGCTACCTTGATTGCATCAGGCCAAACCAGGGTGACCTCACTCTTGATTAGCACAAAGAAAACTGAATTGAGACTTTATTAAATCTGGAAAATACTTTCATTTTTTTCCATAAAGTATATCCTAATATTGAATGTTAAATTCACTTATCCACACTCAAGGGGAGATGCATCTAGACTGCATAAAGCAGAAACAGGGATCTTGAAGCTGTCTCACAATTCTCCTTGCTACACTGGGTTAAAGAATTGGAAGATTCAGTTTTGTTATGATGTCAGTTCTACCTAATCTGTGCTACAGATGGAAATTCAACTAAATTTTTTTACAAATTTTCTTTCATGTAGTAATTGCCAATTATTTCTGATATTTATATGGAAAATGCAAAGAACTGCCAAAGGCAAAAAAAAAAAATTCTTTTGAAGGTTTCACACTAGCAGGTGCTGTAAAAATATAATAATGAAGACACTGTGATTTGGGGCTTCCCAGGTGGCACTAGTGGTAAAGAACCCACCTGCCCCTGCAGATCACATAAGAGATGAGGGTTCAAAACCTGAGTCTGGAAGATCCGCTGGAAGAGACCATGGCAACCCACTTCAGTATTCTTGCCTGGAGAATCTCCATGGACAAGGAGCCTGGCAGGCTACAGTTCATGGGGTCACAAAGAGTCAGAGATGACTGAAGGGACTTAGCACACATGCACACAGAAACTTATGGAGGAGTGGAACAGAATCATGAATAGACATATTTGCTCAATTGATTTTTGACAAAAGCACTAAAACAATGAAGAAAATAATGTTTTGACAAAATGGTACAGGAAGTGCATATCTGTAGAGAAAAATACATAAATATCTATGCATTGATATTAGTAACTATATTAAATGATGTGTATGTCCCACCCATATCGTCTTTTTTTTTTACATTTTCTAGTTTGCTTTTATTTATTTATTTTTTGTCAATTCCTATCATTTCTGACATTTCAAAGCTCAGTTTTCAACTACCATATCTTGATCTCTGTATCCAAGTGCTTTAAGTGGAAAATGAAACATTCTCTCACCATCTGCATAGTTACCTGAGAATTGCAATGAAATATTATAACCTTTCCTGGAATTCCATATTCTCATGGTAGTCAATCCACACTTGATCTTTAAATAGTCTATAAGATTTTTACTTATTTTCTTGGGCTCAAAAGTCACCCTGGATGGTGACTGCAGCCATGAAATTAAAAGACACTTGCTTCTTGGAAGGAAAGCTTAGATAGCATATTAAAAAGCAGAAACATCACTTTGCCAACAAAGGTCCTATCCTCAAAGCTATAGTATTTCCAGTAGTAATGTACGGATGTGAGATTAGGACCATAAATGAGGCTGAGCACTAAAGACTTGAAGTTTTTGACTTGTGGTGCTGGAGACTTTTGAGAGTCCCTTGGGGAGCAAGAAGATCAAACCAGTCAATCCTGAAGGAAATCAACCCTCAATATTCATTGAAAGAACTGATGCTGAAGCTGAAGCACCAATCCTTTGGCCACCTAATGAGAAAAGCTGACTTCTTGGACAAGACCCTGATGCTGAAAGAGCGAGGACAGGAGGAGAAGGGGGTGACAGGACGAGATGGTTAAATGGCATCACTGACTCAAGGGACATGAGTTTTTGAGCAAACTCGTAGAGATAGTGAAGGACAGGGAAGCCTGGCATGCTGCAGTTCATGGGGTCACAAAGAGTCAGACATGACTTATCACCTGAGCAACAGCAAGATTTTACCTGAAACCTTGCCTGATGAATGTTGACATGACCTTTCTCCCATGGTAGTCCCCCAAGAAAACACTTCCTTAAGTCCCTGACTCTTATTGGATGCACCTGACTTACCTTAGATTCGGAATAAATGGTTGCTCTGAGATTGCCACTCTTAAATAGGTTCAAGAAAAGATACAATTTTGTAGTTTATCTGCCCCTTTCCTGTTAAAGTGAAGTGCTTTCCAGATTTCCACAATCTAGACAGGAACTGAATTTTACAACTCTCTCTAATGTTGTTTGGAGAGACACAGAGAGAGGGAGAGAGGGGAAAGGATGAATATTTCTTTAATATTTAATAAAAGGTGTAATAGTGCAAGGATACATGGATTAGTCACTCAGTTGTGTCCAACTCTTTGCAACCCCATGGCTCCTCTGTCCATAGGATTCTCAAGGCAAGAATACTGGAGTGACTTGCCAGTTCCTTCCCCAAATCGAGCAAGTAGCACTGTGGTATCTAACTCTATTTGATTCCTGATTTTGGGAAGGAAACAGAATAATTTGAGTTCAGAAAATAAGGTATCATGTAATTATTTTATTATCATTCCATAAATCAGTAATTAAACCAGTGGGGATTGGATGAAAGTACTCAGGATTAAATTTTTAAATATTTGAAATGTTTCAGGTTCTGGTTTTTCCTTTAGAGATTTTATTCCCATGTGCACATCACATGAGAATACATACTTCAACAGGTCTGTATCCTGTAGCATCCATTTAATTGGTAGATAAATATTAATTATCATTAAACATTATGTCCCATCACTTCATGGGAAATAGATGGGTAAACAGTGGAAACAGTGTCAGACTTTATTTTGGGGGGCTCCAAAATCACTGCAGATGGTGACTGCAGCCATGAAATTAAAAGACACTTACTCCTTGGAAGGAAAGTTATGACCAACCTAGATAGCATATTCAAAAGCAGAGACATTACTTTGCCAACAAAGGTCAGTCTAGTCAAGGCTATGGTTTTTCCAGTGGTCATGTATGGATGTGAGAGTTGGACTGTGAAGAAAACTGAGTGCTGAAGAATTGATGCTTTTGAACTGTGGTGTTGGAGAAGACTCTTGAGAGTCCCTTGGACTGCAAGGAGATCCAACCAGTCCATTCTGAAGGAGATCAGCCCTGGGATTTCTTTGGAAGGAATGATGCTAAAGCTGAAACTCCAATACTTTGGCCACCTCATGCGAAGAGTTGACTCATTGGAAAAGACTCTGATGCTGGGAGGGATTGGGGGCAGGAGGAGAAGGGGACGACAGAGGATGAGATGGCTGGATGGCATCACTGACTCGATGGATGTGAGTCTGAATGAACTCCGGGAGTTGGTGATGGACAGGGAGGCCTGGCGTGCTGCGATTCATGGGGTTGCAAATAGTCAGACATGACTGAGCGACTGCACTGAACTTAACTGAAAGGGACATAGGGCTTCTCAGGTGGCACTAGAGGTAAAGAACCCACCTACCAATTCAGCAGACATGAAAGATGCGGGTTCAATCCCTGGAACAGGAAGATCCCTTAGAGGAGAGCATGGCAACTCACTCTAGTATTCTTTTCTGGAGGATCCCATGGACAGAGGAACTTGGTGGGCTATGGTCCTTGGGGTTGCAAAAAGTCAGACATGCCTGAAGCAACTTAGTATGTATGCAAAGTAGTATAGTAGTCAATTTTGCTGTGGCAGCAAGCAACTCCCTAAACATGGTGGCTTAAAATAACAATTGTTTACCTATTATTATATTAAATGCATGGTGCAAAGTGTCTATGGCTCTGGCCATATTGTGCTAGGCTACCTGCATTACCAGTGGACCAGCTCCTAGGTGGAAAATGTCCATTTTCATGATAGAGGGGAACAATAATAGTAATAGAAAGGGTGGCCTCTTCCAAAGCCTCTTACAGCTTCTCCTTAGGCTCTGAGCATGTCATGTCAAAATTCACAAGTGGGGACATGTATTCCTCCCACTTGTACCTTCAAGGCACAAAGTAATGGATGGGAGGTACATTCCTTTTAAGAGAATAAGGGAGTAATGCAGTAATTTTGAAAAATAAAAATTCTACTCAAGGCAGAAGCAAACACGAGTATTTCATACTACTACTGACATCAATTGCTTATTAATTCTATGCTACAGACTTGCAACAAAGGAAAATGAAAAGAGTTGGAGAAATACGATGATTCACCAATAAATGGAAGCTTTGCACATATTCTGAGTAGACTGTAGAAACAGTAAAATAGCTTGAGAGAGTCTAAAATTCTTCCTGAGATAATATGCAGCCAGCATGAGGGGGTCAGAGTTTATGCCCCTGTGTAGAACAAGGCGCAGAATGGTGGGCTCTCAAACACTCTCCTCCCTATGTGAAATTCTGGAAGGAGATATGACTTTAAAATCACAATTCAATCCACGACCAGAGTATTCCTGGACTCCCTTCTTATTTTAAGAGATTCTCTGGAGCCCCAATGATTTTATTCAATTCTGAACTCAGACATAGTCATAACAGCTGCAGTGAATTGAGCATCTGTCTGTGCCAAGTAATTTCCTGTGATATCTAAAATATTACCAACTTAGATAATAACTGCTTAGGTGAAATCTACCCACTCATACAAAATGATACACAGGTCAAAATTATTATTTCGTACCAAGAGTGAAATACCCAAGAGGCACATGTAAAATTGTATATGCAGTAATAGAATGACTGAGTTCAACATTTGACCACCTTACATCAGACCAGAGGTGTAAAGGAAGATTCTTAGTAGAGAAGACCTAAAAGACCTACACCTCACTCTGGACCACAGTACTGACATTCAGAGTGTGGTCCATAGAGTAAGACTTACAACATCAACAACATCTGGGAATTTATTACAAATGTGGGATCTCTGGGCAGCCCTGTTGTTGTTTTTCAGTTGCTAAGTCATGTCCTATGCTATGCAACCTCGTGGACTGTAGCATGCCAGACTCCTCTGTCCTCCACTATCTATGCGAGTTTGCTCAAATTCATGTCCATTGAGTCAATGATGCTATCTAGCCAGCCCATCCTCTGCTGCCCCCTTCTCCAGTTGCCTTCAATCTTTCCCATCATCAGGGTCTTCTGCAATGAGTTGGCCCTACACATCAAGGGGCCAAAGTAGTGGAGCTTCAGCAATGACTGTTGCTGAATGAAGGAATATTCAGGGTTATTTTCTTTAGGATCAACTGGTTTGATCTCCTTGCAGTTCAAAGGACTCAAGAGTCTTCTCCAACACCAAAACTTGAAAGTATCAATTCTTTGGTACTCAGGTTTCTTTATGGCCCAACTGTCATATCCATACATGACTACTGGAAAGACAATAGCTTTGGCTATATGGACCCTTGTTGGCAAAGTGATGTCTATGCTTTTTAATATGCTGTCCAGGTTTCACATAGCTTTCCTTCCAAAGAGCAACAATCTTTTAATTTTATGGCTGAAGTCACCATCCACAGTGATTTTGGAACCCAAGAAAATAAAATCCATCACTGCTTCCACTTTTTCCCTTTTATTTGCCATGAAGTGATGGGACTGGATGCCATGATCTTAGTTTTTTAAATATTGAATTTCAATCCAGCTTTTTCACTCTCCTCTTTCACCCTCATCAAGAGGCTTTTTAGTTTCTCTTCAATTTCTTCCATTAAAGTGATATCAACTGCATTCTCCCACCAATCTTGATTGCAGATTGTGCTCCATCCAGCCCTGCATTTCACATGATGTACCCTGCATAGAAGTTAAATAAGCAGGGTGACATTCTACAGCCTTGACGTACTCTTTTTCCAATTTTGCACCAGTCAGTTGTTCCATATCCAGTTCTGTTGCTTCTTGACCTACATTCAGGTTTCTCAGGAGACAGGTAAGGTGATCTGGTACTCCCAATCCTTTAAGAATTTTCCACAGTTTCTTGCTATCCACACTGTCTTGCTATCCACACTGTCTTGCTATCCACACTGTCAAAGGTTTCATTGCAGTCAATGAAGCAGGATTAGATTTTTTCTAGAACTCTCTTGCTTTCTCCATGATCCAAAGGATTTTGACGGTTTGATCTCTGGTTCCTCTACTTCTTTGAAACCCAGCTTGCACATTTGGAAATTCTCAGGTCAGGAACTGCTGAATCCTAGCTTGAATAATTTTGAGCATAATCTTACTAGCATATGAAATGAGCACAACTGTATGGTATTTAGAACTTGGCATTGCCCTTCTTTGGGATTGTAATGAAAACTGACATTTTCCAGTCCTGTGACCACTGCTGAGTTTTCCAAATGTACTGACATATTGAGCGTAGTACTTTAAAAGTCCTGCCAAATTTGAATCTTAACTTAAACAAGATACGCTAGTGATTCATGTTCACATCTATGTTGGAAGAAGTGCTTGCTCAGAATAGTGTTTCTGAACTTCACTACTGTTGACATTATGCTGGATAATTCTCTAGGGCAGTGGCAGTTTTTACTTTGCAGACTGTTGAACTGTATCCCTGGCCTGAACCCACTGTCAGTGAATCGCACTTCCCCTGATATGACAATCAACAATTTATCCAGATGTTGCCAAGTGTCTTCAGAAGATGAAATCATCTCTGATTGAGAAGCCTTAGCCTGGAGTGAGAGAACTAGAAATATCTCCTGTTCTAATCAAAACACGCACCTTACTCAGTTCGTAAGTTTTGGGCCAATCACCCAAATTGCAATCACTGCAAATTTAGAAGGAGGCTCATTATTGTACAATCCTCATAAGATGGACTATTGCAAAAAATAAATGAAATAATATGTAAGATTCTAAGCTCAGCCTATGGTGTATTAAAAGATCTAAGTGGATATCTTATTAATTAACAAATGTTTTATAAATAAAAGACTAAATATCAACTTTTCATATGCATTTAAAGCATGTAAATCCTATTGATGTGTTAAAGGTATTATGAAGCCTAGGATTATTTTACCCATGGTTTTATAACAAAGGCACACACTTCTGTCACTTATCAAAGAAGAAGCAGTAATTTTCTGGAGATATCAGGAGTTGTGTTCCCATCACAAGCCAGTGCTTCCGAGGCCCAAGTGACCTAGTCAAGACAGGTTCCTCAGACTTAGACATGGAAGAAAACTTTGACTGAGTGTTATAAAAAGTTTCAATGTCAGACCTCTGGGAGAGAGGAGACTTCATGGAGTAACAATAAGAATCAGATACACCTGACTTCTAACCTGTTCACCTGGGAATGGCAAATCAGAATGGAAAATTTCCATTCTGTCCAGACAAGTTTCCCTGAGGAAATGATGTGTTCAAGGGTTGGAATAACAATGGAAAATGTGCTGAAAATAATGAGGAGATACAGAAAACACAAGGAACTATAAATATCTCCTCTGCTGCAAAGTCTGAGCAATTCTATCTTGAGCTGGAGAAGGCATGGTTTTTCATTTAGATTCCCAAGTCTGGTTTTGCTTCAATGCTTCCTAATCATCTCTTGTTTAAAGACAGAACTTCAATCAACATCATCAACCATTCAGGAAAGAATTTTGACTTTCGCACAGAGACCTTCATCTCAGACTTCCCACTCAGGTGAGTCCAAGCAGGAAATAACCACTGAAGGAGAAAGTCACAGAGAATGAAACTTAACACTATTTATCTGGGGTCACCTGGAAACCTAAGCAACTGACCCAGAGCCAAGAGATCTCCATGTTTGCTTGTTTGCATGATTAATTTATAACAAATGTATTTAACAACTTAAAAGGAAAGTACCTATGAATTCAGAAATATAAGAATTACAGTTGATAATTAAGTTATATGAATGCAAATCTAGTTGGAAGAGACTCAAGAAGAAATGGGAAGCATAGTGATCAGTAAAATTTGAATGTTTTCAAGGACTTTTGCAGTTGATGGAAGTACGAAATAAATGATTTGGTTAGAATGATTTGTAGTGAAGTGACATTTTATTTAATTTTTTTAATTTTTTAAAATTTATTTAAATTAATAAATAATTAAAATAATTTATTTAATAAATTATTTTAATTATTTTTTCATTTTTTAATTTTTAAGATGCAATATATTGGAGCACATTCATAAGGAAGATCCAGATCAATGGCTGTGGTAACTACCTGGAAATACAGTTCTTGAGGCACACATGTCACAGAGTCTTTACTCAGATTTGAGTGTTCACTTGTTTAAAAATTGCATTTACTATACAAACAGGCATATGGTAAAGAAGTTAACTTTGCAATTAGTTCACTACCTATGGGCTGAATATATTTGGGGACTTATTAGCTATTTACTTGCCCTACTGTAAACTGTCCATGCAAATTGTTTCACATACTGGCTTCTGAGTGTTCTACTATTTTTCTTTTTTTTTTTTCCTACACCCCTTCTTTTATAATTTCTTTTTTTTTTAAGATATAGCTTTTCCTAACACATATATGTTTATTTTTCCATCTATATTTCTTCCCTCTTTCTCCTATGTCTAAGAAAAGGCCAGCAAACTCACTCCAACAGGTGGAAGAAAGGGAGCATGAAATGTATTTTAGATACCTTGACAAGTCTTGTTGCTGAAACTAGAGATACAGGCAGCTTCTCTGTCCCCACTCTTCCTGTCAGGCACCATTTCTGTGGCTCCATTTCATGGTTGCTCTAAACTGCAACCACTTCCCCTACTCCAGATTCCCTATATGAGTCTCTCTTTATTCTTGTTTTTATTGCATTCTTTCAAACAAAGGGTTATCATTTTTAAAGGAAGTTAGCTATGCACCATTTAATTATTGTATGAGTGTTTACTGCATTTGTTGGGTTGTATGAGAGTGCATAAACTGGAAGTGGTCAAAACTATCATTTGGTCATATTTTGGCCTCCCTCCCACTGCTTTTCAAACATAGAAATTCTTCTGCCTCCTTAGTAATAATAAACCATCATGTGAATTGCCATCTTATCCATATGTTTTTACTTAGGGCTACCTTTTGCCTTTTATGAGTAGATCTGTTTTTAAAATGGCAATAATTTGTTGCCCTTTGGTGGAACACATGCTTTTGCCTTCAACTAATTTATTGCTTATTTCTTTTTCATAAACATGTTTGAATCCCATTTAAATGTATTTAGGGCTTCCCTGGTGGCTCAGATGGTTAATAATGTGCCTGCAATGTGGGAGACCTGTGTTTGATCTCTAGGTCAGGAAGATCCCCTGGAGAAGGGAATGGCTACCCAGAATGCCAGTATTTTTGCCTCTAGAATTCCATGGCCAGAGAAGCCTGATAGGCTACAGTACATGGGGTCGCCAAGAGTCAGACACGACTGAGCAGCTTTCACTCACATATGTATTTAGACTGAATTTCTATTTTTGCATACCACTTACTGATCAATGATTTTTTGATTAAAAAATGATTTAAAAATGATTAAAAATCATTAATCATTTAAATGATTTTTTAAATTATAAAGCCTATTCTTTTTTTTGTTTGTTTGTTTTTGCTCATTTCATTTCACTTGTGTAAATTTGACTATTGTTATTTTATATATTATTTCTTTCAAAAATTCATCTTACTATCTTATTCAATTTTGTTTAGTTGTTTTGTAGCCACTATATTTAGCATGCTATTCTATTTATTTCATAAATTCCATTTTCTAAAAATCCATTTTATATAAATGCACACCTTTATGAAGCCACAAGAGCAAGGAAAGCAGGTGAGGTCCATGGTTTTCAGATCTCCTTTTTTTTTTTTTTAATGGAGAAATAAGATTACAATAAAATATATGTGTGTATTACAAAATGCCCATAGGCATAAACCAAATGAAAGAAAGGGTAGATTTTGTGGCATGTATAGGATTTTATAAATCACCCTGTGAGGCGGCTTCCTCATCTGGGACAAGAATCAGAAAGTGAAATAGAACCTGAAAAAGAATGGATATATGTCTCTGTTTGACTTATCATTTTGTTGTATGCTTGAAACTAGTATAGCATTGTAAATCAACTACACTCCATTATAATTTTTTAAAAATTTAAGTAAGTAAAAGAAGTGAAGTATAAAAAAGGGAAGCAGAGTGTGACCAATGGGTTTTACAAAAAAAAAAAAAAAGAACAAAAACAAAGCCCCAAAATTATAAAGAACATGACACATAAGAAAATTAACAGAAGGGTCAGCTTCATCCTCTATTGAGCCACAGGTGCTTAGTTGCTCAGTCGTGTCTGATTCTTTGAGACCCCATGCACTGTAGCCCACCAGCCTCCTCTGTCCATGGGATTCTCCAGGCAAGAATACTGGAGTGGGTTGCCATTTCCTCCTCCAAGGGATCTTCATGACTCAGGGATTGAACCCAGGTCTCCCACATTGCAGGTGGATTCTTTACCATCTGAACCATGAGAGAAGCCCAAGAATACTGGAATGGGTAGCCGATCCCTTTTCAAGGGGTTCTTTCTGACTCAGGAATCGAACCAGGATCTCCTGCATTACAGGCAGATTCTTTACCAGCTGAGCTACCAGAGAGGCCCACTGAACTATAGAGAAATAGATGTAGTCAAATACACAGGAACAAATATGAAATAGAAATTCAACCAGGGGCTTCATGTGGATACTGTGATGTTGTAAAAAGAGGAAAAGAAGTGTGGTCAGTGTGGCATCCCTTGAGTCTGAGATCACTTCAGTGCCCATGCTGCACTGTAACCTGCCTCTTCTGTTGAGCTGTTTATTTGTATTGCTTTCCCTCAACAAGATTGCTTTCCTATCTTTGCATTTATCTCTGTGAAGAAGAAACTTCTTTGAAGTGTCCAAGCTGTCTACATGTTTTGAACATGTGATCTAGCATGTGTGCACAGGCAAGCAAGAAATAGATACATATGCATATATGCACACACATACAGACACAAACACATCTGAACAAGTGTGTTAGTTGCTCAGTTGTGTCCGACTCTGCAACTCCATGGACTGTAGCCTGCCAGTCTCCTCTGTCCATAGAATTTTCCAGGAAAAAATACTGAAGTGGGTTGCTATTTCCTTCTCCAGGACATCTGAACAAAGAGAACCAAAAAACCCTTATTATGTATGATACAATCTGATATTTTCCTTTGTGTTTTATTTATTCTATTCTATTTTACTCTTACAAATCACATAGTTTGACCCTTTAATAGACCTGGATCTCAGAATATGGAAAATATTCTCCAGCATGTTTCCATACCTATGTTAGTATTTCTTAGCTTCTTTTTCTTCTTTCATCATCAGCAACTTCTGTGAGAACATATTCTTTTATTCCTTTATGCAATGTATATTTATTCAGCTACTGTTCCTAACTAAACTAAGTCTGGGGTGTTGAGGAGTATGCATGATATTAATAAATGCCTCAAGGCACTCACAGTCTAGAGAGGATAATAGGTATATGATTAAACAAAAATTACAAATTATTGCAAGAGAAACACTTCTTTATATGTGGGAATATTTTTTAAAATGATTCATGAATGAGATTACATAAGCAGTCTAATAAAGAAGATGACATTTTGAAGATAGGGGTGAATAAAAAGTTCTAAATATACCAGTAGTTCACTCTCCAAGCAGAGGGAAACAGATGCACATAGACTCTGAGTCTTGAGCCTGTGATATCCAGTGATGCTGTGACTGAAGATCAATATTTATGAAATTGATGTGGGTGAGGGTAGCACAAGGAGATGAACTTGGTGATTCAGATATTAAGAGTCAAGCCTAGAGTTTGAAATTATGGGATTTGGGGTTCATCCTCCAGTGGGGAGACACTGGGAGATGATTAAGGTCTGGGAGTTGGGCAGTCTGCTTTGTAATATAGAAAGGTTTCTATGGGTCAGTATAAATACTGGCTACAGGGGTACCAGCCTGTGAAAGACAGGTGGTATTAGGAACCTCAATAGGAAAGCAATGGAGACATTTGAGATGAAGAAGGAAAAAAAAAAAAAAAAACAGTCAAATCTCATTGCCAGAGGTAACCACTTACTAACAGGAAGTAGTTGTAGTTTAGTGCATGTGCCTGCTCAGTAGTGTCTGACTCTTTGAGACCCCATGGACTATAGCTCACCAGTCTCCTCCATCCATGGGATTATTCCGGCAAGAATACTAAAATGGGTTGACATTTTCTTCTCCAGGGGAATCTTCCCTACCCAGAGATCAAATCTGCATCTCCTGTGGCTCCTGCATTGGCAGGCTAATTCTTTACCACTGAGCCACCAGAGAAGCTCACTATCAGGAAGGAACTATGCAAAGCTTTTTATGTGTACTGATTAAATCTGCCAGGCTTCTGTGACTTAGCAACTAAACCACCACCACTAAATCTGTCAGCTACTCCAAAAGGATAGATACTGTTATTCCTATTGTTTGGGTGAGGATATTAACATTTAGAATATTTCCAGTGACTTTCCAAAATCAAACAGCAAATATGTGTAGAACCAAAACTCAAAACCAGAGTTTCAAATTACAAAAGGTTTGCATTTGATATCACTTAGAAAGAGCTCCAAATTATAAAAGTTTTGCACTTGATCTTATTTAGAAAAATATTTTTTTGTTGTTTTTTTAAATTTTATTTTATTTTTAAACTTTACAATATTGTATTAGTTTTGCCAAATATCCAAATGAATCCACCACAGGTATACCTGTGTTCCCCATCCTGAACCCTCCTCCTTCCTCCCTCCCCATACCCTCCCTCTGGGTCATCCCAGTGCACCAGCCCCAAGCATCCAGTATCGTGCATCAAACCTGGACTGGCAACTCGTTTCATACATGATATTTTACATGTTTCAATGCCATTCTCCCAAATCTCCCCACCCTCTCCCTCTCCCACAGAGTCCATAAGACTGATCTATACATCAGTGTCTCTTTTGCTGTCTCGTACACAGGGTTATTGTTACCATCTTTCTAAATTCCATATATATGTGTTAGTATACTGTATTGGTGTTTTTCTTTCTGGCTTACTTCACTCTGTATAATAGGCTCCAGTTTCATCCACCTCATTAGAACTGATTCAAATGTATTCTTTTTAATGGCTGAGTAATACTCCATTGTGTATATGTACCACTGCTTTCTTATCCATTCATCTGCTGATGGACATCTAGGTTGCTTCCATGTCCTGGCTATTATAAACGGTGCTGCAATGAACATTGGGGTACATGTGTCTCTTTCCCTTCTGGTTTCCTCAGTGTGTATGCCCAGCACTGGGATTGCTGGATCATAAGGCAGTTCTATTTCTAGTTTTTTAAGGAATCTCCACACTGTTCTCCATAGTGGCTGTACTAGTTTGCATCCCCACCAACAGTGTAAGAGGGTTCACTTTTCTCCACACCTCTCCATTTCACGCCAGTCAGAATGGCTGCGATCCAAAAGTATAAAAATATTTTTAACAGATAACTTTTTAAAATCTTCCATTTTTGTCGTAGTTTCAATACTTTCCTTTGTGAATTTTTAATTTATTCCTTTTGTCAATTTTTCTAGTAGGATGTTGTACATTGATCATATAAATATACCATTCCTTTCTTTTTGGTAAAATGCATTTTGCTTCTTTACTCTTCTGGGTATCCAGGATTGAATGGTTTCCAGGATCAAGAAAGTTTATCTTTATCACAAAAAATTAATAACCCCTTAAGTCTCTTTTTTATACCTGATGTTTTAGCTTTACAACACTGTCATTATCTGATAATTTTTATAATTTCTTATTTGCTTCTATTCTTCCTCCATCATTGAACTGTATGAACTATTGTATATTAGCACTGTATACTCTTTATCCAGAAGTTAGTCAGTCTTCAATTTATACTCCCAAATATATGATATAATTTCTCTTCAAAGTTTAGAATAAATGATTTTATGCAGAGAAGATTGAATGTGGGATGAAGTATTCAGAGATTGCACATGGGATCACTTGAGGGAAATTTTTCATATGAAAATTATATATGTTAATATTAAATGTAAAATATGAATTGTAGAATTTCAACTATGTTTACAATGCTAATTTCCGAGAAAACTAGTCATGTTATTTTTGTTTCTTGATAGTCACATTCACCACATGGAACCAGGGAATGAGACAAAAATTTTGGAATTTCTTCTTCTGGGATTTTCAGAGGAACCAGAACTGCAGCCCCTCATATTTGGTCTATTCCTCTTTATGTACCTGATTACTGTGTTTGGAAACCTGCTCATTATCCTGGCTGTCAGCTCAGACTCCTACCTCCACACCCCCATGTACTTCTTCCTCTCCAACCTGTCCTTTGTAGACATCTGTTTCACCTCCACAACCATCCCAAAGATGCTGCAGAACATAAGGACACAGAGCAAAGTACTAACCTATGAAGGCTGCATCACCCAGATGTATTTTTTCGTACTCTTTGCAGTATTGGACATGTTTCTCCTGACTGTGATGGCCTATGACCGATTTGTAGCCATCTGTCACCCCCTGCATTACATGGTCATCATGAACCCCTGGCTCTGTGGTCTGCTGGTTCTGATGTCCTGGATGATGAGTGCCCTGAATTCCTTGTTACAAAGTGCAATGGTGTTGAGATTGTCCTTCTGTACAGATTTGGAAATCCCCCACTTTTTCTGTGAAATTAATCAGTTGATTCAACTTGCCTGTTCTGACATGTTTCTTAATGAGATAGTAATGTATTTTGCAGCTGCAATATTGGGTGGTGGTTCCTTCACTGGGATTCTTTATTCATATTCCAAGATAGTTTCTTCAGTACAAAGAATCTCCTCAGCTCAGGGGAAGTATAAGGCATTTTCCACCTGTGCATCTCACCTCTCAGTTGTCTCTTTATTTTATTGTACGTGTTTAGGAGTGTACCTTAGCTCTGCTGCTACCCACAGCTCGCATTCAAGTGCAATTGCCTCAGTGATGTATACTGTGGTCACACCCATGCTGAACCCCTTCATCTATAGTCTGCGGAACAAAGACATAAAGAGGGCTCTGGAAAAAATCATTAGGAAGGCAGTTATAAAATTGTTATCTGTTCTGGGACTGAAGAACTACCCATGATTGCAGGATTTAAATAAATGGAGCCAGAAATTGCTATGTTTTAACCAGATTTTGTAAGGAGAACTTGTCCATTTATTTCTAGAAATTTCCTTTTATTTGAATTCAACTCATCTACACAATTTAAAGAACTCAATTTATTGAGCTTTATTATGAATAAAGTTTTGGAAATTTTGATAGAGGGTGCATGAATCTATAGAATGCTTTGGGTAGCATCAGCATTTCAATATTAAGTCTTCCAAGCCATGGACACCTAATATTTTTTCATCTATTTGTCTTATTCAATTTTTCTCATCAATATATTACAGGTTTTAGTGTAAGGTATTTTAGTCTTACCCCTCATTGATTTCTGTATCTACATGATCTATCTAACCCCTCTGAACAACAATTCTGAAAATTTAGAATGAGGGTTCTGATTGTATGGTCCTCATTGGATGGACCTTTTTAAAGAACAAATGGGACAATCAAACTTAGCTTTGGAGAAATCTTTGTCTCAAGACTATAAAAAGGTTCAGCGTTATAACTTTGGAATCCAGAAGAGTTCATGGAGTAGTAATAAGCATTGGATACCCTTGACATCTAACTGGTCTCTTGGGAACAAATCAGCCCAGAAAATTTCCATTCTGTCCAGATAAGTTCCCATGGGGGAAATGTGCTTGGGATTGGAGTAACAGTGAAAAATGTGCTAACGAGAAAATACAGTGGATATGCAGAGCTGTAAATATGTCCACTGCTGCTAGGTCTAAGCATGTTCCACTTTGAGCTGGAGAAGTCATGGTTTGTGCATTTGGATTCCTGAGTCTGGCTCAGGGACCCATACTTCACTTCTTACTTCTTTCTTATCTGGGAACAGAGCTTCATTCTCCACCATCAACCACCTGGGGAAGTTTTGGACTTCCACCCAGTGACCTCCATCTCAACCTTTCCATCCAGGTGAGTCTTAGAGCCCAGTAGACACTTCAGGAGAAAGCCACAGAGAAAGAAATCCAAGAACATTAGCCTGCAGTCACTTAGAAACCCAAATACCTGGCTCAGAGCCAACAGATCTCCTTGTTTACATGCATGGTTGATTAACTGATTTATAATCAATTTATTTAATATGTTCAAAGAAAATCACCTATCAGATTCAGCAGTACAAGATTATTAGTGATAATTAAGTGATAAGAATGAAAATATACTTGGATGAAATTCAAGAAGAAATTGGAAGCACAATGGTCTCAGTAAAATTTGAACATTTCTAGGGAGATTTAGGGTAGGAAAATAAACTATTATATAAAAAGGAATTTGCAGTGACATAATGACATTGTTTTAATTTAGAAACTTTTTACGATGGCATATGAATTTGAGCAAATTCTGGGAGATAGTGAAAGTCAGGGAAGGCTGGTGTGCTGCAGTCTGTGGTGTCACAAAGATTCAAATCAACAGCATAGCTATTACCTGGAAACTACAATTTTTGATAAACATTTCACAAAATTTTCTCTTACATTGACCATTCACTTGAAAAAACATTAAATTTAATATGCAAACAGACAGATGGTAAAGAGCTTATCTTTGCAACTGTTTATTACCTGGGAGACTGGATATATTTGGAGGTTGATTATCCACTTGCTTTATCACAAACTGTTTATGCATATTCTTTGCTTTATGCACTGGATTCAGATTGTTTCATTCTTTCCAGGTTTTTTTCTGTATCATTTCTTTTATAGTATATTTCGCCTCCAGCTCTGAAAAAAAAGGCCTGGAATTACACTTCAACATGTGGATGAGGGGGAGAATGAGATGTATTTTAAATACCTTGACAAGCCTTCTATGCTGAAATAGATACCTGCAACTTCTCTCTCCCCACTCTTTCCCTCACATATAGGTGTCTCAGGTACCATTTCACCCCCAAACTGCTCTAAGCTCCAGCCACTTCCCCATTCTCTGTTTATTCTTAGTCTTTTAACTGCATTTCTTTAAACAAAGATTTACAAATTCTTTCAAAAAAACTTTTACTCTTTGCAATTGAAATCATGTATGTAAATGTAATATATCTGTTGTTGGGTTGCATGAGAGCTTATAAGTTTGGGATGTTCAAATCTATCAATTGGTCGTATTTTATACTCTCTCCCATTGATTTTTTTTTAATTTTTTAATTTTATTTTTTAACTTTACAATATTGATTTTTTAAACATCAAAAGTTCTTATGCATCCATCAGTTCAGTTCATTTCAGTTTAGTCACTCAGTCATGTCCAATTCTTTGTGACCCCATGGACTGCAGCATGCGAAGCTTCCCTGTCCATCTCCAACCCCCAGAGCTTGCTCAAACTCATGTCCATCGAGTCAATGATGCCATCTAACCATCTCATCCTCTGTTGTCCCCTTCTCCTCCTGCCTTCAATCTTTCCCAGCATCAGGGTCTTTTCCAATGAGTCAGCTCTTCGCATCAGGTGGCCAAAGTATTGGAGCTTCAGCTTCAGCATCAGTCCTTCCAATGAATATTCAGGACTGATTTCATTTATGATTGACCGGTTTGATTTTCTTGCAGTCCTTCTATGCATCCATAGAAGTAATAAGCCACCTGTTATATGCATTACCATATAATCTCACATGTTTTTTGTTTCTGCCACCTTTTGCCTTTTGTGAGTAGTCTATTTTAAAAAGAGCAATTATTTGCTGCCTTCTTGTGGAATATGTGCTTTTGCATACAATTAAAGATCACTTATATGTTTTTCATAAGCATATTTTAATCCATTTATGTTTGTGTAGGTTGAAATTAAAATTTTAGATACAACTTCCTGCACTATTTTTTAAATTGCATTTTCTATTCTCTTTTAAATTTTTACCCATATTATTATATTTAAAACCTGTGTTAATGTGACTATTACTACTTTATATTTTTCTTTCAGAAGTTCATTTTATTATATCATTCTATTTTGCTTAATATCTTTGTTTTGAATCCAATATATTTAATCTGGTTTTGTTTCCCTTGGTGTTCTTTTTATTTTGAAAATTTAATTTTCTAAAATATTTGTTTCTGTATAAATGCACACCATTATTAAACCACTAGAGTGAACAAAGCAGATGAGGTCTCTGCTTTGGATCTCATATTTCCATGGAGAAAGAAGAGTATAGTAAAAAATGCATGTACAACAAAAATGTCCTTAGGTATAAATCAAATGAGAAAGGAGTAAGTTTTGTGGCATGGGTAGGATTTTATAGAGTATTTTGTGGGGAGGTCTTTGAGTTTGGGACAAGAATCACAAACAGAAGTGAAATGTGACCAATGGTTTTAGCAAAAAGAGTTCTAAACTCAAAGTCCAAGAATGACAATGATAACACATAAGAAGACTGAGAGACAAGACATCCTCATCCACTATCTTATTACCTCATTCTTTGAAATGTGTGAAAATATGTGTAGCCAAATACACAGGAATAAATACAGAAAAAAAATTCAGTCAAGGTTCTAATGTGAATGCCATAATGAGGCAAGTGGAGGAATAAAAGTGCAATCAGCATGTGGTCCCTGGAGTCTGACTTCCGCACCCACGGTGCTACCTGTTCTCTCTGCAACTGAACTCTTCCCTTGAGCTCTATTCACATTGCTTCTCACCCTTTTAAGGACTAGCCTCTCTTGTAAGTATTCTTGAATTAACTGCAGTAGATAAGAAGCTTTTCAGAATGTGTCCCAGAGTAAAACACACCTTTTACATGTGATCCAGCTTGTGTGCACAGGCAACCAAGGAATACACCTGTGCATGTGGCTTCCCAGGTGGCACTAGTGGTAAAGAACCTACCTGCCAATGCGGGAGACAGAAGAGATATGTGTTTGATCCCTGAGTCGGAAAGATCCCCTGGAAGAGGGTGTGGCAACTCACTCCAGTATTCTTGCCTGGAGAATTCCATGGACAGAGGAGCCTGGGGGGCTACAGTCCATAGGGTCCCAAAGAGTCAAACACAACTGAAGTGACTTAACACACATGCACCCATGTGTATGCACATACACACACAAGAACAGCTGGACAAAAAGAATAAACTCCTTATATGTATTAATACAATGCACTCTATCCTTCTGTGTTTAATTTGTTATATCCTATTTTATTTTTACAAACTATAGTCTGACACTCTAATAAATCTGAATCTAAGAATATGGAAAACATTCCTCCAGCATGCCTCCCATACGTACATTAGCATTTACCTGCTTCTTTTTCTTCCCTAATCATCCACAGTTTCTGAGAGAACATATTATTTTATTGCTTTATGAAATATATAATTTATTTATTCAGCTACTTTTCCCAACTAAACTAAGTTTGGGGGGTTGTGGAGTATGTATGATAATGATACATGCCTCAAGGCACTCACAGTCTAGATGAAAATATTGAATTAATAAAAATCACACAATGATAACCTTTTATCTAAATTATCACTAGATAAACTGTCCTTTTTCTGTGGGAATAATTTTAAAGTTCATGTAGGAGAAGTCCAAAACTCCATCTCTAAAACAGGAGATGGAGTTTTCAATACAGAGATAAGTGAAAAATTTCCCTATAGACCAGTGATTGACTCTCCAAGCAGAGGGAACAGGTGCATATATGCTCTGAGACTCAAGCCTGTGGCATCTAGTGAATCTGTGGCTCAAGTTCAATATTCATGAGATGAAGGTGAGTAAGGGCAGCACGAGTGTAAAGTTGGTGGTTCATTCAGGGAGAGTCAAGGCTGGGGTTTGAAGTTGTGGAATTTGTGGTCCATTCCTTATTGGGGAGTCACTAGTGAGAGTTAAGTCAGGGAGTTGGACAGTCAGCTTTGTAATATAGAAAGACTTCTTTAGCTTAATATGAATATTGGATAGAGGGCCCTGTACCAGCCTGTGATAGATGGGAAAGATGACCAGAAACTGAAATAAGGCTGGGGATTGGGGACTAAGATGTGGAAAAGCAATGGAAAGATTTGAGAGGAAAAAGAGAAAAATCATCCGAATCTCATCACCAGAGGTGGTGTAAATCATTCATTTACTACCAGGAAGGAACTATTCTAAACGTTTTGCGTATATAGACTAAATCTGTCAACTATCTTATTGTGAGTACTGCTATCCCAATAATTTGAGTAATAATATTAACATTTAGAAGGTTCCAATGGCTCTCCATGTTCAAACAGCAAATATGTGCAGATCCAAAATGTAAATCTAGAATTTCAAACTACAAAAGTTTTACAGCTGATATCACTTAGAAATTCTTTTACCAAATCATTCTTTAAATCCTCCACTTTTGTTGAACTTTATTTCACTTTGTGAATTGTGGGTTTATTCGCTTTGCTCATTTTCCTGATGGGAAATCTGTCAGATATTTGATAACATAAATACATCTCTTCTTTCTTTTTTAGATAAAATGCTTTTTTGCTGCTTTGTTATTCTGGGTAACATGGGGATAGAACAGGGGCTGGAATGTCACCAAAACTAAGGAAGCTTTATACTCACCACAAACTCTACGCATTACCTAAGTTTATTAGAACTTTTTTCCCCCTTACATGTCCTTTTCTCCCCCTTTCAGTTTTTTAAAGTGATATTTTTTTTTCTTTGAATACTGGACATAAAATGGTCATGTTAAAAAAGAGGCCCACCCATGTTCACAGGTCCATGGGAGACTTAGTGACTGGAATTTAGGTACTGTTGCTACAATTTTGCAGGAAAGATAATCATTGACATTGACAAAACATTGACAGCTTGCTTTGTGTCATTGTTTTCCTAATTATTGTGGCTCAGAGTGTACTGGTAGTAGCATTACTCCAGTAGGAGTGTGTGTGTGTGTGTGTGTGTGTGCACGCGCACGCAAGTGTGCATGTTGTGGAGCATGAACAGTTCCCAAGGCAGAAAAGGGATACCTGAGCCCATGTACACATACATGTGTATTAAGCCGCTCTAGTCATGTTCTACTCTTTGTAATCCTATGAGCTGTACCTTGCCAGGCTCCTCTGTCCATGGGATTCTCCAGGTAAGAATATTGGCATGGGCTGCCATTCCCTTCTCCAGAGGATCTTCCTGATCCAGGGATTGAACCCATGTCTTTTATGTCTCCTGCATTGACAGGTGGATTCTTTACCACTGGTGCCACTTGGGAAGCCTGAGTCCCCATATAAGGATCTTCGGTATGAGGTCCTTATAATATAAACCAATATATAAAAATAAATTATAAAAAAAGAAAAGAAAAGAATGAGGAAGGGATTCATTTCTAATCACTGGATCTCTTGGAAACAAAATTAATAAAATTCAGGTAAAAATATGGCGAACTAAGTTCCCTGTGACTTGAAGTCTCAGCTGTTGCAGGAAGGACACCTCGTTCCTCCAAATTCTCTGACACTAGCATCACTCTCCATCTTGCACATCCCCCTGGACACAGTGGCTTACTTTTTAACCTTGACTTTCTGAAACAACTGTTTTTCAGGTCCTTTGCCCTGGCTTTTCACTCTGACCAGCACACACTTCAACCAGATAACCTAGTGTCTCCCACCCATTTTTCCATGAGGTCTCCAATCAAATATTTTCCAGTATAATTGAATGACTGAGTAAAAAATAATATACCTTTAACCATTTTGTTATATCTGATTCCTTTTTGTTCATTGCATCTGTCACCATCTGAAAATTTGTAGGATTTTTTTCTTTATATTTTTTCTCCATTACTGAAGAACTATAGAGACTATTGTACATTTTGCCTAGATATTGGTCAGACCTCAACTGACATTCCTCAAATGTGTCACAGTAACTTCTTATTAAAAGTGTAGAATACCTTACAACCTGGACAAAAGGCTGGATGCACAATAAGAAGGCATAAGAGCATGCCTTGAAGGGGAAAGTTCCATACCAAATTATGGATACTGACTTCTAATGCAAAGTATATATTGCAGAATTCAATTAGGTTTCCAATCACAATTTTTGAGAAACTTCGTCATGTTAATTTTTTTTCCTGGTAGCCATCTCCACCACATGGAACCAGTGAATGATACACAAATTTCAGAATTTCTTCTTCTGGGATTATCAAATGAACCAGAACTGCAACCTCTCATATATGGGCTTTTCCTCTCCACGTACCTGACCACTGTGTTCGGAAACCTGCTCATCATCCTGGCTGTCAGCTCAGATACCCATCTCCACACCCCCATGTACTTCTTCCTCTCCAACCTGTCCTTTGTAGACATCTGTTTCATCTCCACCACCATCCCAAAGATGCTGAATAATATACAGACACAGAGCAAAGTTATAACTTATGAAGGCTGCATCACCCAGATATACTTCTTCCTATTCTTTGCTGCACTGGAAAACTTCCTCCTGACTGTGATGGCCTATGATCGCTTCATGGCCATCTGTCAGCCTCTCCACTACATGGTTATCATGAATCCCCGGCTCTGTGCACTGCTGGTGCTGGTGTCCTGGGTGATGAGTGCCCTGAATTCCTTAAGCCAAAGCTTAATGATGTTGTGGCTGTCCTTCTGTACAGACGTGGAAATCCCCCATTTTTTCTGTGAAATTAATCAAGTGGTTCGACTTGCCTGTTCTGACACATTTCTGAACGACATGGTGATGTATTTTGCAGCTGGGACGTTGGGTGGTGCTTCCCTCACTGGTATTCTTTACTCATACTCTAAGATAGTTTCCTCCATACGAGGAATGTCATCAGCCCATGGGAAGTATAAAGCATTTTCTACCTGTGCATCTCATCTCTCAATTGTTTCCTTATTTTATTGTACTATCTTAGGAGTGTACCTTAGCTCCACAGGTACCTACAGCTCACACTCAAGTGCAATCGCCTCAGTGATGTACACAGTGGTCACACCCATGCTGAACCCCTTCATCTACAGTCTCAGAAATAAAGACATAAAGAGGGCTTTGAAAAGAATCACTGGAATGTCAGTTATATAAGGTCCAATTGTCCTGGGGCTGAAGAAATACTCATGATTATAGGGCTCAAAACCTCAGAAGCAGAAGGTGCTATTCTTCCTTTTTTAAAATTTACTTGAGTGAAGTATAGTTGATTTACAATGTAGTATCACTTTCTACTGTACAGCAAAGTGATTGTTTTATATATATATATATATATATATATATATATATATATATATAGCAGCAGCAGCACACATTATTTTTCATATTCTTTTGCATCATGGTTTTGTCACAGGTTATTGAATATATATATATATATATATATATATATATTCCATGTCTTGGCTATTGTAAATAGTGCTGCAATGACTGCTGGGGTGCATATATCTTTTCAAATTACACTATTCCCTGGATATATGCCTAGAAGTAGAATTGCTGGATTATATGTCAATTCTATTTTTACTGTTTTGAGGACCCTCCATACTGTTTTCCATAGTGACTCCAATAACTTACATGCCCATCGACAGTGCAGGAGGGTTCCCTTTTGTCCACACCCCCTCCAGTATTTTTTATTGGTAGACTTTTTAAAGATGCCCATTCTGACGGTGTGAAGTGGTACCTCACTGTTTTGATTGTTGAAGTAGAACTTTCTCCTTCTATTTATTTACTTGAATGCCCATTTCTTTGAATTCAACTCCTCGACACAATTTGTCATTCAGTTTATTAAGCTTCTACTCTGTATTTTATATAGACATTTTCCCCTTTGTCCATATTCACACATGCCCAAAGTTTTTCCCAAGTTTAAATCAGAAATGTTTGAAAATTTTCCATTATCTTACACGGGACAACTTTGATTTCTTAAAAATGATTTCTTCTCAAAGACCTGTTTCAGTGGACTTGTGGACACAGTGCAAGAAGAAGGGAGTGGGACGAATCAAGAAAGTAGCATCAACATATACACACTATTGTGTGTAAAATAGATAGTTGATGAGAAGTTGCTATATAACATAGGGAGTCCAGCCTGGCACTCTGTGATGACCTAGAGGAGTGGGATGGGGGGAGGGAGGGAGACTGCAGAGAGATGGGACACAATAACTGCAGATTTAAAGTGCACAATTCGATGAATTATAAGAGTTATAAAAAAACTAAGAGAATGTACTGCATGTTTCCATTTGTACATAATAATACAGTGCACATATATTTAAGTGCTTTGCATGTAATTGTGAAAACTTTAAGCTCCCTGGGGCTCAATTTCTTTATTTCTGAAGTTAATGTGGAATACTAAATACAACTTCATACAGATACTGTAAGAAATAAATAAAATGGGTGGAAGTTCATATTTTGTGTAAATAAAATATGTTTGTGTTTATGTGAGTGTGTTTCACACAGTTTTCCTTGAAACTGGCATAATCGTACACACATATATACACATACAAATACAATTAGGATTCCTTCTTTTATGGTAATAGGAAACTTGACAGAATGTTGGAAAGGATAGATATGAAAATAATGAATATCTGAATTACCAAGAAGCATAAAGATGTAGAAATATAAGCACAAAAATTTAAAGTCAAATGGGTAACTTCGTTTTCACAATAGATTACTTATCCTATCTTAAAGTTATGAAGACATCATAGTTAGGCAAAATTAATATTTATGCAATGAAGAATTCACTAATAGCACCAATATATTTAATTTTATTTCAATTTTTTTTCTACTTAATGTCGATTTTCAACATAAAATGCCCTTACCTAAGGTAAGCCAATGAAGAGGCTTAAAGTTAATTCTAGCAAGCAAATTTTATTGAAAAAAAATGTCTATATTATGAGAAAGAAGATTGAAGCTGGAGGAATCAAGCTTCCTGACTTCAGGTTATTCTACAAAGCTACAGTCATCAAGACACTGTGGTATTGGCTCAAAAAAGAAATATAGACCAATGGAACAAGATAGAACGCCCAGAAATAAACCCAGGCACCTATGGGTACCTTATTTTTGACAAAGGAGGCAAGAATACACAATGGGGCAAAGACAGCCTCTTCAATAAATGGTGCTGGAAAAACTGGACAGCTACATGTAAAAGAATGAAATTAGAACAACTCCTAACACTATACACAAAAATAAACTCAAAATGGATTACATACCTAAATTTAAAACAAGAAACTATAAAACCCTTAGAGGAAAACATAGGCAGAACACTCAATGACATAAATCAAAGCAAGATCCTCTGTGACCCACCTCTTAGAGTAACAGAAATAAAAACAGAAGTAAACAAGTGGGATTAAACTTAAAAGCTTTTGCACAGCAAAGGAAACTATAAGCAAAGTGGAAAGGAAACCCTCAGAATGGGAGAAAATAACAGCAAATGAAACAACTGACAAAAGATTAATTTCAAAAATATACAAGCAGCTCATACAACTCAATATCAGAAAAACAAACAACCCAATCAAAAAGTGGGGAAAAGACATAAACAAACATTTCTCCAAAGAAGACTTTCAGATGGCTAACAAACATATGAAAAGATGCTCAACATCACTCATTATTAAAAAAATGCAAATCAAAACTACAATGAGATATCACCTCACACTGGTCAGAAGGGCCCTCATCAAAAAGTCTACAAACAATAAATACTGGAGAGGGTGTAGAGAAAAGGGAACGCTCTTGCACTGTTGGTGGGAATGTAAATTGATACAGTCACTATGGAAGATGGTATGGAGATTCCTTAAAAATCCAGGAATAAAACCACCATGTGACCAGCAATTCCACTCCTTGACATATACCCTGAGGAAACCAAAATTGAAAGAGACACAGGTTTCCCATTGCTCACTGCAGCACTATTTACAATAGCCAGAACATGGAAGCAATCTAGATGTCCATCGACAGATGAATGGATAAAGAAGTTGTGGTATATATACACAATATAATACCACTCAGCCATTAAAAAGGAACATATTTGAGTCCGTTCTAATGAGTTGGATGAACCTAGAACCTATTATGCAGAGTGAAGTAAGTCAGAAAGAGAAAGATAAATACTATATTCTAACACATATATACAGAATCTAGGGAAATGGCACTGAAGAATTTATTTACAAGGCAGCAGTGGAGAAACAGACATAGAGAATAGACTTATGGAAATGGGGCAAGGGGAGCAGAGGGTGAGATGTATGGAAAAAGTAACATGGAAACTTACATTACAATATTAAAAAAGTCTATATTATGTTCCTACTGCTATTATAAAATACTCCAACTTTAGTTGCTTAAAGTAAACAAATACATAATCTTACAATTCTAGATATCAGAAGCTTGAAATGAGTCTTATTGCGCTAACATTAAATGTTTGGGGAGATGGTTCAAGAAGGTAGCATAGGTAGATTCTAAACTCACCACCACCCACAAACACACCAAATCGACAGCTGTATGTGGATCGATTTCTTCTGGAAAAGACCCAAAATCTAGGTGAATATTTCCTCCATAGCAAAGACTTATAAGGTCACATAAAAATGGCAGGAGAAGCAGAGATGCGGTCTCTGCAAATACCCAATTCCTGGTGTTGGTAACCCACCAGTGGGCAGGATCTCACATTTTCACTAAGGAAAATGGGTTTGTACCTTCCATCATGTACACGAGCCCTTGGGATGTACACCAGAGAGATAAGTCGCCAAAGTGCAAGGATCTAAACACCAATGGAGCTGCTGTGCAGGTGACCCCAAAGTCGGTAGGGAAGGGAAAGTCTGCTCTGAAAGAGCTTCTGCACATTCACTGATCCCAGGACCCAGCACAAAAGCGGCAGTTTGAAAAGCACCTGCTGCATGCATGCTAAGTAGCTTCAGTCACGTCCAACTCTTTGCTACCCTATGGACTGTAGCCCGCCAGACTCCTTTGTCCATGGAATTCTCCAGGCAACGATACTGGAATGGGTTGCCATGCCCTCCTCCAAGGGATCTTCCTGAACTGGGGATTAAATCTCTTATGTCTCCTGCATTGGCAGGTGGATTCTTTACTAGCACCACCTGAAAAGCACCCAGAAGGTGTATAAAGGAGATTAATTAGTTAATTAAGGCATCTGCTGGAGGTGCAGGGGCTTGAAATGTTCTCCGGGAACAGAGGCACTGGCACACATCATGTGTGCGCTCTCAATCCACCATGCTAGCTCATCACTGGCAGGTGCTGCTATTGCACTCCCTCTACCTTGGTAGCTAGTGCCCATGGAATGCCCTATCTTCATGTTTTTCCTTCACCTTGTGAAGCCAGCAGGTTTTCCTGGAATTTGCACTTTCTTTGCCACACTAAAACCAGAGAGCTTGTCCCAACACTCTCCCGTGCCCATTCTATGGTCAGTGGGTTTGCCCCACCCATGTGTCTCCCACAGCCACACTGCCTTTGGAGGGCTCATTCGCCCATGGATACCCACATACCTGCTGCAACCAGTGGGCTTAACCTGGCTTCAGGCACTCCTGCAGCCCTGCTAAAGCCAGAAGTCTTGCCCTGCACCATGATCTTCCTAGGCCCTGATATAGGTAAGGCTTCCCCTGGTCCAGGCTCCTTTGAGAGCCTCATTGAAACCAGAGAGTTGGCTGCACTCACGTGCTCATCCATGACCCTGCTTCAGGTGAACTTGCCCTATGCTCCTGCCCCTCCACCTACAGCTGGTGAGTTTCTGCCAGACCTAGTCACCCCTATAGTCCAACTGCACACTGCTGGCACACACACTACACACAGGAGATGCCATTTGAACACCTGGCATTATCCACAGGTGGCCTGTGTTTAGGGGTCCTAAATCCTCACTCAATCATGTCCTACTCTTTGCCACCCCATGGACGGTAGCCTGCCAGGCTGCTCTGTCCACGGGATTCTCCAGGCAAGAATACTGGAGTGGGTAGCCATTCCCATCTCCAGGGGATCCTCCTGACCCAGGGATCGAATCCAGGTCTCCTGCATCAGCAGAAAGATTCTTTACCTTCTGAGCCATCAGAGAAGCTCAATAACAACTAAATTTTATCTTAAATTAACTGTTTAGCAGCCCTGGTAAATCTGAAATATGAATCTTCCCTTGTGACAAAAAATATCATATTTAAAGTTAACTGGGATTGAGATGTGGAAATAATTTGGAGGTCCTTATTCTGCCTACTACAAAATCTTTTTCAAAGGCATATCATTTTGTGTCATTCAAGAACCCTTATATAAAAGAAACCAACAGAATTTACCACAGCCTCTGGAATGAGTGAATAAGTTATTCCTTCAAAATTACATGCGAAGTCAGTTTTTGGTGCAGAAGAACTAAAACTGTCTACAACTGACTGTATCACAGGCTTACAGTCTTTCTACTCAAAGAGTGATCCACAGACCAGGACCACCAGCGTCAAACTCATCCAGGAGCTTGCTAGATATTCAGAGTCTCTGGGCACACCAGGACCTGCTGAATCAGATTCTGCATTTATAGTAGGATTGTTGTTGACTCCCAGATAAATTGAAGTTAAAGAAACGAGTTGCCAGTCCAGGTTCGATGCAGGATACTGGATGCTTGGGGCTGGTGCACTGGGACGACCCAGAGGGATGGAATGGGGAGGGAGGAGGGAGGAGGGTTCAGGATGGGGAACACATGTATACCTGTGGCGGATTCATTTTGATATTTGGCAAAACTAATACAATTATGTAAAGTTTAAAAATAAAATAAAATTTTAAAAAAAAGAGCTTTCTGGAGTAAATTTTTCAACCTTTTACTGTTGACATTTGGGGCAGGATGATGCTATTCTAGGGGTTCTTTCCCATGGATTTTAGATATTTAGCAGCATCATTTCAGACATCATCATACATCCTAGGGGGACAGTCCTTTCTGGTTGAGAACCACTAGCCTAGAGTTTGAAAGATACAAGCATCCTGACATGTTTATAGTCAAGGCATATCACATACTCAGATATTAACTTTGGCCAGATCACTAAACCCCTCCAAGCCTCCTTTCTGCAGTTGATAATGGAATTATTAATGTACTTCCTCATAGATAAAACATTTATAAATATTAAACATATATAAAACATTTATAAATATTAAATCAAAAAATCTGTAAAGCTAAGGCTTTAGTAAAAAAAAGAGAAAAAAAGATCTAAATATATTTCAGATCACTAGCAAGTATTTTATGAAACTGAAAATGTTAGTCACTCAGTCATGTCCAACTTTATGTGACTCCATGGACTGTAGCCCACGAAGCTCTCCTCCCCACGGAATTTTTCAGGCAAGAATACTGGACTGGGTTGTCATTCCCTTCTCCAAGGGATCTTCCCAACCCAGAGATCGAACCAGCGTCTCCCATATTGCAGGTGGATTTTTTACCATCTAAGCCACCAAATATTTTATAATGTAGAACTAAATGATAGCTCAAAACTAGAGATGTAAGTATGAAATTCCTAACTGATACAGCAAAAGTGTTACGAAGACAATATATGCAGAGCCCATGTTTTATTATCAAAATAATTCAATATCTCCCCTCTACACACACACACACAACCCTTGCTGAAAGCGTGGAAATTTTCTGGAGATTCAGGAGGTAAGTCCCTACCACAAGACAATGCTTTGAAGATACAAGAGACCTAATCCAGATGGATTCTTCAGTCTTACACGTGGAGAAAACTTGAGACAAGGAACTGGGAGATTTAGAAATCTCAAAAGGAGGCAATTTCATGGAGAAGGAGTGAAAAAAGGAAAACAAAATTGGATTCTCATGACTTCTACCATGGTCTCTTGTGAATAGAGGATCATTAAGAAAAATTTCCTTCCTTCCAGAACGGTTTTCCACAAGGGAAATGTGTGTTTAAAGGTTGAAATACCTAGAGAGAAATGAGCAGATATAGGGCATAATAAATATCTCCACTCTATAGACTCTCAGTGTTTATAAACTTGGACCGGAAGGGACCTTTCTTTTCCTTTGTTTATTTGGAGTCCTAATTCTGGCTACGGGGCTGTAGCTTCACTCCTTCCTACTGTCTTGTCTGGGGAGAGAAACTTGGTCTCCATCATCTACCATCCAGGGAAAAATTCAGACTCCCTGTTGGAGAATGACCTCTCAGAGTTAACATCCAGGTGAGTCCAACAGCCCAGGTTACATTGCATGAGAAGGTCAGAGACAAAGGAAGCCAATTCAACTCAGCCCAGAGAAAAGCAAAAAGCTGTGTCTCTTTGCTTGATTAATTAATTAATGTATCTAGTTTGGTTGTTACATAATATTTCACAATGTGACTGTGATACTTATACTTCTGATGTCTTTCATATTCTTTACAATTAAATTGCTACTATGCCAATGCTAGAAAAAATATGTTGAGATTGTTAAATTCGAATCATGGTTCCTATAAAAGACAATCCCTCCACCCCGCTCAGGGGACACACTGAGCACTGTCCAGGGACATTTTTGTCATGCTGGAGAGAGGTGGGTGGACACCATGGATACTGTAAACATCCTTAAATGCACAGGACAGAGCACATAAAAGAGAATGATCTGGCCTAGAAAATTCACAGTGCTGAGACTGAGAATCCCTGGGATAAGAATATCTGTATTTGTAATATTTATTGCTGTCTTCAGGTTGTTTTTCAATCTTGTAATCCTTTGTGTTTCTGCCAGCAAAACTAGAGTACTGCTTTTGCCACCAGTTGAAAAGTTCCAACCTCAATCACCATGACAGTTCTTTTTACCAGGTTGATGAGTGTAAGACATTTCTTGTTTTCTTAAACTACTGCACAGTTTCAGCAAAATTTACATATATTGAATATCATTATTGTTTGCTTATTATTACTGTGTGCCCATATATTACTTGCCCATTTTTCTATTACTTTCAGCATTCCAAATGATCTCTACTGATAATTCTTGCTCAGTGGAATTTTGGATGGAATATACCTCATCATTTTTTTTTTTTTGATGATGCCTGAGATAGGAGACCAATTTCATATTCTTCCAGATAGACAGATATTTACTCCAGGTTTTATTTAACAACCCAACTTTTTTCTACTAAATTGAAATATAATCTGACCATATGGTAAATGTCCATATACAATGAGGTCTAAAAACAAAAATTAAATACTGTTCCTCAGCTTACTTTCATTCTTAGATCTTTGCCATTTTACTCTTTAATGAGAGAATCATGTTGATGTGATTAAAATTTTACTCCTCAAGGTATTATTTCAGAAATCAATCATAATTTTTTTGGTGTGGTTTTATTTTTTTTTCATTTTTTTTAATTTTAATTGGAGGCTAATTACTCTACAATATTGTATTATGTACTTAAATATAATTATTTTAATCCCCTAGACTTGATTTTATTTTCCTTATTTTTTTATTTAATTTATGAATTTTCTTTTCTATACTTTTTTCTATACAAATGCACACATTTTGAATCAACAAAAATGAAGAAACTATGGGGTCTCTTTTCTGGATTGTAAACCATAATGGAAAGGCCTAATACAATAAAATAAATGTATGAATCATAAATAAATCATTTAAATATATGAATTTTCACAGCCTGGAGGACTTCATGGAATATAACTTGGTAGGACTTTATGGAATATGACCTGGGAGGACTTTGCATGCTAAACAAGGAGGGTGGTGGGAATTGCCTTTTATAGGAACCATAGTTTAAATTTAACAATCTCAACATATTTTTTTCTATCATTGACCTAGTAGCAATTTAATGATAAAGAATATGAAAGACAGTCAAAATTGTAAGTAGCACAGTCACATTGTAAAATATTATGTAGCAACCAAAATAGATACATTAATTAATTACTCAAGCAAAGAAACATATGTCTAGAGAATATCCATTGGATGTGCCAAAAAAGAGATCAAAAACCAAAGCTCAATAATAGCAGAAAATAATATGACAAAGAAAAATGAGATAAGGACCAGCACACCCACTATTGCACTATATTAAACATTTGTGGTCAAATGAGCATGGATATGTACAGGAATAACAGATCAGGAGGATAAGGTAGATATCACTGTGAGGCAAGTGGAGCAATAAAGGTTCAGTCAGTGTGTGGTCCCTAGAGTCTGAGGTCACTTCAGAATCCACACTGCTGCTTATTCTCTCTGCAACCTTACTCTTCTATTGGGCTCCTCATTCATGTTGTTTACCTCACATTACCAAGATTTCCCTTTTTAAACTAGTCTTGCCTTTACTGAGGTAGATTCTTGAGATTTGGACTATATATAAAATCTATGCCTTTATTTTATGGCCTACCATGCTTGCACATAGAAACAAAGAAATACAAACATATGCACACTCTTGCATGACTGAACAAAGAGAACTATGCAACAACTTTGCATGTTACCCTTACTATGTATTTGTGATGGTCTCTGAGTTTTTCTTTTGTAACTTATTGGTACTACTCTATTTAATTCTTTTTTTTTTTTTTAATTTTCTTTTATTTTTAAACTTTACATAACTGTATTAGATTTGCCAAATATCAAAATGAATCCGCCACAGGTATACATGTGTTCCCCATCCTGAACCCTCCTCCCTCCTCCCTCCCCATTCCATCCCTACTACTCTATTTAATTCTTAATATCATAGTCTGAAACCCTAATAGGTCTCAATCTCAGAATATGGACATTTCTCTGACATATCCTCCTTACCTGCATTAGTACAATTGACCCTCTATATCTGCAGCTTCCACATCTGTTGGTTTGCCCATTTGTAAATCAAAGCTATCCAGAAAATTTCATCAAGTTCCGGAAAGGAAAATTTGAATATGCTATGCACCAGCAACTATTTACAGGACATTTCTCTGTTATTAAGTATTATAAGCAATCTAGAGATGATTTAAAATACAGTACACTCACCCGTGGTGGATTCATGTTGATGTGTGGCAGAACCAATACAATATTGTAAAGTAAAAAAAAAAATTAAAAAATACCATTCTCCCAAATCATGCCACCCTCTCCCTCTTCCACAGAGTCCAAAAGACTGTTTTATACATCTGTGTCTCTTTTGCTGTCTCGCATACAGGGTTATCGTGATGAATGGCAAAACCAATACAATATTGTGAAGTAATTAACCTCCAATTAAAATAAATAAATTTATATTTTTTAAAAAATAAATTTTAAAAAATAAAATAAAATACAGTACACCGAGGACATATGTAGGCTATGTGCAAGACTATACTACACCATTTTATATGAGACTTGCTCATCCTCAGATTTTGGTATATGCAGGAAGCCAATGCTCCATGGATACAGAGGGACATACTTCTGTGCTTTCTTTCATCATTGTCAATTTTTCTGAAAATAATTTCTCTCACTCTTTCTTGCAATATATGTATTTATTCAGTTACCTTTCCAAACTGATATGGAAGAATGGTGAGTAAGTATAGCATTCTTATGTGCCTCTGGGCACTCACAGTCTGGTGATGGATAAAAAACATGGACATATATAAAATTTTCGAAATGATAACCCTTCTATCAAAATTAAGTGCACAAAGTGTCTTTTTCTGTGAAAATATTAAGAGGAAAATAAAGCTTCATAAAATAGATATAAGTCTTGGCAGTCATAAAGTGTAGATGAAGATTTGGATATGAAAAGGAGGTGAAAATTTCCAAATAGACCTGTGGTGAGACTCCAAGAAGAGAGAAACAGGTGTGTAAAGCACTAAGCATCAAGGCTGCAGGGTCAGGTGAAGCAGTCAGTCAGGTTCAGTGTCCGCGAGATCCATGTGGATGAGGGCAGGACAGTGTGAAGGTGAAGCTGGTCGACAGGTATCAGAGACTCAGGCTTCATGTTTGAGGCGAAGGGACTTTGTCTTCATTCTCCATTGAAATGTCACAAAGGGGAGAGGAAGTTTGATGGTCAACTTTGCAATATAGAAAATTTATCTGGATCCAAGTGAATATAGGGCTAGAGGGGTGCCAGTCAGTGACAGATGGAAGAGACAACAATGAATAGAAAAAGAAAAAAAAAAAAAAAAAAACTGTGAAATTGAGGACCAAGAACTGAAGAAACAGAGACATTGGAGGAGTAGGAAAAATCCGCCTCATTTTAGCCTAAGTGTTAACCATTCCTTTACCAACAGGAAATATTAATCTGTCAACTACCTTAGGATGATTGATACTGTTCTCCCCACTATTTGAATGATGATATTAACATTTTTAAAGGTTAGGTTGGCTCTCCAGGTTTACAACACTAAGGTGTGGGAGATTTGAAATTCAAGTCCAGATTTCCTAATTCAAAAGTTTTGCATTTTATATCATTAAGAAAAGTCTGCTCTTATGATCCTTTGTATTTCAGCAGTATCAGTTGTAGTTTCTCCTTTTTCATTTTTAATATTATTTTTTTGAGTCCTTTCCCTTTTTTCTTGAGGAGTCTGGTAAAAGGTTTTTTATTTATTTTATTAGGTATTTTACTATCAATTTTATTTATCGTCTCAAACTTTTCGTTTTATTGATCTTTGCTATTGCTTGCATCAATTCTATTTTGTATTTTCTGCTCTGATCCTTATGGTTTCATTCCTTCTACCTAAGGATTTTGTTTGTTCTTCATTCTTTAGTTGCTTTAGGTGTAAGTTTAGATTGTTTATTTAAAACTTTTCTTGTTTCTTGAGGTGTGATTGAATTACTATAAACTTCCCTCTTAGAACTGCTTTTGCTGCATCTTATAGGTTTTGGGTCTTTGTGTTTTTGTTGTCATTTGAATCTATGTATTTTTTTTTATTTCCTCTTCGATTTCTTCAGTGATCTCTAGGTTATTCAGTAGCATGTTGTTTAGGTGCCATGCATTTTTCTTACAGTTATTTTTTCCTCTGATTGATATCTGATCTCATAGAGTTGTGGTCAGAAAAAGTGCTTGATATAATTTTAATTTTCTTAAATTTTCGAGGCTTGATAGATGTCATCTATCTTGGAGAATATTTCATGTGCACTTGAGAAGAAAGTGTATTCTGCTGCTTTGGAGGGGAAATCTCTAAATTTGTAATTTGTTCCCTATAACTGCTCACAGTAGTCTTTCATGATCCTTTGTATTTCTCTGGTATCAGTTGTAACAACACTGCTTTCATTTCTGATTTGTATTTATAAGTGTGCTGGCCATTCTGCTGCTGGCATACACTTCCACACACAACCTTGTGCATCTGTCCTATTCTTACTTGAAGTCACTGTTCAAATGTCAACTTGTTTGCCAGTCTTGCCACAACACTCATGAAAAATAGAATGCACTATTCCCTCTCACGTTCATATTTGTTTTCCATTTTGTCATATCATTCGTCCCCATTTGAAGTTGTATAGAATTTTATTATTTCCTTATATACTTTTTCTCTATCAATGAATTGCAAGGATTTGTGTGCTTCAGCATCCATTATTCATAGTCTAGTTAGTGCCTAAAATGTGGCCAGACTTGGCTGTACATTCCTTACATTCATGAAGAATTTCTCATTAAAAGTTTAAAATTCTTGTCCTGTTAGAGAAAAAGCTGATTGGGACAGAAATTCCATATCATAAGTGACACAGAATATCCCAAACCAGGACTGTGTCACAACCTAGAGTTGTGGGATGGGGAGGGAGGTGGGAGAGAGGTTCAAGAGGGAGAGGATGTAGGTATACCATGGTGATGTTTGGCAGAAATCAACACAATATTGTAAAGCAATTATCATTCAATCAAACATAAATAAATTTAATTATAAAAAACAAAGCCAGATCCATACAATGAATATCAAAATTAATGTATTGACTGAAAAGTATATACAGTAGCATTTAGAATATGTGACTAATGTAAGTTCATGTGAATATTAATCATATTATTTGCTTCTCTCCTCAGAGTCAGACCAGCATATGGAATCAATAAATAAAACAAGAATTTCAGAATTTTTACTTCTGGGATTTTCAGAGGAACCAGAAATACAGCCCCTCATATTTGGACTTTTTCTCTCCATGTACCTGATCACTGTGTTTGGAAACCTGCTCATCATCCTGGCTGTCAGCTCAGACCCCCACCTCCACACCCCCATGTACTTCTTCCTCTCCAACCTGTCCTTTGTAGACATATGCTTCACCTCCACCACCATCCCAAAGATGCTGTGGAACATCCAGGCACAGAACAAAGCCATAACCTATGAAGGCTGCATTATCCAGATGTATTTTTTCATACTCTTTGTATGTTTGGATGACTTCCTCCTGACTGTGATGGCCTATGACCGCTTTGTGGCCATCTGCCATCCCCTGCACTACACGGTCATCATGCACTCCCAGCTCTGTGGGCTGCTCATGCTGGTGTCCTGGGTGATGAGTGCTCTGAATTCCTTGATACAAAGTTTAATGGTATTGCAGCTGTCCTTCTGTACAGACTTAGAAATTCCCCACTTTTTCTGTGAAATTAATCAGATGGTCCAACTTGCCTGTTCTGACACATTTTTTAATGACATGTTCTTTTATTTTGCAGCTGGGATGTTTGGTTTTTTAACCCTCACTGGAATTCTTTATTCATATTCTAAGATAGTTTCCTCCATAAGAGGAATCTCATCAGCTCAAGGGAAATATAAAGCATTTTCCACCTGTGCATCTCATCTTTCAATGGTCTGCTTATTTTATTGTACAAGCTTAGGAGTGTACCTTAGCTCTGCTGCTACCCAAAGCTCACACTCAAGTGCAACAGCCTCAGTGATGTACACTGTGGTCACACCCATGCTGAACCCCTTCATCTATAGTCTGAGGAACAAAGATATAAAGAAAGCTCTGGAAAGAATCATTGAAATGGCAGCTACAAAAGGTCCAACTGTTTTGGGGCTGAAGTAGTATTGTGATTTCAGAACTGAAATAAAGGGAGCCAGAAATTGATATTTTTTATCAGATTGTAGAAGGAGAATTTCCTCTTTTTCTCTGTTTCTTGGAATTTCCATTTGTATGAATTCAACTCCTCTACACAATTTTTGTAACTCACTTTATTGAGCTTTATTGTGAATAATACCTTTAATTTTGATAGGGATTGCAATGGATCTGTAGAATGCTTCAGGTAGTATGAATATTTTAATAATATTAAGTCTTCTAAATCATGGACACTTGATAATCTTTTCATTTATTTGTCTTCTTCAATTTCTCTCATCAGTCTCTAACAGTTTTTAGTGTATATGTCTTTCAACTGCTTGATAAAATGTATTCCTAAATATTTATTTCTTTTGAATGTTATCTAGTATCTGTCATACTGCAGCTAGCAGTATGCTTATTTGACATGATTGCCTTTGAAATGAATGACTCAAAAATCAAAAACTTAATTTTAAGCACTTTTATTACAATCAAAAAAGGTTAATGGTAATGCACTTATATTGCAAATATGCTACTGTCACTTAAAATGCTTTCTTGGTTTTATGTTATGTCTAAAATGTTGTTGCTGTTGTTCAATTGCTAAATTGTGTCCAACTCTGTGACCCCATGGACTGCAGCATGCCAGGCTTACCTGTCCTTCACTATCTTCTGGAGTTTGCTCAAACTCATGTCCATTGAGTCAGTGATGCTATCTAACCATTTCATCCTCTGTCATCCTCTTCTCCTCTGGCCAGTATCAGGGTCTTTTCCAATGAGTCAGCTCTTCATGTCAGGTGGCCAAAGTACTGGAGCTTTAACTTCAGCACAAGTCCTTCCAAAGAATATTCAGGGTTGATTTCCTTTAGGGTTGACTGGTTTGATCTTCTTACTGTCCAAGGAACTCTCAAAAATCTTCTCCAGCACCATGGTTCAAAAGCATCAATCCTTCGGCATCCAGCCTTCTTTATGGTCCAACTCTCACATCTGTACATGACTTCTGGAAAAACCATAGCTTTGACTGTACCAACATAGTCACTGTAAAAATTATCAAATATATATCTCCCAGTTGTGACTACAAGGAAAGATAAGTGGGATTAAATTGACCTAATAATGAAAGGTTGCTGCTACCAGACGTGAACAATGCCAGGATCCATGGCCTCCAGAGGAGTTGAATTCAGTCTGGGGCCAGAGACAAGGCTTAATTACTCAGGGGTGTTTTTTTTGTTTGTTTGTTTGTTTGTTTTGTTTGTTTTTCTGTAATAAAGTTTTATTAAAGTATAAAAGAGATGGAGAAAGTTTCTGACATAGACATCAGAAGGGGACAGAAAGTGCCCTGTTGCTAGTTTTTAGCAAGGAGTTATATACCTATAAGCAAGCTACTAACTAGAGAAAGGAAAGCCTCAAAACTGAGAGAGTTGCACTAGGCCCCTCATTTAAAACATGCATTTTGAGATAGCATTCACACAAGGTGAGTCATCCTTGTGCATCATCCTGGTCTCACCCAGAATTTTTATTTTATTTTATTCATATCAATGAAACAATTCACATGAATCTTGAAGAAGGGCAGATTTCCAAGCAAATACTTAGTTTATTAACATAGCTTAAGAAATACATTTCCATGAGAAAAACACATTGGTCAGCTCAAGGTTTGAGATGAAGTTAAGTTCTGGTGGAAACAGGTGTCTCCATGGCAGCACAGGATTAGAAGAGAAAAGGAAAAAAAAAAAAAAAAAAACTTCCACTTGCAGTTTATTTCCTCTTGCAGCTTGGGGGTCTAGGACCTCTCTACTGAGACTACTTTCAATAAAAGCTTAGTGTCAGAGAAAACCATAAAAATGAGGAACTAAAATGTCAAACCAAGTATTTTGTTAATATGCATAATATTTCTTTATCATGCTCTACATCTATTTATTAAAGCATGAAACATGGATGACCACATTTATTGAGATGAAGGATTGGCTTCTGTATTTTATGTTTTATTACTGAATTATCTTCCTGTTTCTGCTTGAACTGTTAATGCTACCTACAAATATAATATCTCCTATTGTTCTACAAAAATCTCCCATTTCCTGAGATTTGTCATAAATACAAAACGGATGGTGGATGAACAATATCAGTTCATCCATTTCCCATCTTCTTCATGCTCAGGAGTCTCTTCATTCTTCATGATCAGAGGATGATCTGCAAGACAGCTTGATATCTTGTGCAGTCATGTGATTCAGGGCCACCAGTGTTTCTGCACAAACATGCATATCTGTCCCCCTCCCTTGTGACCTAGAAAGTAATCTCAAGGTAGTCACTTGTTACTACAGTTGTCTGAAATAAATTGAATAACAGAATGACCATGGATGTTCTCTTCAAATGACAGAACATATGCCAAAAATTAAACGCTTCAAGTTATAATTGCCCTCAGCTCTGTTTATTTGAATTATTTTATCAGTTAATAATCCTGCATAACAAGCTATTTTATGTCAAATTGGATACCTTATTACCTATACTGTTAGATGAATTTATTTGCTAGGGAGTTGTACTGACTTATTTGTGCTCCTTATAAAGGTGTAGTCAGTTGTCAGTATCTATATTACATTTCTAAGCCTCATCCATGATGTTAGTAAGTCTGTGGTGCTTTTCTGTCTTCAATCAATATATGATGAGCTTTCTGTGTTTCTGTATCTAGGATAAACTTCTATTTGCAAAAAAAAAAAAAGAGAGAGAGAGAGAGTTTATCATGTGAATTACTTACATTTAATAACTTTTTCTACATCCCTAAATGAGGCTTGGCTTTATTCCCATTTAGAAGACATTTCTTCCTCCCTGTTAAGGGAGAAACTACTGCCTATGTTCTAGACCAGCCCCTAGCCACGCACCACTAGAGTTTTTTCCATTTAATTAAATTATCAGAGTATAATTACACCCCATAAAATGTATATTTAAAGTGTACAATTTGGTGAATTAAAGGACTTACACAAAAACTAAGAGAACACATTGCATATTTCCATTTATGTGTAATTCGACAGTGCACATAGCTTTAAATGCTTTGTTATATAATCGTGAAAATTTTAAGCTTCCTGAGGCTCAATTCCTTATTTATAAATTCAATTTGGAATATTAAATATAACTTCATATGGATGCTCTGAGAAATAAATGAAACATGTGGAAATTCATTTTTATGCAAAGAAAACGTTTCAAAGGTAATGTGACAGTGTGTGTGTTTGCATACATCTTTCTTTAAAATAAGCACAATCATACAAATACATATAAACACAAAAACACAATTATGATTCCATCTTTTATGTTGAAAAGAAGCTTGAGAGAAAGTTGGAGAGAACAGAAATGAAAGTAATGAATATTTAAATTAACATGATTTTAAAAATATTGATATATAGGCAAAAAATTTAAAGTAAAATGGGTGATTCCATTTTCATAATGAATTACTTTTCCTTTCTTAAGTTCACATGTCATCATAGACAACATTTAGATTTATGCAATGAGGAATTCACTAATAGGCCAGAATATCTTCATATTTGTTTCTCCTTGGTATGAGTTTTTATCATAAAATGTTCTTATTACTCACAGTAGGCCAAGTAATGAATGGAAAGTCAATAGGGAACACATGTACACCCATGGCTGGTTCACATGAATGTATGGCAAAAACCACACAGTGTTGTAAAGTAATTAGCCTCTGATTAAAATAAGTTTTAAAAAAATTGGAGTCTTCCCAAATAGCCCTAGTGGCAAAGAATCTGCCTGTCAATGTAGGAGGTACAAGAGACTTGAGTATGATCCCTGGGTTGGGAAGATACTCTGGAGGAGGAAATGGCAATCTTGCCTGGAGAGTTCCATGGACAGAGGAACCTGGCAGGCTACAGCCCATGGGTCGCAGAATCAGACACAACTGAGCATACATACATTGCAACTACATTATATAGAATAAATGTTTATAACAGTTTCCTATTGCTATTATATAAAAAAAAATCCAACTTCAGTTTCCCAGAAAAAACAAACAAACAAACAAAATAAATAAATAAATGCTTTTACAATTCTAGATGTCAGAAGTTCCATTACTCCCAGGGACTAATGTCAAATTCTGGGGTTGTGGTTCAAGGTGGCAGAATAGGAAGATCCTACACTCACTCACCTCAATCCACAGATGCACCAAATCTCCAATTATGTATGAGTCAATTTTTTCTGAAGTAAAACTGAAAACTGAAAACTATGTGAACATCTTCTCCATAACAAAGCTAATAAGGCTTCATCAAGATCGTAGGAGAAGCAGAGAAGTCGTCTCTTCAAAAACCCCACCCCTGCCACTGGTGACCTACAGGTGGGCAGGATCTCATGTTTACAGATATTTTCCTTGATGGACAATGGGTTTATACCTGACATCGAGCATGCCCATTCTTGGGACCTACACCAAAAGATCTCAAGTCACCAAAAAGCATGGCATTGGAAATCAGTGGTGCTTCTTTCCAGGAAACCCCAAAGTCAGTATGGAAGGGAAAGTCTGTTCTTACACAGCTCATGTGCAGATTCACTTACCCCAGGAGCAGCATAAAAGCAGCAGTTTTAAAAAGCACCTAGAAAATATATAAAGAAGATTCATTAGTTAATTAAGGCTTCTGCTTAGGGTGCAGGGACTTATTGATATTTTCTCTGAGAACAGGGACATTGGAAGTGATCATTTTTTGCTCTCAATCCACCTTGTTAGTGTTGTCATTAGTGTGTGCCACTATTACACGAGCTCAGTCTTCCAAGTGTCCACAAGAATGCCCAACAACCATGTGTTCCCTTCCCCTCTTGAGGCCAACAAGCTCTCTGGGAACTTGCATTCTCCTTGCCACATGGAAGTGGAGGGTTTGCCCCACACCCACACTATTCCATGCCCCTGCTATGTCCAGTGGGCTTTCCTCAACTATGAGCTCTCCCATGACCCTGTACCCTTATAAGAATTACTCACCAAGGCTACTCACATCCCACTGCAGCCAGTGGGCTTAACCTGATTCTCCTGCAGCCCAAATGAAGCCAGAATGCTTCTCCTGCACTTTTGGCCTTTCTAGGCCCTGATGCAGCTAAACTCTTGCCCTGACCTAGAATCCCTGGCAGCCTAACTGACACCAGAGAATTTGCCCCTCTCATGTGCTCATCTGCCTGCAATACAGGAGACCCCGGTTCAATTCCTGGGTTGGGAAGATTCCCTGGAGAAGGGATAGGCTACCCACTCCAGTATTCTTGGGCTTCCCTTGTGGCTCATCTGGTAAAGAATCCGCCTGCAATGTGGGAGACCTGGGTTCGATCCCTGGGTTGGGAAGATTCCCTGGAGAATGGAAAGGCTACCCACTCCAGTATTCTGGCCTGGAGAATTCCATGGACTGTACAGTCCATGTGGTCGCAAAGAGTTGGACATGATTGAGCAACTTCCACTCACTCATGTGCTCATCCAGGCTTCCCTGGTGGCTCAGATGGTAAAGAATTTTCCTGCAATGCAGGAGACTTATGTTTGATCCCTGAGTGGGGAAGATCCCCTGGAGAAGGGAATGGTAACCCACTCCAGTATTTCTTGCCTGGAGCATCCCATGGACAGAGGACCCTGGCAAGCTACAGTCTATGGGTTTGTAAAGAGTTGGGCATGACTAAATGACTAACACTACTACTACTATGCACTTATCCATGGCCCTGATTCATGTGAGCTTGCCCTATGTTCCTACCCCCTCCCCCATATAGCTGGTTCACTCACACCAGACCTAGACTCCCCTACAGCCCATTGTGTCCATCAGGCAAACACAATACACACAGGAGATGCCCCTCAAGCACCCAGCACTTGTGGCCAGGCAACCACTGTTTGGAGGGCCACAGGACTGAAATAGTCAGAGAAACAGTTCTGAGCAGTCTACCACCCTCAAGGCACAACATACAAAGTTGCCTGAAACACTTTTCCAAGTCTTCCTTGAAAAAAGCCTATTCACTTGTGCTGGAGCTTTAGCCTGAGTTGCATGTTTCATATCTAAAGGCTATAGAGGAGCTCATTGGGAACAAAGCTGGGGGATGGCATCTCAGTGTTCTTCTTTGGCCTCAATGTATCTCACAGGTACCCCTCAGAAGGAGTTTATACACTCATCTGGATCTCCAATTTTTGCAACTAGTCAAGAGGACACCTACTGTGTTTCATCAGTAGGCCAGCAGGGGTTTTCATCATGTACCCACAGAATGGTAAATAATTGTAATATTTAAATAACTGTCACCTGACAATCTATCTTCCAACTAGTCTGAAACCATGTATTGACAGTGGTCCCTCCCTTTGGCACACTGATAGGGCTTGCTTGGAACCACCTCCAACACTGGCACCAAATAGAAGTCACAGAACTGAAGGACACAATAACTGAACTAAAAAATACACTAGAGAGGTTTAACAGCAGACCAGATGATGCATAAGAACAGATCAGCAACTCGGAAGACAGGGTAGTGAAACTCAGCCAAACCGGACAGCTAAAAAGGAAGAGAAAAAATAAAATGAAGACAGTTTAGGACATACCTGAAGCAACATCAATTAGAATGATATTTGCATTACAGGGATCCCAGAACAAGAAAAGAGAGAGAGAGTGAGAGAGAGAGGGACATAAAACTTATTTAAAGGAATAATTGCTGAAAATTATTCTAAACTAGAGATGCTGAGAGACTGTGAAACAAAAACTCAAATAGATCAAGAGCAAGACACATTATGATTAAAACAACAAAACTTAGCATAGAATTTTAAAAACACCAAGGGGAAAACAACTTACTACATACGAGGGCACTCCTAGTGTATTAACAGATTTCTCAAAAGAAATTTTGCAGGCCATAAGGGAGTCACAACCAAGATAATCACGATGGTGTGATCACTCACCTAGAGCCAGACATCCTGGAATGTGAAGTCAAGTGGGCCTTAGAAAGCATCACTACAAACAAAGCTAGTGGAGGTGATGGAATTCCAGTTGAAATATTTCAAATCCTGAAATACGATGCTGTGAAAGTGCTGCACTCAATATGCCAGCAAAGTTGGAAAACTCAGCAGTGGCCACAGGACTGGGAAAAGTCAGTTTTCATTCCAATTCCAAAGAAAGGCAATGCCAAAGAATGTTCAAACTACCACACAATTGCACTCATCTCACACAGTAGTAAAGTAATGCTCAAAATTCTCCAAGCCAGGCTTCAGCAATACATAAACCATGAACTTCCAGATGTTCAAGCTGGTTTTAGAAAAGGCAGAGGAACCAGAGATCAAATTACCAACATCTGCTGGATCATCGAAAAAGCAAGAGAGTTCCAGAAAAATATCTATTTCTGCTTTATTGACTATGCCAAAGCCTTTGACTGTGTGGATCACAATAAACTGTGGAAAATTCTGAAAGAGATTGGAATACCAGACCAGCTGACCTGCCTCTTGAGAAACCTATATGCAGGTCAGGAAGCAACAGTTAGAACTGGACATGGAACAACAGACTGGTTCCAAATAGGAAAAGGAGTACATCAAGGCTGTATATTGTCACCCTGCTTATTTAACTTCTATGCAGAGTACATCTAGAGAAGTGCTGGGCCGGAGGAAGCACAAGATGGAATCAAGATTGCCCGGGGGAAATATCACTAACCTCAGATATGGAGATGGCCCCACCCTTATGGCCGAAGGTGAAGAGGAACTAAAAAGCCTCTTGAGGAAAGTGAAAGAGGAGAGTGAAAAAGTTGGCTTAAAGCTCAACATTCAGAAGACTAAGATCATGGTATCTGGTCCCATCACTTCATGGGAAATAGATGGGGAAACAGTGGAAACAGTGTCAGACTTTATTTTTTGGGGCTCCAAAATCACTGCAGATGGTGACTGCAGCCATGAAATTAAAAGACGCTTACTCCTTGGAAGGAAAGTTATGACCAACCTAGATAGCATATTTAAAAGCAGGGATATTACTTTGCCAACAAAGGTCCGACTAGTCAAGGCTATGGTTTTTCCAGTGGTCATGTATGGATGTGAGAGTTGGACTGTGAAGAAAGCTGAGAGCCAAAGAATTGATGCTTTTGAACTGTGGTGTTGGAGAAGACTCTTGAGAGTCCCTTGGAATGCAAGGAGATCCAACCACTCCATTCTAAAGATCAGTCCTGGGATTTCTTTGGAAGGAATGATGTTAAAGTTGAAACTCCAGTACTTTGGCCACCTCATGTGAATAGTTGACTCATGGGAAACGTCTCTGATACTGGGAGGGTTAGGGGGCAGGAGGAAAAGGGGACAACAGAGGATGAGATGGCTGGATGGCATCACCGACTCAATGGACGTGAGTTTGAGTGAACTCCAGGAGTTGGTGATGGACAGGGAGGCCTGGCGTGCTGCGATTCATGGGGTCGCAAAGAGTCAGACACGACTGGGCAACTGAACAGAACTGAACTGAAGGGAGTCACATGATATACTCAAAGAGGTGAAAAATAGAGGAAAAAAAAAAAGAAAGAAACATCAAACTAAAAATACTCTTCCCAGCAATGTTTTTATTCAGAATTGGAGAGTCAAAAGAATTTTAGAGATAAGTAAAAACTTAAAGAGTTCATCATCACTAGGCAGTCCTAACAAGAAATCGTAAAGGGACTTCTTTAAGCTGAAAAGAAAGATCATTATTAAGAATAACAATGGCAACAAACATATGAAAGTATAGATCTCAATGGTAAAAGTAAATACGTAATAAAAGTAATGGATTAATTACCAATAAGCCAGTATGAAAGTTAAAAGATAAGTAGTAGAAATAACTGCAACTAAAACAATTAGTTAAAAAACATACAAAATAAGACATGTAAAATGTGACATTGAAAACATACAACATGGGAGCAAATGAAAATATACAGTTTTAGGAAAACATTCAAACTTAGACTGTTAGCAACATAAAATAAACTGTTATAATTATAGGTTGATTTAAGTAAGCCTGATATAAGAAGGGCACATGATTCAAACAGTTTTCTAAAAGAATACACAGAAGGAAACAGTGATAGAAAATGATGTTTGAACATCTCTATTTATTGGAGAAATACAAATCAAAATCACAATGAGATACCACCTCAGATGTGTTAGCATCTACCACTACTGCTACTACTACTGCTTCTAGAGTGGGTAGCCTTTCCCTTCTCTAGAAAACCTTCCCAACCCAGGAATCAAACCCAGCTCCCTGGCATTGCAGGCAGATTCGTTACCAGCTGAGCCACCCTGTGTTAGAATAGCTACTATCAAAAAGACGAGAAATCACAAGTATTGATGAGGATGTGGAGCAGAGGAGACCCTTATACTCTGTTTTGGGGAATTCATCATATATAAGTGCAGCCACTATAAAAACTATGGATATCACTCCAAAAAAAAAAATGTAAGTAGGCCTACATAGTCCACTTTGAGTATTTTATCGGAAGAAAATAAAAATGTATTTGAAAAGATGTATACATCCCTATGTTCATTGCAACTTTATTTACCATAGGCAAGATATGGAAGCTACTTATCTATCAATACATTAATGGATTAAAAATATATATGAGATACACACAGTGAAATACTACATGCACTCACACAAGGAAATACTACTCAGCTATGAAAAAGGAGCTATTGCCATTTGAGACAATATGGATGGACCTCATGAGTATTATGCCATATGAAATAAGTCAGGCAGAGAAAGACAAATACTGTATGGTTTCACTTATATGATTGCACTTACATATGGAATTTTAAAAACAAACAAACAAAAAACTCGTAGATACAGAGAAAATCTTGTTGGTTATCAGAGGATGAGTGAACTGGGGTGGGTGAACAAAATGGGTGAAGGGGGTCAACTGTAATGTGACAGATGTTATTCTGGGGGCTCTTTCCATGGATTTTAGATGTTTAGCAGCATCATTTCAGACATTATCTAACATTCAAGGGGAAAATATTTCTAGTTGAGAACCACTGGTCTAGTTTGAAAACTAGAAGTATCCTGATGGATTTACAATCAAGAGCCATCACATACTCAGATGATAACATTGTCCAGTTCACTAAAGACCTTCAAGCCCCATTTCTGCAGGGGAGAATAAAGTTCTTAAAATGTACTTCCTCATAGATGAGACGATTGTAAATACTCAATCAAACAATCCATATTCAGTACTAAGCTCAGGTTTTACTAAAAAAAAATAATAATAATAATAATTAAATGTATCTCTCATCATTAACAAATGTTTTATAATGAACTAAAATGACATCTCTGAACTACAGATGTAAGTATAAAATCCCTCTGAACTACAGATGTAAGTATAAAAATCCCGTGTGTAATGAAGACAATGCACTTCGTGCCCAACCTTTATTACCAAAAGAGCTCAGTTCCCCCACAACACACACTCTTTGTTGAAAGGAGAATAGAAATATTCATAGGATTCAGGGCCTGTGCCTCCACCACAGGTCAGTGATTTGAAGATGCAAGAGACCTGATCCAGACAGGTTCCTCAGTCTTAGATTTGGAGAAAACTCTAACTCAGAGTTGAGATAAGGTGCTAGGAGATTTAGAGATCTGAAAGGGAGGCTACTTCATGGAGGAGTGAAAAACAGAACAGAAATGGATTCACTTGACTTCTACCCTGCTCTCTTGTGAATTGAGAATCATTAAGGAAATTTTCCTTCCTTCCTTAACAGTTTTCCACAGGGGAATTATGAAGTTTACAGCTTGAAATAACGGAAAGAAACATGCCTAATGAGCAGATATAGGGAGTTATAAATATATCCACATTTGCAGTCTCTCAGCATGTGTAACCTTGGGCTGGAAGGGCCCTTTTTCCCTTTTGTCTGGAGTCCTAACTCTGGTTGGGGGCTGTAGCTTCACTCATTCCTGCTGTTTTGTCTCCGTCACCAGCCATCCAAGGGAGAATTCAGATGTCCCTGTTGGAGACCATCCTCTCAGAGTTCCCATCCAGGTGAGTCAAACAACCCAGCTGACTACGCATAAGAAGGTCAGAGAGAATGGAAGCCAATTCAACTCAAGCCAGAGGCAATAGATTACTGTATCTATTTATTTGCTTGATAAATTAATTAATGTATCTATTACAGTAGTTACATAAAATTTACAGTGCAGCAATGCTATTTATACCTTTGACCATATTTCGCAGTCTTTATCATGAAATTGCTATTATGTCAGTGCTAGAAAAAGATGTTGAAATTGTTAAATTCACATTGATTCCTATCAGGGGTGATTTTCCCCCTGGGGACACACTGAACAATGTTCTGGGACATTTTTGGCTGTCAACTTGGAGGAGGGTGGATGGAGACCACAGATGCTGTAAACATCTTTCAATCTACAAGACAGAGCATAAAAGAGAATGATCTGGTCCAGAAAATTAATAGCCCTGAGACTGAGTATCTCTGGGGTAAAGCATATCAGTCAGGCAGTGTGTGTGTGTTCAGTTGTGTCTGAGTCTTTTGCAACTTCATGGACTGTAGCCCGCCAAGCTCCTCTGTCCATGTTGTCATTTCCTTCTCCAGGGGATCGACCCAGGGATCAAAGTCACACCTCTGGTGTCTTCTGCTTTGGCCAGTGGATTCTTTGCAATCTAGAACCACCTGGGAAGCCCAAAGAATATCTGTACTTGTGATATTTACAGCTCTGTTTGGGTTGTTTAATACTTTATGTTTATACTAGCAAAATTAGAGTACTGCCTTTGCTACCAGTTTAAAAGTTCCAACCTCAACCATCACAACGGTTCTTAATCCCAGTTTTTTTCCCAGGCTGATAGGTAAAGACTTTTCATGTTTTCTTAAAATATTGCTCAGTTAATCTTCATTTCCAGGGTCAGTCTGTTCCCATGTCCTTGAGGCCAGTTCTTGGAATTGTGGCAGCTTTTATGTCACGGCTACAGTCTGGTCCTCATGTAGTTAACTTCTTTCACCTGGTGAGGGTTTCAGTATCTATAAGACAACTCACAGGATACAGCTCAGAATATTATCTATAAATCTTTTTTTTTTAATCTATAAATCTTGAGAAGGAACTAAAGGTCCTTGACTGATTGTGCTTAATGACTAAACTACTATTATTTAGTCTGTTGGACTGGTTTCCTTTGTTTCTGCATTTTCTCACTGCTCTAAGTTCTTCTCCAGCTGAAGTTTTTCTACACACAGAAGACAGGTGGAACACAAGGTGAAGGTGAAGACCATAGGGCTCTCCTCCATTTCAGTATCACTTGTAACATCTCCTCTTTCAGTTCTGATGTCATTTATTTGAGTCCTTGCCATTCTGTCTGCTGGGTACACACTTACACACATACCTTTGCATCTCCCTCCCATTCTTACTAGAGGTTATGATTCACGTGTCACCATGTTTGCCAGTCTTACCCAAAGCACATGAAAAATAGAATGCTGTACTCTTTCCTTTATGCTTGCTTTCTTTCTCATCATACCACTTGTCCCCATCAGAAGTGATAGATAATCTTATGTTTGTGTATATATTTTTCGATCAGTGAATTGTAGGGAGTGTTGCTTTTCAACATCTTATATTCATAGCCTAGGCAGTGGTGAAAATATGGTCATATTACAATTTACATTCCTGATATAGATGGGTTTCTCATTAAAACTGTAAAATTCATCCTGCCCTCCTAGGGAAAAAGCTGATTGGGAAAGCAATTTCATATCAGAAATGGTACAGGGGGATTCACTAAAGAAAATCAGATACATACAACAAATACAAAAATTAATTATATATATATATATATATATATATATATATATATTTACTTTACAATATTGTATTGGTTCTGCCACACATCAACATGAATCCGCCACGGGCGTACGTGTGTTCCCCATCCTGAACCCCCCTCCCACCTCCCTCTCCATACCATCCCTCTGAGTCATCCCAGTGCACCAGCCCCAAGCATCCTGTATCAAACTTGGACTGGTGATTTTGAATAGGTTCTAATGAGGTGGATGAAACTGGAGCCTATTATACAGAGTGAAGTAAGCCAGAAAGAAGAACACCAATACAGTATACTAATGCATTTATATGGAATTTATAAAGATGGTAACAATAACCCTGTATGCGAGACAGCAAAAGAATCACAAAATTAATTTATTGACTGCAAAGTATACATTATATAATTTAGAATATGTGAATAATGCAAGTTTGTGTGAATATTGGGGCTTCCCTGGTGACTCAGCAGTAAAGAATCTGCCTGAAATGCAGGAATCGCAGGAATCACAGGTTCGATCCATGGGTTGGGAAGATCCCCTGGAGAAGGGCATGGAACCCATTCGAGTATCCTTGCCTGGAGAATTCCGTGGACAGAGGAGCCTGGCAGGCTATAGTCCATAGTGTTATAAAGAGTCAGACACAACTGAAGCAACTTAGCACACACACCCTCACATATTTGTATTAGTCATGTTATTTCCTTCTTTCCTAGAAGTTACTTCCATCATATGCAACCAGGCAATGATACATGGATTTCAAGATTTCTTCTTCTGAGATTTTCACAGGAACCAGAAGTGCAGCCTCTCATATTTGGGCTTTTCTTATCCATGTACCTGATCACTGTGTTTGGAAACCTGCTCATTATCTTAGCCATCAGTTCAGACCCTGACCTCCACACCCCTGTGTACTTCTTCTTCTCCAACCTGTCCTTTGTAGACATCTGTTTCACCTCTACCACCATCCCAAAGATGCTGTGGAACATCCAAACCCAGAATAAAGCTATAATCTATGAAGGCTGCATCACGCAGATTTATTTTTTCACACTCTCTGCAGTGTTGGACATTTTTCTCCTGACAGTGATGGCCTATGACTGCTTTGTGGCCATCTGCCACCCCCTGCACTACACAGTCATCATGAACCCCCGGCTCTGTGCAGTTCTGGTTCTAATGTCCTGGATCATATGTCTCCTGAATTCCTTGTTACAAAGCTTAATGGTATTGCGACTATCCTTCTGCACAAACTTGAAAATCCCCCACTTTTTTTGTTAACTCAATCAAATGATCCAACTTGCCTGTTCTGACACCTTTCTTAATAACATGGTGATGTATTTTGCAGCTGTCCTGATGGGTGGTGGTCCTTTCACTGGTGTCCTTTACTCTTACTCTAAGCTAGTTTCTTACATACGTGGAATCTCATCACTTCAGGGGAAGTATAAAGCATTTTCTACCTGTGTGTCTCACCTCTCAGTTGTTTCCTTATTTTATTGTACAGTGCTACGGGTGTACCTTAGCTCTGCTGGTACCCATAGCTCACAGTCAAGTGCAACTACCTCAGTGATGTACACTGTGGCCACACCTATGCTGAAACCCTTCATCTACAGTCTGAGAAATAAAGATATAAAGAGGGCTCTGAAAGCATTCTTTGTGAAGCAAACTACAAAATGATCAATTGTCAGAATACTGAGGGAATGCACATGATAGCAGAAGACAAAACCCCAGAGTCAGAAATTTTGATTATTTAACCAGATTGTTAAAGTAATATTTTTCTCTATTTATTTCCTAATTTTTTTCCTTGATCTCAACTTCTTTATAAAGTTTAAATAACTGACTTTATCAACCTTTCTGCTTTCTGATATCCAACAGCTTTGCTCGTTGTTGTTTTCATGTTTTCCCAAATTTATTTTCAACCATGGCTCAGAAATATTTGGAAATCCCCATTTACCTAATGAAACAACATTTTAGAATATTTCATATTATGTACATCATATTAAATACTTTTTCTTTTGTTTTACTACTGGAATTGTCATATATTATAGTACTCTGATGGAAAAAGGTACAACTGATGATGAAAGCAACTTATATAACAATAATAGAGGAAAATCTGAGACCACTCTTTGCCTTTTTATCTAACATTTCTTTCTATAGCTCTACCTTAACTGCTCCTACTTACAATGTCAATTTTAACAGAGTAATGTGTTAAAGCTGGCCACTTGGTATTATTCTCCTCATTAGAATTCTGATACTCCTTTCTTATTTTTTTTCTTGTTCTTAATTCAGTGTCCAAAATGCTAACTTTAGTCACTGGCAAAATTATTATCAAATACATTTCTTCAAGAGGAGTATTTATTATAAAATAAACTTTAATAAATATACTGACCTAATATGACCTTAGATTCATAAATGACCTTAAAAAAGATGAAGATTTTTAAATCATATACTGAGCTATTTTGCAAAATATTTATTTTTCATACTGTACATTTATTCATTGGAATATGGACGTTTTGGGTGTTGGTTAGTTGTGTTTGGGTGTTAGTTAGTTGTGTCCAACTCTTTTGTGACCCTGTGGACTGTAGCCTGCCAGGCTCCTCTATCCATGAGATTTCCCAGGCAAGAATGCTGGAGTGGGTTGTCCTTTCCTTCTCCAGGGGATCTTCCCAATCTACATCTCCTGCTTGGCAGGTACATTCTTCACCACTGAGCCACTTGGGAAGCCCAGAATATGGAGAACTGTTGTTCATATAATAGGGCTTTTATATATGGGTGGAAATTTGATTGGTACTTTTTATAGTTTTATTGATGTATCATCTTTTTACCACTTCAAAACGTTTAATGTTGCCTATAGTATGACTCCTTCTATTGCTATAAAGGAAATATGTCCCCTCTTCTACACTTTTTCATGAACACTAAAGTGATGGTGGATGAACATTATCAATGTCACCAATTATATGTTTCTATTATGCACAGGAATCTTTTCATGTTTATTTCCAAAAAGTGACTCAGGAGAGCATGGGTTCCTATCAATTCACATGAATGAAGAGCACTAGTATTCCCACACACATGCATGTCCTTTCAACTGCTTCTGGTGACCATAAGCGCTTTATAATAGAGTCATCAGAAATAACAGAATAATCAAGAGTACTGTCTTCAAATATAAGAAAAATGCCAAGAATAATTAGCAGTTACTGTCTTCATTCTTACTTCTGTTCACTTTGCTCATTGTATCTGTTAGTTTTGCTGCATAACTAGCTATCCTAAGAGCAAATGATATAATATAATTCCTTTCTTACCAAATGATAATATATGATGTGATATATATTACACATATATAATCGGAGCTCCACTGCTCTATTCTTGAGTATAATAGTGAGCTAGGAGAATTTACATCTGTTTCTAAGGTTTGATAATAATATGTGTGGTCAGATTGCACTTCTTTCTACAATCAGTTTATCATATTTTTATACCTAGGCTCATATTTTATTTTAGAAAAGAAAAAGTATCAAATGTGAATTTAATTTACTTATATCATTCCTGTATCTATGTGGATACCATTTGTTTCTTCCCAGGTAGAAGAGATACCTCCTATCACTGCCCAGTCTGAGTCACCTACTAGTCCTCTAGATACTACTCTGGTGCATTCATTGTTACATTTTCCCTTCTGTAAAATGTATTGGACTTTAAGTATGACACAATATACACTATACATAATTAAAACATACAATTCAATAAATAAAAAGAGCCATACCAAAATTACAGTACCTACTTCATGTTTCCATTTGTATATAATTCAAGAAAGTCCCCAATAAATTTCAGTCTTTTTATGTGATTCTTAAAAATATAACATTTCTGAGCCTGCTGCTGCTGCTGCTAAGTCACTTCAATCATGTACGACACTGTGCGACCCCATAGACGGCAGCCCACCAGGCTCCTCCGTCCCTGGGATTCTCCAGGCAAGAACACTGGAGTGGGTTTCCATTTCCTTCTCCAGTGCATAAAAATGAGAAGGGAAAGTGAAGTTGCTCAGTCATGTCTGAACTCTTTGCGACCCCATGGACTGAAGCCCACCAGGGTCCTCCGCCCATGGGATTTTCCAGGCAAGAGTACTGGAGTGGGGTGCCATTGCCTTCTCCGACTTCTGAGCCTAAATTTTCTTATTTCTAAATGTCATGTAGTATTGTAAACATAATATCAGGCAAATATTACATGAAATAAATTAAATGTGAAGACATATTTTCTCAGGCCCAAAGAAAATATTCAAAAGAAAGTTGTGTGCATGTATACGTAAATTCATTTATATAAATTTTTATTGCAAATAAACATATTCACACATATTTATACACAAAAACAGACTCCTGATCTCATATTTTGTCTTTAAAGGAAACTTGGAGAAGATTAAAATGTAAAAAATGATTCTAAAAATTAACATGAAATTGAAGTGTAGAAATTTACACAAAGATTTAAAGTAAATGGTATAAACAAATTTAAATGATTAATGACTTTCTTTACTTAATGTCTTAAAAATGAGAAATCCAAATCACATTTACATTTGTACATGAGAAATATTCTACTGATTAAAGAGACTGAATATCACCAAATTAATTTTTAATTTCTTCTTCTGCTTAAGATGGGGGTCACAACATTAAATGCCTTTACAGGGGAAGCTAAATGAATGAACTGAGACACTTATTATCAATTTCCTCAGCAAACTTTCATTAGTTAAATGCTTATATTAAATTCCCAATGCTAATTTTAAATACCATACTAGTGATAGAAAGCAAACACATGTGTATATCTTTTCTTATTTTTGGTAAATGTCTTTATTTTTTTAATTTTTATTGGGGCAGAGTCACTCCACAATGTTGAGTTAATTTCTGCTGTACAATGAACCCCAACTCTAACCCTATACAGTGAAGTGAATCAACCATATGCATATGTACATCCAAGGAACTCTACTCAATGCTCTGTGATGACTTAAATGGGAAGGAAACACATATATGCTCTTACAATTCTAGGGTCAGAAGCCTGAAATGGGTCTCATTGGGCTGAAATCAAGAGGTTTGAGGGGTGTGGCTAAAATGGCAGAAAAGAATGACCCTGAGTTCATCTCCTCCCATGGTAAAACCAAAACTATAATTCACAGAGCAGCTATTGATGAGAACTATCCATGAGAAGACTAAGCAAAATGATTTTCATGACTAAAGATATAAAGAAGGAAACACAGCACAATGAGTAAGAAGGGAGGAATGCAATATATGCCCAAGATTTCATTTCCAAGGAGGTGACTCACACAGGGAGATAATCACAACTTCAAAGGTTCTCCCCAAGAGTGCTGGGTCTGAGCCCCACAACAGGCTCTCCAGACCAAGAATCCTACACTGGGAAGACAAGTCTTCAAACCATCTGGCGTTGGAGTCCAGTGGGGCTTGCATATGGGAGAATCAGAGGGCTACCGAATAAAGATGTCCCTCTTAAAGGGTGCATGAAAAATCTCAGTTGCTCTGAGTGAGACAGCACAGTTCAGTTCAGTTCAGTTGCTCATTCGTGTCCGACTCTTTGCGACCCCATGAATTGCAACACGCCAGGCCTCCCCGTTCATCATCAACTCCCGGAGTTCGCTCAAACATGTCCATCGAGTTGGTGATGCCATCCAGCCATCTCATCCTCTGTCGTCCCCTTCTCCTCCTGCCCCCAGTCCCTCCCAGCATCAGTCTTTTCCAATGAGTCTGTGAGGCAGCACAGAGACAGTAATTTGAGAAAAGACTGGGTCAGACCCACATGCTTAAATTGACGAGCTTTTCAGATAGTCAAGAAACTCCTGGAACTGACCCTGAGGATATAGACCCCATCAACAGTCATATTGGGGACCTCATTCTAACATGAGGACACTGCTGCTTGCAAACACCATTTTGGAGCCCTCCTTCTAGCTTTCTAGCACAATAATCTTACCTATCTGCCAGTGGACCAGACCAGTCAGCTTCAGCCTCAGATCCAGCCACCCCAGGATTTGGTTCTGCTATCTAGTAGGGCTCACCAACCCTAATAATCACTGGGTTTTAAAGCCAACAGAACTGTTTGTGTTCTGTTTTCCTAGGAACTCTGTACAACTACATGTGCCAGGATCCAGACCTCCACACCAGCAACCTGGTATTAGCCCTTGAACCACACAATCAGTCATGCTGGAACCAGAGCATATAATTCTAAAATTTGTGTGTAAATACAAAAGACCCTACATAGCTAAGGCAATCTTGAGAAAGAAGAAGAAAGTTGGAGGTAACCCGCACTTTGATTTCAAACTACACTACAAAGTCACATATCAAAACAGTATGGTTCTGGCTCAAAACAGACATATTGATCAATGAAACAGAATACAGGGTCCAGAAATTAACTCACATTGATATGGACAGCTAATCTATGGCAAAGGAGACAAAATGCACAATAAGGAAAAGAAAGCATTGTCAGTAAATGGTGTTGAAAAGTTAGACAGATAAATGCAAAAGAATGAAATTGGACTACTGAGAAATCAGACCATGTACAAAAATGAACTCAAAATGGATTAAAGACATATGTAAGATCTGAAAGTATAAAACTCCTAGAAGACATGGGCTGTATGCTCTTTGAATCTTGTCTGAGCAATATTTTTTTGATCTATTTTCTTGGAAGGCAAATGAAATAAAAAATAAACAAATTTGCACAGTGAAGAAAACTTTCAATAAAACGAAGAGGGGTCCTACTGTGTGTGTGTCTGTTTCTGATTAGCTGTGTTTGACTCTGCGACCCTATGGATTGTAGCCCACAAGGCTCCTCTGTCCATGGATTTCCTGGCAAGAACACTGGAGTGGGTTGCCATTTCCTCCTGCAGGAGATCTTCTCAACACAGGGGTTGAACCTGCATCTCCTGTGTCTCCTGCATTGCAAGTGGGTTCTTTACTGCTGAGCCACTAGGTGAGAGAAGATAATTGCAAATGATATATCTGAAGAAGTGTGGATAGCCAAAATATAGAAAGATTTCAGTTAACTTAACATTAAAAAAAATGGGCAAGAAAGCCTGAATTGGCAGTTTTCCAAAAACACACACTGAGGCCAACAGGCATATAAGAATATGTTCAATATCAGTGCATGTGTGCTAAGTCGTTTCAGTCATATTTGACTCTTTGTGACCCCATGGGCTGTGGCCCACCAGGCTCCTCTGTCCATGGGATTCTCCAGGCAAAAATACTGGAGTGGGTTGCCATGCCCTCCTCCAGGGGATCTTCCCAACCCAGAGATCAAACCTAGGTCTCTTACATCTCCTGTCTTGGCAGGCAGATTCTTTACACCTAGTGCAACCTGGGAAGTCAATATCAGTAATTACCAGGAAAATACAGATCAAAACCACAATCAGATACCACTTGACTCCTATCAAAATGGCCACCTTCAAAGAGACAAGAAATAATAAGTATTTTGAGGATGTGGAGAAAAGGGAATCTTTGTGCCCTGTTGGTGTGATTGTATATTGGTACAGCCATTATAAACAACAGTATGAAGTTTTCTAAAAATAATTAAAAAGAGAACTTCTAGGGAGAACAAGATGGCAGAGGAGTAGGTGGATATGGAGTACATCTCTCTCCAAGGATATATCAGGAATACACTTTCAGACACAGAAGCGCACGCATAATACCAGTTGAGAATGAACAGGAGTACATGACCAGTGGGAAAGAATATATAAAACCAAACAAAACTAGGTAGGATGAAGGAATTAGGGGGGGAAATAGGAGTGTTAGTGGGACTGGACCTGCCCTTGGCTAATTGGGGAACTAAAGCAGGGCTCTGATCCCCAAATCAGGACAATTGTCTGAGTCAGAGGAGAAACATTTAAGGCTGCAAGTGAAACAGCTGATCTGTTGCAGCCTAAATGGAATGAGAATCAGATAGTTCTTGCCACAGCCATACATATCCTGCAGAGGGATGCAGGTCCCCTGGAAGGCACAGCAGCTGGGAGCTGGAGTTTAGGGATTGTGGAGCAATCCTAGGGCGAGGGCTGCTATTGACTGCAGAGAGATGGATCGAGCAGATGTGAGGGAGGAGATTGTGGTGGGAAATGCCTGTGGAGGAAAGCCAGGCAGCCATGGAAGCAAGGTGATACTGCTAGTCAAGCGTAGGGGGTGGAGCCATCACCATAGCCTCTCTCTCCCCACATGCCAGCATCGGAGCTGAACAATAGAGAGGCTGGCCCATCAAAAGCCTGACCCACTGAACTACAGAGTAGGACCCCATCCAGGGTGCTCTTTTAAGTGACTGATGCACAGAACTACAGAGTAAGACCCCACCCAAGGTGGTCCTTTAAGTGCCTGATGTGCCAATCTACAGAGTAGGACCCCAGCCAGGGGAGCCCTCTAATTGCTTAAAGAGTTGATGCTAAGGAGAAAGACTGGCCAAAGAGGCCTTCTGATTGCCAGCTACAAGAGGCTCAAAAAGACTATGATAGGGCCTTAATTCCTGCAGTGGAGGCAGTCCATGTCGCTGCACACTTGGTGCTGCCAGGGTCCCCGCAAGCCAAGTAGCTGTGCTACCTTCATGCTCAACCCTCACTGGGGCAGAGCTGTCACAGCCAAAAAAAATCTTGCATCTACACATGCAGGGTGGTTTTGATCATGTCAGAAACTTTGCGACCCTGTGGACTGTGGCCTGCCAGGCTTCTCTGTTGGGGAGGTCTCAAGGCAAGAACACTGGAGTGTATTAGCTAATATCAGTCGCCATACCCTTCTAGAGCACTATATTTCCTGCTTCCCTAGCCACCAACTCCTCTGAGTACCTGGTGCTGCCAGAACCCCTGCTACACAAGCATCTACACCACCTCCACTCCTGGCTCACACTGGGGTAGACCCAAGTCCTCCAGGGCAGCCTCAGGGGCAAACCCCAGTGGATGACCCACATGCAGAGGTGGAAATAAAATCATAATTGAAACCCAGGGGCAATGTGTATAAGAAAGAAGACCCCAAACCTTCCCACCAGCTGTACAAGCTGCAGATTAAATCCACATGACAACTAGGCAGACTCTGTGTCTATGGAATATATAAAAGGACCTTGAGAGCTCCCACAAAAGAAAATGCACTAGTTCTGATAGCTGTGGACATTGGAGGCAAGAACACAGAGGAGTAGAACAAGATTCGAATCTGAACTGCCCCCCCACAGCAGTTCCAGAGACCAGCACAGTGTTGGAGGGCATTCTAGGGAACTGAGGTGGACTCTGACTCCCAGAGAGGAAAGGACACTGACAGCAATGACTCAAGAAAAACATTTATTATTCTTATGTTTTCACTTGTTCTGTAGAGTATTTTGGATTTTTTTTTCTTTTTTTTTATCCCCCTCTATTGTAGATACCAATTTTATTGGCACTATGAAATCTAATCTTTGCCTCGGTCACATTTTTTATTGTTGTTATCTACCTCTGCCTCTAAGTTGGGTTTTCACAGTTCTGTAAAGTTTTCCTTTTTTAAAAATTTTCTTTCTTCTTCCTTTTTTCCTTAATTTTAATTTTTTAGACCTATTATGTTTTTCTACAATTATTCCTTTGTTTGCTTTTCCTACTGTTCTTTTCCCCTTGCAGTTAATCTTGAATGTATATAAATTTTCTTCATCTACCTCTATTTAACTTTGCATATCTATTCTCTCTTTCTTTTTTTTCTGTCCTTTCATTTCAATATATTTGTTAATTTTGCTTCATTGCTTTATTCCCAACTTAGCACCTTGATTTAGTTTAGTTCTCCAGCTTGTGCTTTACTTAATTTTTACTTTAACTGATAAATATAATTTTAGATTTCCCTTGATCACCAGGTCAAGCTACTGTACTTTATTTTTGTTGGACAGTTTTGATTTTGCTTATGGGTTTTTATGTATATGTGTATATTCCATTATTTTAATTATTCTTTGCCTGATTTTGTAACTGCCATTTGTCTGGGGTTCATCTTTGGTTTCTCATTTTGGGGCATTTATTTTAATCTCACATAATGCCATAACAAACCAATTGTGGAATCTTTGTTTCTGACCAGAGATCAAGCCCTGAGCCTTTGAGGTTGGAGCACTGTCTCCACGATTGTAGACTATCAGAGAATTAGCCCTAAGGAATATCAAATAGTGACAACTACCTGGAAAAGAGTTCAGAATAATGATGAAAGATGATAAAAAAAAAAGATAAAAAAAAAAAACCTTGAAAACAGAATGGAGAAAATTCAAGAATCAATTAACAAAGACCTAGAAGAATAAAGAATAAACATGCAGAGGCAAACAACACAATTACTGAAATTAAAAATACTCTAGAAGGAAAAATAGCAGAATATCTAAAGCAGAAGAGAATCAGTGAGCTGGAAGATAAAATGGTGGAAATAACCTCTGAATAGCAGAATAAAGTAAAAAGAATGAAAAGAAGTGAGGATAGTCTCAGAGACCTTTGGGATAATATCAATGCACCAACGTTTGAATTATGGGGGGTCCCAGGGGGTGGTCTTAAGATGCCGGAGGAATAGGAGGGGGAGACCACTTTCTCCCCAACAAATTCATCAAAAGAACATTCAAACGCCAAGTAAATTCCACAAAACAACTTCTGAATGCAGGCAGAGGACATCAGGCACCCAGAAGAGCAGCCTATTGTCTTCAAAAGGAGGTAAGAAAAATATAAAAGACAAAAAAAGAGACAAAAGAGGTAGGGATGGAGCTCCATCCCAGGACAGGAGTCTTAAAAAGAGAGAAGTTTCCAAACACCAGGAAACACTCTCACTGCCGAGTCTGTGGCGGGTCTTGGAAGCGTAGAGGGCAACATAATAGGGAGGAAAAATAAGTAAATAAATAAAACCCACAGATTATGAGCCCAACAGTAACTCCGCCAGCGGAGAAGCAGCGGAGACACCTGCACCCGCCCCTAGCAAGCGGGGGCTGGGCAGGAAGTCGTGGGCTACACTGCTTAGAGTAGGGATTGGGCCTGAATGCCCCAAGGGTAATCAGAGCGAATTAATGTGGGCTAGCAAACCAGACTGTGGGATAGCTACCACGTGAAAAGCCCTAAGACACCACCAGGCCCGCACACAGAACAAAGGGCTGAACAGAACTAGCCGGCTGCAGACCATCCCCCTCTGGTGACAGGCAACCAGAGCTGGAAGGGGGCCATTGCAGCCCCAGAGAGACATTATCTACCTAACTGCAACCAGGCTTCTTTGCTATCTAAGACTTCTTGGGGTTCTGGACAGTCATCAACTGTCTGAGAAGGTGTGCTGGTGGTACACCCAGAAAACCGAGCAGCAGGGATGGGAGAGGTGATAAGTCGCAGTGACCATGCTCGCCAAACACCTCATCACCCAAGCTGCTCAGAGCTGGGAGGGCACAAAACTCAGGCCCAATGGAGTCCGCGCCTCTGAGGACTACCTGAGTGCCTGAACCTCAGTAGCTTAGACCTGGGAGGTGCATGCAGCCCAGGGCCGGCCTCAGACTGTTCCTGGCAGAGCAACCTAGAGCCTGAGCTGTGTGGGCAGGGAGGGTGTAAGAGCCATGAGTGGGGGCAGGCCAAGTGTGGCTTAGACACTGGGAGCACACACCAGTGTTATTTGTTTGCAGCATCCCTCCCTCCCCACAGCGCGACTGAACAAGTGAGCCAAAAAAAAAAGTGTCCACCACCGCACCCCTTGTGTCAGGGTGGAAATCAGACACTGAAGAGACCAGCAAATAGAAGAAGCTAAAACCAAGGGAACCACCTTGGAAGTGACAGCTGCAATAGATTAAAACCCAGTAGTTAGTACAGTCTACATAGGAAGGGGCCTGTAGATCTTGAGAAATATAAGTCGGACCAAGGAACTATTCTAGTGGAGGTGATGGAATTCCAGTTGAGCTATTTCAAATCCTGAAAGATGATGCTGTGAAAGTGCTGCATGCAATATGCCAGCAAATTTGGAAAACTCAGCACTGGCCACAGGACTCGAAAAAGTCAGTTTTCATTCCAATCCCGAAGAAAAGCAATGCCAAAGAATGCTCAAACTACTACACAACTGCACTTATCTCACACACGAGTAAAGTAATGCTCAAAATTCTCAAAGCCAGATTTCAGCAATACATGAACTGTGAACTTCCAGATGTTCAAGCTGGTTTTAGAAAAGGCAGAGGAACCAGAGATCAAATTGCCAACATCCGCTGGATCATAGAAAAAGCAAGAGAGTTCCAGAAAAACATCTATTTCTGCTTTATTGACTATGCCAAAGCCTTTGACTGTGTGGATCACAATAAACTGAGGAAAATTCTGAAACAGATTGGAATACCAGACCACCTGACCTGCCTCTTGATAAATTTTTATGCAGGTCAGGAAGCAACAGTTAGAAAGGACATGGAAGAACAGACTGGATCCAGATAGGAAAAGGAGTACATCAAGGCTGTATATTGTCACCCTGCTTATTTAACTTCTATGCAGAGTACATCATGAGAAATGCTGGACTGAAAGAAACACAAACTGGAATCAAGATTGCTGGGAGAAATATCAATAACCTCAGATATGCAGATGACACCAGCCTTACGGCAGAAAGTAAGAGGAACTAAAAAGCCTCTTAATGGAGGTGAAAGAGGAGAGCGAAAAAGTGGCCTTAAATCTCAACATTCAGAAAAGAAAGATCATGGCATTTGGTCCCATCACTTCATGTGAAATAGATGGGGAAACAGTGGAAACAGTGTCAGACTTTATTTTTGGGGGCTCCAAAATCACTGCAGATAGTGACTGCAGCCATGAAATTAAAAGACACTTACTCCTTGGAAGGAAAGTTATGACCAACCTAGATAGCATATTGAAAAGCAGAGACCTTACTTTGCCAACAAAGGTCCATCTAGTCAAGGCTATGGTTTTTCCAGTAGTCATGTATGGATGTGAGAGTTGGACTGTGAAGAAAGCTGAGTGCTGAAGAATTGATGCTTTTGAACTGTGGTGTTGGAGAAGACTCTTGAGAGTCCCTTGGACTGCAAAAAGATCCATCCAGTCCATTCTGAAGGAGATCAGCCCTGGGATTTCTTTGGAAGGAATGATGCGAAAGCTGAAACTCCAGTACTTTGGCCACCTCATGCGAAGAGTTGACTCATTGGAAAAGACTCTGATGCTGGGAGGGATTGGGGGCAGGAGGAGAAGGGGACGACAGAGGATGAGATGGCTGGATGGCATCACTGACTCGATGGACATGAGTCTGAGTGAACTCTGATAGATGGTGATGCACAGGGAGGCCTGGCGTGCTGCGATTCATGGTGTGGCAAAGAGTCGGATACCCCTGAGTGACTGATCCGAACTGAACTGAACTGACTGAAGGAACTATCCGAAAATGAACTGACCCCATACTGCCCACAACAACACCACAGAAAGTCCTAGATATTTTTTTTTACTATTTTTAATATCTTTTTTTTTACCTTTTTTAAATTTTTGAGTCCTATATTGCTCCTTTAATTTTCATTTTTATAACCTACTGCTACTGCTAAGTCACTTCAGTCATGTCCGAATCTGTGCGACCCCATGGACTGCAGCCTGCCAGGATTCTCTGTCCATCAGATTTTCCAGGCAAGAGTACTGGAGTGGGGTGCCATTGCCTTCTACAATAACCTACTACTACGTTTCAAAAATTAAAAAAAAGACTTTTTTAAAGCAAGCCTCATATATATTTTTTTATTAATTTTGGGACTTTTTCTTCTTCTTCTTTTATATAATATTGTATTTTTGAAAATCCATCCTCTAGAATTTTAATCTTTGCTTTTTGTTATTTGTTATCAATTTTGTACATTCAAGAACCCAAACTTCAGTACCAATTTTTACTTAGGAGCAAGATTACCGGCTTGACTGTTCTCTCCCCCTTTGGACTCTCCATTTTCTCCACCAGGACGCCTCTGTCTCCTCCCTGCCCCTTCTCTTCTCTACCCAACTCTCAAAATCTCTGTCTGTTCCAGACTGTGGAGAACACTTAGGGAACTGATTACTGGCTGGATCTGTCTCTCTCCTTTTCTTTCCCCCCTTTTATTTTCCTGGCCACCTCTGTCTCCTTCCTCCCTCTTCTCTTCTCTGTATAACTCCTTGAACATCTGTGAGCATCCAGACTGTGTAGCGCACATAAGAAACTGATTACTGGCTAGCTTGCTTTCTCCTCTTTTGATTCCACCTGATCTCATTCGGGTCACCTCTAACTCCCTCCTCCCTCTTCTCTTCTCCATGTAACTCTGTGAAACTTTCTGGGTGTCTCTCACTGTGGAGAAACTTTTCGTATTTAACCTAGATGTTTTATCAACAGTGCTGTACAGAAGGAGAAGTCTTGAGATTACTGTAAAAATAAGATTGAAAACAGAAAGCAGGAGGCTTAAGTCCAAACCCTGACTCCAGAGAACTCCTGACTCCAGGGCACATTAATTGACAGGAGCTCATCAAATGCCTCCATACCTACACTGAAACCTAGCACCAACAAAGGGCCAACAAGTTCGAGAGTAAGACATACCACACAAATTCTCCAGCAACACAGGAACACAGTCCTTAGCTTCAATATACAGGCTGCCCAAAGTTACTCCAAAACCATTGACATCTCATAACTCATTACTAGACACTTCATTCCACTCCACAGGGAAGAAATCCAGCTCCACCCACCAGAACACTGACACAAGTTTCCCTAACCAAGAGACCTTGACAAGCCACTGATATAACACCACCCAGAGCAAGGAGACTCCATAATAAAGAGAACTCCACAAACTGCCAGAATACAGAAAGGTCACCCCAAACTCAAAAATATAAACAAGATGATGAGACAAAGGAATACCCAGCAGGTAAAGGAACAGGATAAATGCCCACCAAACCAAACACAAGGGGAAGAGATAGGGAATCTACCTCATAAAGAATTCCGAATAATGATAGTGAAAATGATCCAAAATCTTGAAATCAAAATGGAATTACAAATAAATAGCCTGGAGACAAGGATTGAGAAAATGCAAGAAAGGATGAACAAGAATCTAGAAGAAATAAAAAAGAGTCAATGTATAATGAATAATGCAAGAAATGAGATCAAAAACACTCTGGAGGGAACAAATAGTAGAATAACGGAGGCAGAAGATAGGATTAGTGAAGAAGAAGATAGAATGGTAGAAATAAATGAATCAGAGAGGAAAAAAGAAAAACGAATTAAAAGAAATGGGGACAATCTCAGAGACCTCCAGGACAATATTAAACACTCCAACATTCGAATAATAGGAGTCCCAGAAGAAGAAGACAAAAAGAGAGACCATGAGAAAATACTTGATGAGATAATAGTTGAAAGCTTCCCTAAAATGGGGAAGGAAAGAATCACCCAAGTCCAAGAAACCCAGAGAGTTCCAAACAGGATAAACCCAAGGCAAAACACCCCAAGACACATATTAATCAAATTAACAAAGATTAAACACAAAGAACAAATACTAAAAGCAACAAGGGAAAAACAACAAATAACACACAAGGGGATTCCCATAAGGATAACATCTAACCTTTCAATAGAAACTCCTCAGGCCAGGAGGGAATGGCAGGACATACTTAACATGATGAAAGAAAATAACCTACAGCCCAGATTACTGTACCCAGCCAGCATCTCATTCAAATATGAAGGAGAAATCAAAAGCTTTACAGACAAGCAAAAGCTGAGAGAATTCATCACCACCAAAACAGCTCTCCAACAAATGCTAAAAGATCTTCTCTAGACAGGAAACACAAAAAGGATGTATAAACTCAAACCCCAAACTTTACTTTATTAAGTAAATGGCAATGGGGTCATACTTACCAATAATTACCTTAAATGTAAATGGGGTGAATGCTCCAACCAAAAGACAAAGACTGGCTGAATGGATACAAAAACAAGACCCCTATATATGTTGTCTACAAGAGACCCACCTCAAAACAGGGGACACATACAGACTGAAAGTGAAGGGCTGGGAAAAGGTATTCCACGCAAATAGAGACCAAAGGAAAGCAGGAGTAGCAATACTCATATCAGATAAAATAGAGTTTAAAACAAAGGCTGTGAAAAGAGACAAAGAAGGACACTACACAATGGTCAAAGAATGAATCCAAGAAAAAGATATCACAATTATAAATATATATGCACCCAACATAGGAGCACCACAATATGTAAGACAAATGCAAACAAGTATGAAAGGGGAAATTAACAATAACACATTAATAGTGGGAGACGTGGAGAAGGCAATGGCACCCCACTCCAGTACTCTTGCCTGGAAAATCCCATGGATGGAGGAGCCTGTTAGGCTGCAGTCCATGGAGTCGCTAAGAGGCGGACACAACTGAGCGACTTCACTTTCACTTTTCACTTTCATGCATTGGAGAAGGAAATGGCAACCCACTCCAGTGTTCTTGCCTGGAGAATCCCAGGGAGGGGGGAGCCTGGTGGGCTGCCATCTATGGGGTTGCACAGAGTCGGACATGACTGAAGCGACTTAGCAGCAGCAGTGGGAGACTTTAATACTGCACTCACATCTATGGATAGAACAACTAAACAGAAAATTAACAAGGAAACACAAACTTTAAATGATACAATAGACCAGTTAGACCTAATTGATATCTATAGGACATTTCACCCCAAAACAATGAATTTCACCTTTTTCTCAAGCCCACATGGAACCTTCTCCAGGATAGATCACATCCTGTGTCATAAATCTAGCCTTGAGCCATAAATTAAAAAAAAAATTGAAATCATTCCAAGCATCTTTTCTGACCACAATGCAGTAAGATTAGATCTCAATTACAGGAGAAAAACTATTACAAATTCCAACATATGGAGGCTGAACAACACACTGCTGAATAACCAACAAATCACAGAAGAAATCCAAAAAGAAATCAAAATTTGCATAGAAACAAATGAAAATGAAAACACAACAACCCAAAACCTATGGGACACTGTAAAAGCCGTCCTAAGGGGAAAGTTCATAGCAATACAGGCATACCTCAAGATAGAAGAAAAAAGTCAAATAACCTGTGGCGGATACATTTTTATATTTGGCAAAACTAATACAATTATGTAAAGTTTAAAAATAAAATAAAATTTAAAAAAATGAAATTATTAAAAAAAAAGACAAAAGTCAAATAAATAACCCAACTCTACACCTAAAGCAACTAGAAAAGGAAGAAATGAAGGATCCCAGGGTTACTAAAAGGAAAGAAATCTTAACAATTAGGGCAGAAACAAATGCAAAAGAAACAAAGGAGACCATAGCAAAAATCAACAAAGCCAAAAGCTGGTTCTTGAAAGGATAAATAAAGTTGACAAACCATTAGCCGGACTCTTCAAGAAACAAAGGCAAAAAATCAAATCAATAAAATTAGAAATGAAAATGGAGCGATCACAACAGACAACACAGAAATACAAAGGATCATAAGAGACTACTATCAGCAATTATATGCCAGTAAAATGGACAACGTGGAAGAAATGGACAAATTCTTAGAAAAGTACAACTTTCCGAAACTGAACCAGGAAGAAATAGAAAATTTTAACAGACACATCACAAGCACGGAAATGGAAACTGTAATCAGAAATTTTCTAGCAAACAAAAGCCCAGGTCTAGATGGCTTCACAGCTGAATTCTACCAAAAATTTAGAGAAGAGCTAACACCTATCCTACTCAAACTCTTCCAGAAAATTGCAGAGGAAGGTCAACTTCCAAACTCATTCTATGAGGCCACCATCACCCTAATACCAAAACCTGACGAAGATGCCACAAAAAAAGAAAACTACAGGCCAATATCACTGATGAATATAGATGCTAAAATCCTTAGCAAAATTCTAGCAATCATTAAAAAGATCATACACCATGACCAAGTGGGCTTTATCCCAAGGAAGCAAGGATTCTTCAATATCTGCAAATCAACCAATGTAATAGACCACATTAACAAATAGAAAAATAAACACCATATGATTATCTCAATAGATGCAGAGAAAGCCTTTGACAAAATTCAACATCCATTTATGATAAAAACTCTCCAGAAAGCAGGAATAGAAGGAACATACCTCAACATAATAGAAGCTATATATGACAAACCCACAGTAAACATTATCCTCAATGGTAAAAAATTGAAAGCTTTTCCCCTAAAGTCAGGAACAAGACAAGGGTGACCACTTTCACCATTACTATTCAAAATAGTTTTGGAAGTTTTGGCCACAGCATTCAGAGCAGAAAAATAAATAAAGGAATCAAAATTGGAAAAGAAGAAGTAAAACTCTAACTGTTTGCAGACGACATGATCCTCTACACAGAAAACCCTAAAGACTCCACCAGAAAATTACTAGAGCTAATCAATGAATATAGTACAGTTGCAGGATATAAAATCAACACACAGAAATCCCTTGCATTCCTATACACTAATAATGAGAAAATAGAAAGAGAAATTAAGGAAACAATCCCATTCACCATTGCCACGAAAAGAATAAAATACTTAAGAATATATCTACCTAAAGAAACTAAAGACCTATATATAGAAAACTATAAAACACTAGTGAAAGTAATCAAAGAGGACACAAATATATGGAGAAATATACCATGTTCATGGATCGGAAGACTCAATATAGTGAAAATGAGTATACTACCCAAAGCAATCTATAGATTCAATGCAATCCCTATCAAGCTACCAACGGTATTTTTCACAGAGCTAGAACAAATAATTTCACAATTTGTATGGAAATACAAAAAACCTCGAATAGCCAAAGCAATCTTGAGAAAGAAGAATGGAACTGGAGGAATCAACCTGCTGATTTCAGGCTCTACTACAAAGCCACAGTCATCAAGACAGTATGGTACTGGCACAAACAGAAATATAGATCAATGAAACAAAATAGAAAGCCCAGAGATAAATCCATGCACCTATGGATACCTTATCTTTGACAAAGGAGGCAAGAATATGCAATGGAGAAAAGACAATGTCTTTAACAAGTGGTGCTGGGAAAACTTGTCAACCACTTGTAAAAGAATGAAACTAGAACACTTTCTAACACCATACACAAAAAAAAAAAAACAAACTCAAAATGGATTAAAAATCTAAAGGTAAGACCAGAAACTATAAAACTCTTAGAGGAGAACGTAGGCAAAACACTCTCCGACATACATCACAGCAGGATCCTCTATGACCCACCTCCCAGGATATTGGAAATAAAAGCAAAAATAAATGAATGGAATCTACTTAAACTTAAAAGTTTCTGCACAACAAAGGAAACTATAAGCAAGGTGAAAAGACAGCCTTCAGAATGGGAGAAAATAATAGCAAATGAAACAACTGACAAACAACTAATCTCAAAAATATACAAGCAACCCCTTCAGTTCAATTCCAGAAAAATAAACGATCCTATCAAAAAATGGGCCAAAGAACTAAATAGGCATTTCTGCAAACAAGACATACAGATAGCTAACAAATACATGAAAAGATGCTCAACATCACTCATTATCAGAGAAAGGCAAATCAAAACCACAATGAGGTACAATTTCACGCCAGTCAGAATGGCTGCGATCTAAAAGTCTACAAGCAATAAATGCTTGAGAGGATGTGGAGAAAAGGGAATGCTCTTACACTGTTGGTGGGAACAAAAACTAGTATAACCACTATGGAGAACAGCGTGGAGATTCCTTAAAAAAACTGGAAATAGAACTGCCTTATGATCCAGCAATCCCACTGCTGGGCATACACACTGAGGAAACCAGAAGGGAAAGAGACACGTGTACTCCAATGTTCATCGCAGCACTGTTTATAATAGCCAGGATATGGAAGCAACCTCGATGTCCATCAGCAGATGAATGGATAAGAAAGCTGTGGTACATATACACAACGGAGTATTACTCAGCCATTAAAAAGAATACATTTGAATCAGTTCTAATGAGGTGGATGAAACTGGAGCCGATTATACAGAGTGAAGTAAGCCAGAAAGAAAAACACCAATACAGTATACTAACGCATATATATGGAATTTAGAAAGATGGTAAGGACAACCCTGTATGTGAGACAGCAAAAGAGACACAGATGTATAGAACAGTCTTTTGGGCTCTGTGGAAGAATGGGGGGGTGTGGTTATTTGGGGAGAATGGCATTGAAACATGTATAATATCATAGGTGAAATGAATTGCCAGTCCATGTTCGATGCAGGATACAGGAAGCTTGGGGCTGGTGCACTGGGATGACCCAGAGGGATGGTATGGGGAGGGAGGTGGGAGTGGGGTTCAGGATTGGGAACATGTGTACACCCATGGTGGATTCATGTTGTTGTATGGCAAAACCAATACTGTGTCATAAAGTTATCATGGTTTTTAAACTAGCTTTAGATTCTCATTTGTTTCTATTTCATAAAGTTTTTTGGACCTCTATGTTGTTGTTGTTCTGTTGCTAAGTCATGTCTAACTCTTTATGACCTCATGGACTGCAGCACACCAAGCTTCCCTGTCCTTCACTATCTCCTGGAGTTTGCTCAAACTCAGGTCCATTGAGTCAGTGATGTCATCCAACCATCTCATCCTTTGTCATAACTCTGTGTAACTCAATGAAACTATGAACCATGCCATGCATGGCCAACCAAGATGGACAGGTCATGGTGGAGAGTTCTGATAAAACATGGTGCACTGGAGAAGGGAATGGCAAACCACTTCAGTATTCTTTAAGAACCCCATGAACTGTGTGAATCCTCTGTACTTAACCTAATTTCATTCCTACTAATGGTCTTTATTTCATAAATTCTTAGCTTCTTTTAACACTCTCTTTTTTTGTGTTATGTATATATTCATAGGTATGCTGCTGCTGCTGCTAAGTCGCTTCAGTTGTGTCCGACTCTGCGCAACCCCATAGACGGCAGCCCACCAGGCTCCCCCGTCCCTGGGATTCATAGGCATACAAACACACAAATAGCATTCTGTGGCATCACAATTGTTCTTCATGTCTTAGTGCAGTCCTTTTTTCTACATGTCCAGTCTTTCTTTTACTCAATAATACCTCAAAGACTAAACCTCCATTCAACTAGTGTAATGCTAATTCATTATTTCAGTGGCTCCATAACATTTCATGGTGTGACTCTGCTATTCACCTGTGTAAAGCTTGTTCTGCCGAAAGTTTTCACTTTCATCTCAGGTTCAAAGGATTTGTTAACAAAATGAGTCACTCGTTATATGCAAACAAATAATACAAATATTTACTAGAGAATTATCTTGCTTACTTTCAATATACTAACATTAAAAGAAAAGAGAAATAGAAAGAGCAGAGGATACAACACCAAATTGGGTTCTTAACAACATCCAGACTTAAACAGTGCTGGGAAGTCTCATTACAGAGCACTTCTGGAGTCCCAACTGGGAAAGGGTCCCAGGCAGCAGTGTGTCCAATTTGTGGGTGAAACTTCAAAGATTGCAGTTCCAGTTCATTTCAAATTCCAGGAAGCAAACTGATATCATCATCAATCTGTGAGCAAATTTCAGCTCTGGTTTCATGTTATTGCTGTTTGCCTTGTTGTGTAAAACTTGGAGTGTAGTCAAGCCTGGGGCTTGGTTGACCAGGTCTCCTCCAGGGGCTCAAAAATCTCAAGATTTTTCACCCATTTTATCTATGGTGTTTTAGTCTTGCACTCACAGCAGGCAGTCACTCCCAGTCAGGTCAGTTTCCAGGCAGGTTATAAGAAAGGTCAGTGATCTGCTCTGCTTTGTCTCTGAAGCCTAAATAAGACTATCTATTTAATTTCCCTAACAAAGCTTTACATAATTTTTCTCAATTGTTGCTGTTATTCACTCACTAAGTCATATCCAATCCCATGGATATTGCCATTATGACAATCATACAAAAATATTTTAAGATTGCTATGTTAAAACTCTGATTCCCCACCAAATGCAATATCATTCCTTCAAGGGACATTGAGCACTGTCCAGAGACATCTTGAACTAACATCCTACAATACACAGGATAGACCCCACCACAAAGAATAATCAACTGGCCCAGGATCCCAATGGTGCCAAGATTGAGAAATCACAATTAAAATATCTGTATTTTAATGTTAACAGTCTCTTCAGGTTATTTCCCCCATGTGTAACATGTCACCTTTCTGCAGAAAAAGTAAAGAATCCTTGTTTACTACCTGTTTAAAAACTCCAACCCCAATCAATGTGAGAGATCTTTAAGTTGTCTCACAGACTGACGGATGTGAAAGAGATTTTTGTTTGTTTGTTTGTTTCTTTAAACTATTAATCAACTTGAATAAATATTCATGTAGTTGATCAGCATGTTCATTATTACATGTCCATTGTTATTACATGTCCATAAATTACATGCCTTCTATTCTTAGCAGCATTTTTAATGATTTTTACAGATCTTTCTTCATTAACTCTTAGTTGAATATATTGTCCATAAAAAGTTTTAAATTTTATGTAGTCAAATACATCCATCTTCTTACATATGATTTTCTTGTTTTAATTATGATGATTTTTCCCACATGTAGCTTTATGTGTATTGTTCAGTCACTCAGTCATGTCTGGCTCTTTGTGATCCCACTGAATACAGCGCGCCAGGCTTCCCTGTCCTTCACCATCTCCTGGAGCTTGCTCAAACTCATGCCCATTGAGTTGCTGATGCCATCCAACTATCTCATCTCCTGTTGTCCCCTTCTTCTCCATATATTTTTATCTGTAGATCTTTACATATTCACCTAAGAGGTCTTCTGTCTGTTTACACTGAGGTCTATAATCCTTCAGAAATTTTTAAGATGTGTGAAGTAGAAACCCACATAATTTCCTTCTAGATGGATAACTACTTGTGCCAACTTCTTTAAAACAATCACGCTTTATCACTTTATCATATATTAAAGGCCCAAATGCACGGAAACCTAATCCCTGATTCATTCAACAAATAGTAATAGAACATCTGTTTCAAGTCAAAGTGGTATCAGTTCAGTTCAGTCACTCAGTTGTGTCAGACTCTTTATGACCCCATGAATTGCAGCACACCAGGCCTCCCTGTCCATCACCAACTCCAGGAGTTCACTCAGACTCAAGTCCATCGAGTCAGTGATGCCATCCAGCCATCTCATCCTCTGTCGTCCCCTTATCCTCCTGCCCACAATCCCTCCCAAAGGGCCAAAGTACTGGAGTTTCAGCTTTAGCATCATTCCTTCCAAAGAAATCCCAGGGCTGATCTCCTTCAGAATGGACTGGTTGGATCTCCTTGCAGTCCAAGGGACCCTCAAGAGTCTACTCCAACACAACAGCTCAAAAGCATCAATTCTTCAGGGCTCAGCTTTCTTCACAGTCCAACTCTCACATCCATACATGACCACAGGAAAAACCATAGCCTTGACTAGACGGCCCTTTGTTGGCAAAGTAATGTCTCTGCTTTTCAATATGCTATCTAGGTTGGTCATAACTTTTCTTCCAAGGAGTAAGCGTCTTTTAATTTTGTGGCTGCAGTCAACATCTGCAGTGATTTTGGAGCCCCAAAAAATAAAGTCTGACACTGTTTCCACTGTTTCCCCATCTATTTGCCATGAAGTGATGGGACCAGATTCCATGCCCTTTGTTTTCTAAATATTGAGTTTTAAGCTAACTTTTTCACTCTCCTCTTTCACTGTCATCAAGAGGCTTTTTAGTTCCTCTTCCCTTTCTGACATAAGGGTGGTGTCATCTGCATATCTGAGGTTATTGATATTTTTCTCAGCAATCTTGATTCCAGCTTGTGCTTCTTCCAGCCCAGCATTTATCATGATATACTCTGCATAGAAGTTAAATAAGCAGGGTGACAATATACAGCCTTGATGTACTCCTTTTCCTATTTGGAACCAGTCTGTTGTTCCATGTCCAGTTCTAACTGTTGCTTCCTGACCTGCACACAAATTTCTGAAGAGGCAAGTCAGGTGGACTGCTAGTCCCATCTCTTGAAGAATTTTCCACAGTTTATTGTGATCCACACAGTCAAAGGCTTTGGCATAGTCAATAAAGCAGAAATAGATGTTTTTATGGAACTCTCTTGTTTTTTTCTGATCCAGCAGATGTTGGCAATTTGGTCTCTGGTTCCTCTGCCTTTTATAAAACCAGCTTGAACATATGGAAGTTCACAATTCACGTATTGTTGAAGCCTGACTTGGAGAATTTTGAGCATTACTTTACTAGCGTGTGAGATGAGTGCAATTGTGTGGTAGTTTGAGCATTCTTTGGCATTGCCTTTCTTTGGGATTGGAATAAAAACTGACCTTTTCTAGTCCTGTGGCCACTGCTGAGTTTTCCAAATTTGCTGGCATATTGAGTGTAGCACTTTCACAGCATCATCTTTCAGGATTTGAAATAGCTCAACTGAAATGCCATCACCTCCTCTAGCTTTGCTCGTAGTGATGCTCCCTAAAGCCCACTTGACTTCACATTCCAGGATGTCTGACTCTAGGTCAGTGATCACACCGTCATGATTATCTGGGTCGTGAAGATCTTTTTTGTAGTTCTTCTGTGTATTCTTGCCACCTCCTCTTAACATCTTCTGCTTCTGTTAGGCCATTACAATTTCTGTGCTTTATCGAGCCCATCTTTGCATGAAATGTTCCCTTGGTATCTCTAATTTTCTTGAAGAGATCTCTAGTCTTTCCCATTCTGTTGTTTTCCTCTATTTCTTTGCATTGATCGCTGAAGAAGCTTTCTTATCTCTTCTTGCTATTCTTTGCAACTCTGCATTCAGATGCTTATATCTTTCCTTTTCTCCTTTGCTTTTCACTTCTCTTCTTTTCACAGCTATTTGTAAGGCCTCCTCAGACAGCCATTTTGCTTTTTTGCATTTCTTTTCCATGGGGATGGTCTTGATCCCCGTCTCCTCTATAATGTCACGAACCTCCATCCATAGTTCATCGGGCACTCTATCTATCAGATCTAGTCCCTTAAATCTATTTCTCACTTCCACGGTATAATCATAATGGATTTGATTTAGGTCATACCTGAATGGTCTAGTGGTTTTCCCTACTTTCTTCAATTTAAGTCTAATTTGGCAAGAAGGAGTTCATGATCTGAGCCACAGTCAGCTCCCAGTCTTGTTTTTGGTGACTGTATAGAGCTTCTCCATCTTTGGCTGCAATGAATATAATCAGTCTGACTTCAGTGTTGACCATCTGGTGATGTCCATGTGTAGTCTTCTCTTGTGTTGTTGGAAGAGGGTGTTTGCTATGACCAGTGCACTTTCTGGGCAAAACTCTATTAGTCTTTTCCCTGCTTCATTCCATAATCCAAGGCCAAATTTGGCTGTTACTCCAGGGGTTTCTTGACTTCCTACTTTTGCATTCCAGCCCCTATAATGAAAAGAACATCTTTTGGGGGTATTAGTTCTAAAAGGTCTTGTAGGTCTTTATAGAACCATTCAACTTCAACTTCTTCAGCATTACTGGTTGGGGTATCTACTTGGATTACTGTGATACTGAATGGTTTGCCTTGGAAACGAACAGAGATCATTCTGTTGTTTTTGAGATTGCATCAAAGCACTGCATTTCAGACTCTTTTGTTGACCATTATGGCTACTCCATTTCTTCTGAGGGATTCCTGTCCGCAGTAGTAGATATAATGGTTAAAGATGACCAAAGAGGTATAGATACACTTTATGTTATATTCTTTTATGTCAAAATCTTTGCTTACTTAATTATTGATCATGTTGATATTGTTCAATAACTGCTATTGTACATCATATTTCAATAAGTTTTCAATGCTCCATTCATTTGCTGAAGACAGTTGTATAACCATAACTCTACTTAACTGGTTTTATTATCTCTGCAAATCATTTTATTTCATAGTTTTTCAGTTTCATAGATTTGTTTCTATATAAGCACACTTCCCAAAAGATGATGCTGTGAAAGTGCTACACTCAATATGCCAGCAAATTTGGAAAACTCAGCAGTGGCCACAGGACTGGAAAGGGTCAGTTTTCATTCCAATTCCATACAATGGCAATGCCAAAAAATGTTAAAACTGCCACACAATTTCACTAATCTCACTCATCTAGAAAAACAATGCTCAAAATTCTCCAAGCCAGGCTTCAACAGTACATGAGCCATAAACTTACAGATATTCAAGCTGGATTTAGAAAGGGAAAAGGAACCAGAGATCAAGTTTCCAATGTCCATTGGCTCTTTGAAAGAGCAAGAGAGTTCCAGAAAAACATCTACTTCTGCTTTATTGATTATGCCAAAGACTTTGACTTTGGATCACAACAAAATGTGGAAAATTCTTCAAGAGTTGGGAATACCAGACCACTTGACCTGCCTCCTGAGAAATCTATATGCAGGTCAAGAAGCAACAGTTAGAACTGACATAGAACAACAGAATGGCTCCAAATCAGGAAAGGAAGACGTCAATGTTGTATATTGTCACCCTGCCTATTTAACTTCTATGCAGAGTGCATCATGTGAAATGTCAGGCTGGATGAAGCACAAGCTGGAATAAAAATTTCTGGGAGAAATATCAGTAACCTCAGATATGCAGATGGCACCATGCTTATAGCAGAAAGTGAAGAAGGACTAAATACCCTTTTGATGACAGTGAAAGAGGAGAATGAAAAACCTGGCTTAAAACTCAATATTCAGAAAACTAAGATCATGGCATCTGGTCCCATCACTTCATGGCAAGTAGATGTGGAAACAATGGAAACGGTGACAGACTTTATTTTGGGGGGCTCCAAAATCATTGTGGATGGTGACTGTGGCCATTAAATTAAAAGATGCTTCCTTCTTGGAGGAAAAGGTATGCCCAAACCAGACAGCCTATTAAAAAAGCAGAGACATTACTTTGCCAACAAAGATCTGTCAAGTCAAGGCTATGGTTTTCCCAGTTGTCATGTACGGATGTGAGTTGGATTATAAAGAAAGCTGAGCACTGAACAATTGATGCTTTTGAACTGTGGTGTTGGAGAACACTCTTGAGAGTCCCTTGGAAAGAAAGGAAATCCAACCAGTCCATCTTCAAGGAAATCAGCCCTGAATATTCATTGAAAGGATTGATACTGAAGCTGTAATACTTGGGCCACCTGATGCGAAGAATTGACTCGTTGTAAAAGACCCTGACGCTGGGAAAGGTTGAAGGCATGAGGAGAAGGGGATGACAGGATGAGGTGGTTGGATGATGTCACTGACTCAATGCACATGAGTTTGAGCAAGCTCCAAGAGTTGGTGATGGTCAGGAAGCCTGGTGTGTTGCAATCCATGGCGTCACAGAGTTGGACAAGACTAAGTAACTGAGGTGAACTAGTGTACAAGTATTTATATGAGTATATTTATCTACAGTAAAAATATATATACATTTGAGCACACACATACATGCACATGACTTTTGCCTTGAATATTTTCTTTGGACTCAGCAAAATATATCCCACATTTCATTTATTTCATGCAATATTCATCTGAAATCATGTATGCTATCCCACATAATGTTCATAAATAAGAAAATTGAGGTTCATAAAGAGTATGTTTTAATAATTACATAAAAGACATGAAATATATTGTGCACTTTCTTGAATTTTACACAAATTGAAGCATTAGATAAGTACTATAATATTAGTATGGCTCATGTTACTTACAAAATAAAAATTTTAGTTCTGTGTTCTTTATACAGAGATATGCTCCAACTATAGTACAACAAACATCTTAGAAGGAAAAAATGTAACATCATAGAATCTAGAGCACTGGTAAGTGATTCATACTACTGGTATGTGATAGGAGATACCTCTTCTGCCTGGGAAGAAAGAAAATTGATATATAGGTATAAGAACATTAGAAGTAAGTTAAGGACTTCATTGAATATGCCAAAGCCTTTGACTGTGTGGATCACAATAAACTGTGGAAAATTCTGAAAGAGATGGGAATACCAGAAAACCTGACCTGCCTCTTGAGAAACCTATATGCAGGTCAGGAAGCAACAGTTAGAACTGGACATGGAACAACAGACTGGTTCCAAATAGGAAAAGGAGTACGTCAAGGCTGTATATTGTCACCCTGCTTATTTAACTTCTATGCAGAGTACATCATGAGAAATGCTGGACTGGAGGAAGCACAAGCTGGAATCAAGATTGCCGAGAGAAATATCAATAACCTCAGATATGCAGGTGGCCCCAACCTTATGGCAGAAAGGGAAGAGGAACTAAAAAGCCTCTTGAGGAAAGTTAAAGACGACAGTGGAAAAGTTGGCTTAAAGCTCAACATTCAGAAAACGAAGATCATGGCATCTGGTCCTATCACTTCATGGCAAATAGATGGGGAAACAGTGGAAACAGTGTCAGACTTTATTTTGGGGGGCTCCAAAATCACAGCAGATGATGACTGCAGCCATGAAATTAAAAGATTCTTACTCCTTGGAAGGAAAGCTATGACCAACCTAGATAGCATATTCAAAGGCAGAGACATTACTTTGCCAACAAAGGTCCATCTAGTCAAGATTATGGTTTTTCCAGTGGTCATATATGGATGTGAGAGTTGGACTGTGAAGAAAGCTGAGGGCCAAAGAATTGATGCTTTTGAACTGTGGTGCTGGAGAAGACTCTTGAAAGTCCCCTGGACTGCAAGGACATCCAAGCAGTCTATCCTAAAGGATACCAGTCCTGCCTGTTCATTTGAAGGACTGATGCTGAGGCTGAAACTCCAATACTTAGGCCACCTGATGCAAAGAGTTGACTCATTGGAAAAGACCCTGATGCTGGGAGTGATTGGGGGCAGGAGAAGGAGACGACTGAGGATGAGATGGCTGGATGGCATCACCAACTCAAAGCACATGAGTTTGGGTGAACTCTTGGAGTTGGTGATGGACAGTAAGGCCAGGTATGCTTCGATTCATGGGGTTTCAAAGAGTCAGACACAACTGAGCAACTGAACTGAACTGAACTGAAGGAATTCACACTTGCTATTCTTTCTTTCCTGTAAAATATAAGATGAACATAATCATAAAATAAACTGATTGTATACTGATCATAAGGAGAAGTGCAACCTGGTCACAAATTTGTTGTTGTTGTTGTTTTGCTGTTCTTGTTTTTAGTATTTTTTAATTTATTTATTTTAATTGGAAGCTAATTATTTTACAGTATTGTAGTGGGTTTTGCCATACATTGACATAAATCAGCCATGGATGTACACGTGTTCCCCATCCTGAACCCCCCTCCCACCTGCCTCCCCATCCCATCCCTCGGGGTCACCCCAGTGAAACAGCCCTGAGCACCCTGTCTCATGCATTGAACCTGAACTGGCAATCTGTTTCACATATGTTAATATACATGTTTCGATGCTATTCTCTCGAATCACATCCTCGCCTTCTTTGACAGAGATCAAAAGGCTGTTCTATACAACTGTGTCTCTTCTTGTCTGGCATATAGGGTCATCTTTCAGGTCAGTTCAGTAGCTCAGTCGTGTCCGACTCTTTGCGACCTCATGAATCGCAGTACGCCAGGCCTCCCTGTCCATCACAACTCCAGGAGTTCACTCAAACTCTTCTCCATGGAGTCGGTGATGCCATCCAGCCATCTCATCCTCTGTCGTCCCCTTCTCCTCCTGCCCCTAATCCCTCCCAGCATCAGAGTCTTTTCCAATGAGTCAACTCTTCACATGAGGTGGCCAAAGTACTGGAGTTTCAGCTTTAGCATCATTCCTTCCAAAGAACACCCAGGACTGATCTCCTTCAGAATGGACTGGTTGGATCTCCTTGCAGTCCAAGGGACTCTCAAGAGTCTTCTCAAACACCACAGCTCAAAAGCATCAATTCTTCAGTGCTCAGTTTTCTTCACAGTCCAAATTTAACATCCATACATGATCACTGGAAAAACCATAACCTTGACTAGACGGACCTTTGTTGGAAAAGTAATGTCTCTGCTTTTTAATAAGCTATCTAGCTTAGTCATAACTTTCCTTCAAAGGAGTAAACATCTTTTAATTTCATGGCTGCAGTCACCATCTGCAGTGATTCTGGAGCCCCCAAAAATAAAGTCTGACACTGTTTCCACTGTTTACCCATCTATTTCCCATGAAGTGATGGGACCAGATATCATGATCTTAGTCTTCTGAATGTTGAGCTTTAAGCCAACTTTTTCACTCTTCTCTTTCACTTTCATCAAGAGGCTTTTCAGTTCCTCTTCCCTTTCTGACATAAGGGTGGGGCCAGTTGCATATCTGAGGTTATTGATATTTCTCTCGGCAATCTTGATTCCAGCTTGTGCTTCCTCCAGCCCAGCATTTATCATGATGTACTCTGCATAGAAGTTAAATAAGCAGGGTGACAATATACAACCTTGACGTACTCCTTTTCCTATTTGGAACCAGTCTGTTGTTCCATGTCCAGTTCTAACTGTTGCTTCCTGACCTGCACACAGATTTCTGAAGAGGCAGGTCAGGTGGTCTGGTATTCCTATCTCTTGAAGAATTTTCCACAGTTTATTGTGATCCACACAGTCAAAGGCTTTGGCATAGTCAATAAAGCAGAAATAGATGTTTTTCTGGAATTCTTTTGCTTTTTCCTTTTCCAGCGGATGTTTGCAATTTGATCTCTGGTTCCTCTGCCTTTTCTAAAACCACCTTGAACATCTGGAAGTTCACAGTTCACGTATTGCTGAAGCCTGGCTTGGAGAATTTGGAGCATTACTTTACTAGCGTGTGAGATGAGTGCAATTGTGTGGTAGTTTGAGCATTCTTTGGCATTGCCTTTCTTTGGGATTGGAATAAAAACTGACCTTTTCCAGTCCTGTGGCTACTGCTGTGTTTTCCAATTTGCTGGCATATTGAGTGTAGCACTTTCACAGCATCATCTTTCAGGATTTGAAATAGCTCCACTGGAATTCCATCACCTCCACTAGCTTTGTTCATAGTGATGCTTTTTAAGGCCCACTTGACATCCCATTCCAGAATGTCTGGCTCTAGGTGAGTGATCACACCATCGTGATTATCTGGATCATGATGATCTTTTTTTGTACAGTTCTTCTGTGTATTCTTGCCACCTCTTCTTAATATCTTCTGCCTGTGTTAGGTCCTTACCATTTCTGTACTTTATCGAGCCCATCTTTGCATGAAATGTTCCCTTGCTGCTGCTACTGCTAAGTCACTTCAGTCATATCCGACTCTGTGTGACCCCATAGATGGCAGCCCACCAGGCTCTGCCATCCCTGGGATTCTCCAGTCAAGAACACTGGAGTGGGTTGCCATTTCCTTCTCCAGTGCATGAAAATGAAAAGTAAAACTAAAGTCACTCAGTCATGTCTGACTCTTCGCGACCCCATGGACTGAAGCCTACCAGGTTCCTCTGTCCATGGGATTCCAGGCAAGAGTACTGGAGTGGGGTGCTATTGCCTTCTCCCGAAATGTTCCCTTGGTATCTCTAATTTTCTTAAAGAGATCTCTAGTCTTTCCCATTCTGTGATTTTCCTCTATTTCTTTGCATTGATCACTGAGGAAGGCTTTCTTATCTCTCCTTGCTATTTTTGGAACTCTGCTTTCAGATGCATATGTCTTTCCTTTTCTCCTTTGCTTTTCACTTCTCTTCTCTTCACATCTGTTTGTAAGGCCTCCCCAGACAGCCATTTTGCTTTTTTGCATTTCTTTTCCATGGGGATGGTCTGATCCCTGTCTCTTGTACAATGTCACGAATCTCATTCCATAGTTCATCAGGCACTCTGTCTATCAGATCTAGGCCCTTAAATCTATTTCTCACTTCCACTGTATAATCATAAGGCATTTGATTTAGGTCATACCTGAATGGTCTAGCGGTTTTCCCTACTTTCTTCAATTTAAATCGAATTTGGCAAGAAGGTGTTCATGATCTGAGCCACAGTCAGCTCCTGGTCTTGTTTTTGCTGACTGTATAGAGCTTCTCCATCTTTGGCTGCAAAGAATATAATCAATCTGATTTTGGTGTTGACCATCTGGTGATGTCCATGTATAGAGTCTTCTCTTGTGTTGTTGGAAGAGGGTGTTTGCTATGACCAGTGTGTTCTCTTGGCAAAACTCTATTAGCCTTTGCCGTTTCATTTCGTATTCCAAAGCCAAATTTGCCTGGTACCCCGGGTGTTTCTTGACTTCCTACTTTTGCATTTCAGTCCCCTATTATGAAAAGAACATCTTTTTTGGGTGTTAGTTCTAAAAGGTCTTGTAGGTCTTCATAGAACCGTTCAACTTCAGCTTCTTCAGCATTACTGGTTGCGGCATAGACTTGGATTACTGTGATATTGAATGGTTTGCCTTGGAAACGAACAGAGATCATTCTGTCGTTTTTGAGATTGCATCCAAGTACTGCATTTCGGACTCTTTTGTTGACCATGATGGCTACTCCATTTCTTCTAAGGGATTCCTGCCCGCAGTAGTAGATATAATGGTCATCTGAGTTAAATTCATCCATTCCAGTCCATTTCAGTTCTCTGATTCCTAGAATGTCGACATTCACTCTTGCCATCTCCTGTTTGACTACTTCCAATTTTCCTTGTTTCATGGACCGAACATTCCAGGTTCCTATGCAATATTGCTCTTTACAACATCAGACCTTGCTTCTATTACCAGTCACATCCACAACTGGGTATTGTTTTTGCTTTGGCTCCATCCCTTCATTCTTTCTGGAATTATTTCTCCACTGATCTCCAGTAGCATATTGGGCACCTACCTACCTGGGGAGTTCCTCTTTCAGTATCCTATTCGTTTGCCTTTTCATACTGTTCATGGGGTTCTCAAGGCAAGAATACTGAAGTGGTTTGCTATTCCCTTCTCCAGTGGGCCACATTCTGTCAGACTGCTCCACCATGACCCTCCCATCTTGGGTGGCCCCACACAGCATGGTTTAGTTTCATTGAGTTAGACAAGACTCTGGGCGTGTGATTAGATTGACTAGTTTTCTGTGATTATGGTTTATGTGTCTGCCCTCTGATGCCCTCTCACAACACCTACCATCTTACTTGGGTTTCTCTTACCTTGAACGTGGGTTATAGCTTCACCGCTGCTCCATCAAAGCAGAGCTGCTGCTCCTTAGCTTGAACGAGGGGTGTCTCCTCACAGCACCCCTTCCTAACCTTGAATGTGAAGTAGATCTTCTCGGCCCTCCTGAGCCTGTGCAACCACCGCACTTTGGATGTGGGGTTGATCCTCTCGGCCGCTGCCCCTGACCTCGGCCGTGGGGTCATCATTACCATCATTCTGAATTCCATATATATGCGTCAGTATACTATATTGCTATTTTTCTTTCTGACTTACTTCACTATTTATGATAGGCTCCAGTTTCATCCACCTTATTAAAACTGATTCAAATGAATTATTTTAAATGGCTGAATAATACTCCATTGTGTATATGTACCACAGCTTTCTTATCTATTTGTCTGCTGATGGACATCAAGGTTGCTTCCGTGTCCTGGCTATTATAAACACTGCTTCAGTGAACATTGGGGTACACGTGTCCCTTTCAATTCTGCTTTCCTTGGTGTGTATGCCCAGCACTGGGATTGCTGGGCGGTATGGCAGTTCTATTTTTGTTTTTTTTTAAGAAATCTCCACACTGTTCTCCATAGTGGCTATACTACTTTGCATTCCAACCAACAGTGTAAGAGGGTTCCCTTTTCTCCATACCCTCTCCAGCATGTATTGCTTGTAGACTTTTGGATAGCACCCATTCTGACTGGCGTGAAATGGTACCTCATTGTGGTTTTAATTAGCATTTCCCTGATAAAGAGTGATGTTGAGCATCTTTTCATGTGTTTGTTAGCCATCTGTATGTCTTCTCTGGAGAAATGCTGTTTAATTCTTTGGCCCATTTTTTGATTGGGTCATTTATTTTTCTGGAATTGAGCTTCAGGAGTTGCTTGTATATTTTTGAGATTAATTCTTTGTCAGTTGCTTCATTTGCTATTATTTTCTCCAATTCTGAAGGCTATCTTTTTCACCTTGCTTATAGTTTCCTTTGTTGTACAAAAGCTTTTAATTTTAGTTAGGTCCCATTTGTTTATTTTTGCTTTTATTTCCAATATCCTGGGAGGTGGGTCATAGAGGATCCTGCTGTGATTTATGTCGGAGAGGATTTTTGCCTATATTCTCCTCTAGAAGTTTTATAGTTTCTGGTCTTATGTTTAGATTTTTAATCCGTTTTGACTTTATTTTTGTGTATGGTGTTAGAAAGTGTTCTAGTTTCACTCTTTTACAAGTGGTTGACCAGTTTTCCCAGCACCATTTGTGAAAGGGATTGTCTTTTCTCCATTGTATACTCTTGCCTCCTTTGTCAAAGTTATGGTGTCATAGGTACATGGATTTATCTCTGGGCTTTCTATTTTGTTCCATTGATCTATATTTCTGTCTTTGTGCCAGTACCATACTGTCTTGATGACTATGGCATTGTAGTAGAGCCTGAAGTCAGGCAGGTTGATTCCTCCAGCTCCATTCTTCTTTCTCTATTCGAGGTTTTTTGTATTTCCATACAAATTGTGAAATTATTTGTTCTAGCTTTGTGAAAAATACTGTTGATAGCCCGATAGGGATTGCACTGAATCTATAGATTGCTTTGGGTAGTATACTCATTTTCACTATATTGATTCTTCCAATCCATGAACACGGTATATTTCTCCATCTATTAGTGTCCTCTTTGATTTCTTTCACCAGTGTTTTATAGTTTTATATATATATAGGTCTTTTGTTTCTTTAGGTAGATATATTCCTAAGTACTTTATTCTTTTTGTTGCAATGGTGAATGGAATTTTTTCCTTAATTTCTCTTTCTATTTTCTCATTATTAGTGTATTGGAATCCAAGGGATTTCTGTGTTGATTTTATATCCTGCAACTTTACTATATTCATTGATTAGGTCTAGTAATTTTTTGGTGGAATCTTTAGGGTTTTCTATGTAGTGGTTGATGTCATCTGCAAACAGTGAGGGTTTTACTTGTTCACTTCCAATCTGCATGCCTTTTATTTCTTCTTCTGTTCTGATTGCTGTGGCCCAAACTTCCAAAACTATGTTGAATAGTAGTGGTGAAAGTGAGCACCCTTGTCTTCTTCCTGACTTTAGAGGAAATGCTTTCAATTTTTGACCTTTGAGGATAATGTTTGCTGTGGGTTTGTCATATAGAGCTTTTATTATGTTGAGGTATGTTCCTTCTATTCCTGCTTTCTGGAGAGTTTTTTATCATAAATGGATGTTGAATTTTGTCAAAGGCTTTCTCTGCATCTATTGAGATAACCATATGGCTTTTATTTTCCAATTTGTTAATGTGGTGTATTACATTGATTGATTTGCAGATATTGAAGAATCCTTGCTTCTCTGGGATAAAGCACAGTTGGTCATGGTGTATGATCTTTTTAAGTGTTGTATTCTGATTGCTATAATTTTGTTAAGGATTTTTGCATCTATGCCCATCAGTGATATTGGCTTATAGTTTTCTTTTTTGTGTGTGTGGCATCTTTGTCAGGTTTCGCTACGAGGGTGATGGTGGCCTAATAGAATCAGTTTGGAAGTTTACCTTCCTCTGCAATTTTCTGGAAGAGTTTGAGTAGGATAGGTGTTAGCTCTTCTCTAAATTTTTGGTAGAATTCAGCTGTGAAGCCGTCTGGACCTGCACTTTGTTTGCTGGAAGATTTCTGTTTACAGTTTCAATTTCTGTGCTTGTAATGGGTCTGTTAAGATTTTCTATTTCTTCCTGGTTCAGTTTTGGAAAGTTGTACTTTTCTAAGAATTTATCCATTTCTTCCACATTGTCCATTTTACTGGCATATAATTGCTGATAACAGTCTCTTATGATCCTTTGTATTTCTGTGTTGTCTGTTGTGACCTCTCCATTTTCTTTTCTAATTTTATTGATTTGATTTTCCTTTCTTTGTTTCTTGATGAGTGTGGCTAATGGTTGTCAATTTTATTTATCCTTTCAAAGAACCAGCTTTTGGCTTTGTTGATTTTTGCTATGGTCTCTTTTGTTTCTTTTGCATTTTTTTCTGCCCTAATTTTTATGATTTCTTTCCTTCTACTAACCCTGGGGTTCTTCATTTCTTCCTTTTCTAGTTGCTTTAGGTGTAGAGTTAGGTTATTAATTTGACTTTTTCTTCTTTCTTGAGGTATGCCTGTATTGCTATGAACTTTCCCCTTAGCACTGCTTTTACAGTGTCCCATAGGTTTTGGGTTGTTATTTTTTCATTTTCATTCGTTTCTAGCATATTTTGATTTCTTCTGTGTTTTGTTGGTTATTCAGCAGTATGTTGTTCATCCTCCATATGTTGGAATTTTTAATAGTTTTTCTCCTGTATTTGAGATCTAATCTTACTGCATTGTGGTCAGAAAAGATGCTTGGAATGATTTCAATTTTTTTTTTTTAATTTATGGCCCAAGGCTAGATTTATGACCCAGGATGTGATCTATCCTGGAGAAGTTTCCACATGGGCTTGAGAAAAAGGTGAAATTCATTGTTTTGTGGTGAAATGTCCTATAGATATCAATTAGGTCTAACTGGTCTACTGTATCATTTAAAGTTTGTGTTTCCTTGTTAATTTTCTGTTTAGTTGTCCTATCCATTGGTGTGAGTGGGGTAGTAAAGTCTTCCACTATTAATGTGTTATTGTTAATTTCTCCTTTCATACTTGTTAGCATTTGTCTTACATATTGTGGTGCTCCTATGTTGGGTGCATATATATTTATAATTGTGATATCTTTTTCTTGGATTCATTCTTTGACCATTATGTAGTGTCCTTCTTTGTCTCTTTTCACAGCCTTTGTTTTAAACTCTATTTTATCTGATATGAGTATTGCTACTCCTGCTTTCCTTTGGTCTCTATTTGCGTGGAATACCTTTTCCCAGCCCTTCACTTTCAGTCTGTATGTGTCCCCTGTTTTGAGGTGGGTCTCTTGTAGACAACATATATAGGGGTCTTGTTTTTGTATCCATTCAGCCAGTCTTTGTCTTTTGGTTGGAGCATTCACCCCATTTACATTTAAGGTAATTATTGGTAAGTATGACCCCATTGCCATTTACTTAATAAAGTAAAGTTTGGGGTTTGAGTTTATACACCCTTTTTGTGTTTCCTGTCTAGAGAAGATCTTTTAGCATTTGTTGGAGAGCTGTTTTGGTGGTGATGAATTCTCTCAGCTTTTGCTTGTCTGTAAAGCTTTTGATTTCTCCTTCATATTTGAATGAGATGCTGGCTGGGTACAGTAATCTGGGCTGTAGGTTATTTTCTTTCATCATGTTAAGTATGTCCTGCCATTCCCTCCTGGCCTGAGGAGTTTCTATTGAAAGATCAGCTGTTATCCTTATGGGAATCCCCTTGTGTGTTATTTGTTGTTTTTCCCTTGCTGCTTTTAGTATTTGTTCTTTGTGTTTAATCTTTGTTAATTTGATTAATATGTGTCTTGGGGTGTTTTGCCTTGGGTTTATCCTGTTTGGAACTCTCTGGGTTTCTTGGACTTGGGTGATTCTTTCCTTCCCCATTTTAGGGAAGCTTTCAACTATTATCTCCCCAAGTATTTTCTCATTGTCTTTCTTTCTGTCTTCTTCTGGGACTCCTATTGTTTGAGTGTTGGAGTGTTTAACATTGTCCCAGAGGTCTCTGAGATTGTCCTCATTTCTTTAATTCGTTTTTCTTTTTTCCTCTCTGATTCATTTATACCATTCTATCTTCTACCTCACTAATCCTATCTTCTGCCTCCGTTATTCTACTATTTGTTCTTTCCAGAGTGTTTTTGACCTCATTTCTTGCATAATTCATTATACATTGACTCTTTTTTATTTCTTCTAGGTCCTTGTTAATCCTTTCTTGCATTTTCTCAATCCTTGTCTCCAGGATATTTATTTGTGATTCCATTTTTATTTCAAAATTTTGGATCATTTTCACTATCGTTATTTGGAATTCTTTATGAGGTAGATTCCCTATCTCTTCCTCTTTTGTTTGATTTGGTGGGCATTTATCCTGTTCCTTTACCTGCTGGGTATTCCTTTTTCTCTTCATCTTGTTTATATTGCTGAGTTTGGGGTGGCCTTTCTGTATTCTGGCAGTTTGTGGAGTTCTCTTTATTATGGAGTTTCCTGACTGTGGGTTGGGTTGAACAGGTGGCTTGTCAAAGTTTCCTGGTTAGGGAAGCTTGTGTCGGTGTTCTGGTGGGTGGAGCTGTATTTCTTCTCTCTGGAGTGCAATGAAATGTCCAGTAAATGAGTTATGAGATGTCAATGGGTTTGGAGAGAGTTTGGGCATCCTGTATATTGAAGCTCTGGGCTGTGTTCCCGTGTTGCTGGAGAATTTGTGTGGTATGTTTTGCTCTGGAATTTGTTGGCCCTTGGGTGATGCTTGGTTTCAGTATAGGTATGGAAGCGTTTGATGAGCCCCTGTCAATTAATGTTCCCTGGAGTTAGGAGTTCTCTGGTGTTCTCAGGATTTTGACTGAAGCCTCCTGCTTCTGGTTTTCAGTCTTATTTTTACAGTAGCCTCAATTCTTCTCCATCTATACAGCAAAATTGATAAAACATCTAGGTTAAATATGAAAACTGTCTCCACAGTGAGGGCCACCCAGAGAGGTTCACAGAGTTACATGGAGACAAGAAGAGGGAGGAGGGAGAGAGAGGTGACCAGGTGGAGAAGAGGGGGAATCAAAAGGGGAGAGAGCAAGCTAGACAATAATCACTTCCCTATGTGCTCCCCACAATCTGGACTGCTCAGAGATGTTCACAGAGTTATACAGAGAAGAGAAGAGGAAGAAAGGAGACAGAGGTGGCCAGGAGGATAAAGGGGGAATCAAAAGGAGAGAGACACACCCAGCCAGTAATCAGTTCCCTAAGTATTCTCCACAGTCCTGAACACACAAAGAGATTCACAGAGTTAGGTAGAGAAGAGAAGGGCGAGGGAGGAGGTAGAGTCGACCTGGTGGAGAAAAAGGAGAGTCCAAAGTGGGAGAGAGCAGTCAAGTCAGTAATCTCGGTGCCAAGTAAAAATGGATACTCAATATTAGGTTCTTAAAGGTACAAAATTGATAATAAATACCAAAAAGCAAAGATTAAAAATCTAGAGTAGAAGTTGGATTTTCAAAAATTTAATATTAAAAAAAGTCACAAAAATTATAATATATTATGAAATTTGCTTTAAAAAATAGGGTCTCTCTTTTTTTTTTTAAGTAATAGTAGATTATAAAAATGAAAGTTGAAGGAGTAATAGAGAACTTAAAATTAAAAAAAATTTTAATTAAAGAATGGTAAATCCCATGGATGGAGGAGCCTGGTGGGCTGCAGTCCATGGGGTCACGAAGAGTTGGACATAACTGAGCGACTTCTCTTTCACTTTTCACTTTCATGCATTGGAGAAGGAAATGGCAATCCACTCCAGTGTTCTTGCCTGGAGAATCCCAGGGATGGGGGAGCCTGGTAGGCTGTCATCTATGGGGTCACACAGAGTCAGACACGACTGAAGTGACTTAGCAATAGCAGTAGCAGCAGTAAAAATATATCTAGGATTTTCTCTGGTGGTGTTGTGGGCAGTGTGGGGTCAGTTCATTTTCGGATAGTTCCTGGATCTGGCTTACATTTCTCAAGATCTATAGGCCCCTTCCTATGTCGTCAGTACTAACTACAGGGTTTTAATCTATTGCACCTGTCACTTCCAAGGAGGTTCCCTCTGTTTTAGTTTTTTCTGTTTGCTGGTCTCTTCAGTGTCTAATTTCCATCCTGACACAAGGGGACAGTGGTGGACACTTTTTTAGGCTCACTTGTGAGAAGTAACAGGCAGGAAGGCCAGCGGTCTCCAAACGGAGGAAGTAGCCTACAAGTGTCAGACATTTTTATCTCTCTTAAGCAGCAGGAGGAAACCAACTAGCGATATTTTTTTCCTTCTCTATATAAATTTAAAAGGAGGTTTCAGGATGGGGAACACATGTAAACCTGTGGCGGATTCATTTTGATATTTGGCAAATCTAATACAGTTATGTAAAGTTTAAAAATAAAATAAAATTAAAAAAAAAAAAAAAAAAAAAAAATACTGTGTTGCCATAATGATACCTGGTTTCATCTGAAGTTAACTATTCTCAAACCTTGAGATAACCAATGCAGTTTTCTTACAGAAATGTCTGTCTTAAGCTATGCTAATGTGTCATGCATTTACCCCAAACTCTGTCTTCAAGTCAGTTCTGCCTCATGGCTCAGAACCTACTTGACAAACCAGTATGTTATACTCAGATATTGTTCTCCTAATCTATGTAAATGAAACTATTTTTATGGTAATCTGTCCTTCTACAAAATTCAAGTTAATCATTTTATGGCCTAGGATGAACCATTTGGTGCCAAGATTATCCCCAAATGCATCTTATTGGTGAAGGGCCTGGTGCCATTCTGAGTTTTAAGACATTCCTTTCTTTCATTAACAGACTGCTAGTGACTATATAAGATCCAGCTGAAAACTAGCAGGGGGGTACTTTTTCTGCCCCCTCAGATACCTATGTCAGAAGCTTTCACTATCTCCTTTATACTTTAATAAAACTATATTACATAAAAGCTCTGGGCGATTAAGCCTCATCTTCCAAGGAGTTTAATGAAATCCTATGACTCACAAGCTAAAACAACATTGCAAAATGTTTACATTAAAACCAGGGCTCCTTTTTGTGCACAAACCAATTATGGTATCAGTTTGCAGCCCAGAAATATAAATGGGAACCCCCAAATTTGCAATTTTAAGTCTCACTTATGGAGTGGACACACTGCCCAAGACCCTCTCCCAACTGGGACTCCAAGTTGCTTTTAATGAGGGAATTCTCAGTGCTATTTAATTCTGATTGTTGGTTGGCCAAATGTGGTGATATATGTGCTGTTATGTCTCTCTATTGTTTCTATGTTTTTTTTCTTTTAATGACTGTACATTGAAATCAAATAATCTTATTTAAAAATTGATATTGTTTATCTGTGTGTAATGAGTGGTTTCTTTTGTTAACAAATCCATTGAACGTGAAACAATGTAAAAACTTCAGCAAAACAGCCATGGTGTCAATAATTTAATAGGATTGGCAGCCTTATAAGAATAGAAAGAGCTTTCTCTTTCTCTCTCCCTCGCTCTCTCTCTGTGTTTCTATACTCATGAAAAGGCCGTTTGAAGATGCAGCAAGAAAGCAACCACATGCAAGCCAGGAAGAGTGTTCTCATCAGAATCCAACCATTTTGGCACCTGATCTCAGACTTCCATCCTCCAGAAATGTGAGAAATAAATTCTGTTGTTTAAGCTGTCCAGTCTCTTGTGTTTGTTACAGCATCCCAAGCTGATGAATGCAATGTGTAGTGACCACTTGAGGAATGGCTGAGCAATCTCCCTTAGACAAATTCCCGAAGTGTTCTTCAATTTCTCAGCAAAGTATGTTTCCGTATTAGTCCCTGTCCTTTGATGAAGAGATATTATGGTGTAAGCAGTAAAGTCCTGTGTGCCCTGATTCTGGTTCTGACTCCTGGGAGAAGCTTTCTTTGTTTTCTCAGAGTTACACTTCAGGAAGAATTGTCTCCTATAGTAGAATGTCATCTATGTAAATAATCTCTCCCTGGCCAGTCAGTGGGTCTGAAGGCATGGGTACAATGTTGGTTTTACAGAGGGCCCAAGTTTAGATTTCCTCCAGGTTTTAAGCCAATTCTTTAAGGATGTGATTTCTTCCATCATGTCCTACTGAAATAGGTAACAAGAGGAAACAAATCTACTCTAGTGAAAATGCTTTAAGTCTGGCCAGTGCTCAGAGAAGACCTTTCAGGATACCTGTTGTTTTCACCTGTCACCCTTGACAGTCTTTCAAAAATATTTTTAAAACAATGTCTTCACAAATACATGCATAGACAATGTACAATATTTCCATCTCCTCTGAAAAGTTCCTCATGGTTTTGTAGTTAGTATGTCCTAAGCCCCCACTTTGGCACAGGCACCACTGATCTTCTTCCAATCACCTTAACATTGATTTTGATTATTGTATACCTTCATAGAAATTGCTTCTCTTGGTGAAGTTTGAGGCATTACTCATTCAAAATAGATTTTTTTAATTCATTTAAATCGTTGTTTGTATTTCCCTGGTGGCTCAGATGGTAAAGTGTCTGCCTACAATGAGAGAGTCCCAGGTTCAATCCCTGTATCGGGAAGATCCCTTGGAGAAGGAAATGGCAACCCAATCCAGTACCCTTGCCTGGAGAATCCCATGGATGGAGGAGCCTGGCGGGCTACAGTCCATGGGGTTGCACAGAGTCGGACACGACTGAGCAACTTCATTTTATATCTATAGTTGGGTTATTTTTATTGCTTAGTAGATGTCATTGTTTGAATATATAATTTTTTATAATTATGTATCAATGGCTATTTCAGTTTTTCTTCCATTTTATCTACTATGAATAAGCTTGATATAAACATTTGTGACCAAGTCTTTGTGTGGACATGTTTTCATTTACCTTAAATGAAAACCTAGAAGCAGAATTGCTGAGTCCTACATATAAATATGTGGCCTTCCCAGGTGGTGCAGCAGTAAATAATTCACCTGCCAATGCAGGAGATGCAAGAGATGTGGGTTCAATCCCTGGGTCAAGAAGATTCCCTGAAGAGAAAAATGGCAACCCACTCCAGTATTCTTGCCTGGAAAATTCCATGGAGAGAGGACCCTGGAGGACTAAAGTCCCTTGGGTTGCAAAGAGTTAGGCATGACTGAATGACTAAGCAGGCACACATACCCTGTAAATATGTATACTTTTATAAGAAATAACCGATTTTTTTCAAAGGGTTGGTTCTTTTTGCCATCTTATGTAAATATATAAAAATTATACTAGTTTTCCACATCTCTGTATCATTTATTCATATTTTTGTGTAACAGATTCTCCCACAAAACTTAAAAAATGTACACACATCAATTATCTTAAAGTTTCTATGAGTCAAGAATCTGGACATAGCTTAGTTGGGTTCTCTGAGCCCTGGTCTCCCACAAAGCTGCAATCTACCTGTCCGTCATTGTAGGAAAGTACATACAGATTATTGTAAACTTCATCAGATGGTGACTCCAATTGTTCCTGTTGTGGATGTGATATAGTCACAAATTGGATTAACAGAAACCCTGGCCATTAGTGTACAGCCTCTGATATGTCAAATGATTTGTCATCAACAGAAGATCATATGAAGGACAGTTGCTTTCATCTGGTAGAGAAAGCGTTACACGATGATTCCTCCAGCGAGTTCTATACTATTTTAGCATTAAATTTTCTGTATTATATACTTCTGAAAACTTATGTGGTAGATTCTATTCCCCACACTGAATCCAGAGAATATAATAAGAGATGAAATTTTTAGAGAAAGTACAGGAAGAAGCCATTGCTTATAATATATGAAAAATGAAAGAAACTGAACTCTTTAAATAACTTAAGTTTCAGATTGTCTTTCTGGTCACTGATGATATTAATCATGATTTAGATCTTTTAGGGTTTCGAGAACTGTTACTCATGAAAAAGTCTCTATCTTCAGACAAATATTTCTCTTATACTGAGAATGTTTCTCTACTGAAGAGTGTTTTAAGGGCTTGCTTTATGTCTTTGTTTTTAAGAATGTAGATAAAAGGGTTCAGCATGGGTATGACCACAGTGTACATCACTGAGGCTATTGCAGTTGCCTCGGACTTTTGTGTGTCAGCAGAGCTAACATACACCCCATGGCTTGTACCGTAGAACAAGGAGACAGTTGAGAGGTGAGACACACATGTGGAAAATGCTTTATACTTACCTCTCATGGATGAAACTTTCAAAATGGAGGATACAATCTTAGAGTAAGAGAACAGGATACCAGGATACAATAACCAGAACTCCACTTGCAAAATACATCATCAGGTCATTAAGTAAAGTGTCAGAACAAACAAGCTGAACCACCTTATAAAGTTGGCCAAAAAAATGGTGAATTTCCAATTCTGTGAAAAAACAGAGTTACAAAATCATTAAGCCATGTAACAGAGAGTTGAGAAAACTCACTAACCAGGATGTCAGAAGCAGGAGGTCACAAAACTTCAGGTTCATGATGATCATATACTGCAATGGGTGACATATAGCTACAAACTGGTCATAAGCCATCACAGTCAAGAGGATGTTGTCTAATATCCCAAAAAGCATGAAAAAATGCATCTGTATGATGCAGCCTTCATAGGTGATAACTTGACTCTGAGTCTGGATGTTCCACAGCATCTTTGGGATGGTGTTACAGATGAAACAGATGTCTGGAAAAGATAACATTGAAGAGAAAGAAGTACATGGGTGTGTGGAGGAGGACATCAGTGATAATGGCCAAGCTGATGAGAAGATTCCCAATGAAAGATTCCCAATGAAAGGTACATGAACAGGAAGAGCCAAAAGAGGAGAGGCTGCAATAATACCTCTTCTGAGAGTCCCAGGAAGATAAACTCTGAAATACGAATTTGGTTTCCTGTAGCCAGTGAAACTGCAGAAATAGAAACAGGAACAATGCAAATTTAACTAAAAGAAGCCATCGAGATATTAACAGAGAAGGAAGCAAGATGTTTTTCAGTAGGTGAATGGATATGTAAACTTTGGCACATTCAAACAATGCACTATGGTGTCACTGAGTCTGCCTGCATTTGAAGCAGAGTGATAGGGTCAGCAGAAGTCTTCTATAGGATAAATCTATTAGTTTGCTTTCGTCTGAGAATGCCAGTTTTTAGTTCAAGTATCCTAATGAGGTAGCCGTGTCTAGGGATCTCAAGAATGAGCCAGACCTTAAGCAGGGAACTTTACAAGTCTTCTTCTATGTGCATGAAAAGAGATAGAAAATACAGAGAAGGAGAGAGAAATGAAATAGACAAAAAGGGAGGAAAAGAAACAAAAGACTGTATTCCACTGAAAGAAGAAGTGAGGGGGAATCACCTTCTTTGGGTGATAGCAGTATTGTACATCTATCTTATAGCTCCCTGAATGCCCCCAATAATAATAATATGCATACCCAACTAGATAAATGTTTTCAATCTTTATGACCTAAAATTATTCATAACCTCACACTACCATTTCTCCTCACACTACTATTTATTTGTATAAAGATCAATAAATAATTTTAAATACATATAGAAAAACTGATAGAAATAAAACAAAACATTTTAAAGCTTTTGTTTTTCAAAATCCAGTGACCTGGGAAAATGTTTTGATGGGTGAAACAGTTATTTTTTTTTTTTTAGACTTTATTGCTGAAATGATAGTGAATTCTAACAAAAACTTCAGAAAGAAATTATTTACATTCCCCATAATATTTCCAGAAAGTAGAAGCAGTTAGAATACTTCCTAACTCATTCTGTAAAGCCAGCCTTAACTAACAGAAAACTAGGTCAGCATATTACAGGAAAAGAAAACTACAGAACAATATAATTCACAAATATAGGTACAGAAGTCCTCAGCAAAATATTAGCAAATCAAAACAAGCAATAGAGAGAATTTTACACCAAGACCAAGAAGAATTTATTCCAGGTATGCAGGATAGGCTCAAAATTTGAAAATAAATGTAATCTATTCCTTCCTTCAGTTAACAATTAAGTTAACTTTAAATTTTGTTAATAATCTCATGTTAACTTTTTAAAATACTAAGTGAAAAAGAGAAAATCAATGTAATCAACCATGTCAAGAAGCTAATGAAGAGAAATTATATCAATTGATGTAGAAAGAGCAGTTGACAAAATCCAACAAACATTCATTAAAAAAAAAAAATCAGTAGATTGAGAATAGGAACTTCTTCAGTTTGGTAGAGAACATGCGACACAAAACCACTAAGATCCTCCTTGATGGTGAGAAAGTATCACAAAGACCATTCACAAAAATTATCTCAAAAGATATCATATACTCAAAACAAAAAAACTTAAATCTTCTAGAAGAAATCACTGAGGGAAATCTAGAGTGTCTTAGGTTTCACAAGGAACTTTTATATACAGCACAAAAATAATAATTCATGAAAAAATAGGTTGCATTTCATTAAAATAAAAACTAAAAAACCTTCTGCTTTACAAAAGGCATTGTTAAGAGAAACAATAGATAAACCACAGTCTTTGAAAAAGTACATGAAAAAACTGTATCTAATAAAGGACTTGTATCCCCAAAATACATAGAACTCTTAAATTCACCAAAGAATCAAATAACAATTTAAAAATGGGCTAAAGTTCTGAAGGGCTTCCCAGGTGGTATTAGTGGTAAAGAACCCTCCTGCCAACACAGGAGACAAATGGGGGTTTGATCCCTGGGTCAGGAAGATCCCCTGGAGGAGGGCATGGCAACCCACTCCAGTGTTCTTGCCTGCAGAACCCCATGGACAGAGGAGCCTGACAAGCTACAGTCCATGGAGTTGCATAGAGTCAGACATGACTGAAGTGACATCCCACCCATGAACGCAAAGACCTCTCACCAGAGAAGAAACACTGATGGCAAGAAAGTTTCAGGGGAAATGCACAGCATCATTTATCATTTAGATAATTAGAATTTACAACAATGAGATACCAAAATATACCAATTAGAATGGCTCAAAACAAAACAAAACAAAAAAACTTGACATACCAATTACTGACAAGTAGTTGGAGCAACACAAACTCTCATTCATTGCTAGTAGGATTAAAAAATAGCATAGCCATTTAGAAGGACAGTTTTGTAGATTCTTCTGAAGCTAAGTATAATCTCACCATACAATCCAGCAGTAGTACTACTAGGTATCTGCGTGCTTATGTAGTTATTCAGTCATGTCCTACTCTTTGCAACTCCACGGACTGTAGCCCAGCAGTCTCCTCTTATCATGGAATTTTTCAGTCAAGAATAATGGAGTGGGTTGTCATTTCCTCCTCCAGGGTATCTTCCCAATCCAGGGATCAAAACCATGTCTCCTGCACCTCCTGCATTGACAGACAAGTTCTTTACTACTCTGACACCTGGGAAGCAGTACTAAGTTATATACCCAAGTAATCCAAAACTTATGCCCACACAAAATCTTCATTCATGAAAGCAGCTTTATTCATGGTCTCTAAAACTGAAAACAACCAAGATGCCCTCAATTAAGTAAATGTATAAACACACTGTGGTATGCCTGTACAATGTAATATTTCTCAGTGATAAAAAGAAACTAACAGCCCCCAAAAAGACATGAAAAAATCTTAAATGCTTGTTTTTTGATGAAAGAAGCCAAACAGAAAGTTTAAGTTTCTGTGACTCCAAGGAAGAAAGGGTTGAAAGGGTAAAAGAAAGGGATTTTTTGGAGCAGTGAAACTATTTTATAAGATACTGTAATTGTGAACATGTGACATTATGCATTTGCTAAAATGCATTAAACTTTACAGCACAAAGAGTAAACCTCAATGTATGCAAATAAAGACATCATTTAGAAGGTTCAGCGAATTCCAGGATGGAATGCAGACTGTGGGCAAAAATATTTAATTGTATTCAAATGAATGGAACACCTTCACTGAAGGAAGAGGGAGAAACAGTGGTGAACTAAGTAATATTGGAAATGAGTTCAGTTCAGTCTCTCAGTCGTGCCTGACTCTTTGTGACCCCATGGACTGCAGCACGCCAGACTTCCCTGTCCATCACCAACTCCCGGAGCTTACTCAAACTCATGTCCATAGAGTTGGTGATGCCATTCAACCATCTCAGCCTCTGTCATCCCCTTCTCCTCCTGCCTCCAATCTTTCCCAGCATTATGATCTTTTCAAATAAGGTGGCCAAAGTATTGAAGTTTCAGCTTCAGCATCACTCCTTCCAATATGAATGTTCAGGACTGAACTTCCCTTAGGATGGATTGGTTGGATCTGCTTGCAGTCCAAGGGACTCTCAAGAGTCTTCTCCAACACCACAGTTCAAAAGCATCAATTCTTCAGTGCTCGGGTTTCTTTATAGTCCAACTCTCACATCCATACATGACTTCTGGAAAAACCATAGCTTTGGCTAGATGGACGTTTGTTGGCAAAGTAATGTCTCTGCTTTTTTTATAGTAGAGATTATAAAATTAAAGGCAAAGGAATTGTACATAATTACTGTAATCAAGTTGATAAAGTTGTATTCCACCATAATGTAGATTACCAATTATTATGCTTCTGTATGTGTATACTGTAACAGAACAATTTAGTGGATGATAGATGGGAAAACCCAGAATCTCAGTATTGCAGTGGTGTTTACACATAAGAAAGGGGACTGGGTTGGAGTAAGCTTTATGCTAATAAATTTGAGTTAGAGACATAAATACACAGGCTATATATATAGATACATACACAGACTAGTATATGCCTTTCCTGGTAGTACAGTGGTAAAGAATCTGCTTGCCAATACAGGAGACCTGGATTTAATTCCTGGGTCAGGAAGATCCCCTGGAGGAGAGCATGGCAACCCACCCCACTGTTCTTGCCTGAAGAATCTCATGGACAGAGAAACCTGGCAGGCTATAGTCCACGGGAGCCCAAAGAGTTGGAACAACTGAGTGACAAAACATGTATGCATGCACACAAGTTAGTATACACACATGTTTTTATTTAGTTTCTAAGTCATATCCAAATCTTTTGTTATGCCGTGGAGAGTAGCCCACCAGACTCCTCTGTCCATGGGATTTCCCAGGCAAGAATACTGGAATGGTTTGCCATTTCTTCCTCTAGGTCCTCTTCTCTCCCCAGGGAGTTAAACCTGTGTTCCCTACATTGCAAGCAGATTCTTTACCAATGAGCCATCATGGAAGCCAAGCACACATACATATATCTCCTTGCTTATCAACTAGAGGGCCCAAAGACTCCAGTAGAAACAAACAACTGGAGTCCAGATTTGTTTTTGTTTATTAGTTTGTTTTGGCTATGTTGCACAATATGTGGGATCTTAGTTCTGTGCCCAGAGTTCTCAGTTCCCCAACCAGGGATCAAGCTCCTTTGCACTGGAAGCTTTCAGTCTTAACCACTGAACCACCAGGAAAGTCCCAGATCTTGATTTCTAATACAACTCACCAATAGAATGAACCAGGACTTCTTGGAGGAATGACTATTTTTAAGCCTGGAGCTGGAAATATGCAAGATGAGCCTGGATCTACCTATTACTGCTTTAATTTTCGTTTGTATAACCGACTATTACTTTAAAAAAAAAAAGAGAGAGAGAGAGAGAGAGACCCTATTTTTTTAAGCAAACTTCATATATATATTGATTTTATGATTTTTGTGACTTTTTTTTCCTTTAATATTGTATTTTTTAAAATCCAACCTCTACTCTAGATTTTTAATCTTTGCTTTTTGGTATTTGTTATTTGTTATCAGTTTTGTACCTTTAAGAACCCAATCTTCAGTACCCATTTTTACTTGGGAATGAGATCACTGGCCTGATTGCTCTCTCCCCCTTTGGACTCTCCTTTTCTCCACCAGGTCGCCTCTATCTCTCTCCTCCCTCTTCTCTTCTCCATGTAACTCTGTGTACGTCTTCAGCTGTCCCTCACTGGAGAAACGTTTTATCATTAACCTAGATGTTTATCAACAGTGCTGTATAGATGGAGAAGTCTTGAGGCTACTGTAAAAATAAGACTGAAAACCAGAAGCAAGAGGCTTACGTCCAAATCCTGAGAACACCAGAGAACTCCTGACTCCAGGGAACATTAATAGACAGGAGCTCATCAAACGCCTCCATACCTACACTGAAACCAAGCACCACACAAGGGCCAACAAGTTCCAGAGCAAGACATACCACGCAAATTTTCCAGCAACACAGGAACATAGCTCTGAGCTTCAATATACAGGCTGCCCAAAGTCACTCCAAACCCATTGACATCTCATAACTCATTACTGGACACTTCATTGCACTCCAGAGAGAAGAAATCCAGCTCCACCCACCAAAACACCGACACAAGTTTCCCTAACCAGGAAACCTTGACAAGCCACCCGTACAACCCCACCCACAGCAAGGAAACTCCACAATAAAGATAACTCCACAAACTGCCAGAATACAGAAAGGCCACCCCAAACACAGCAATATAAACAAGATGAAGAGACAGAGAAATACCCAGCAGGTAAAGGAACAGGATAAATGCCCACCAAACCAAACAAAAGAGGAAGAGATAGGGAACCTACCTCATAAAGAATTCCAAATAATGATAGTGAAAATGATCCAAAATCTTGAAAATAAAATGGAATCACAGATAAATAGCCTGGAGACAAGGATTGAGAAGATGCAAGAAAGGTTTAACAGGGCCTTGAAGAAATAAAAAAGAGTCAATATATAATGAATAATGCAATAAAGGATTTCAAAAACACTCTGGAGAGAACCAATAGTAGAATAACGGAAACAGAAGATAAGATTGGTGAGGTAGAAGATAGAATGGTAGAAATAAATGAATTAGAGAGGAAAAAAGAAAAATGAATTAAAAGAAATGAGGACAATCTCAGAGACCTCTGGGACAATGTTAAATGCCCCAATATTTGAATCATAGGAGTTCCAGAAGAAGAAGAAAAAAAGAGAGACCATGAGAAAATACTTGAGATAATTGCCGAAAACTTCACTAAAATGGGGAAGGAAATAATCACCCAAGTCCAAGAAACCCAGAGAGTCCCAAACAGGAAAACCCAAGAGAAACACTCCAAGACACATATTAATCAAATTAACAAAGATCAAACACAAAGAACAAATATTAAAAACATCAAGGGAAAAACAACAAATAACACAAACAGGGATTCCCATAAGGATAACAGCTGATATTTCAATAGAAACTCTTCAGGCCAGGAGGGAATGGCAGGACATACTTAAAGTGATGAAAGAAAATAATCTACAGCCCAGATTACTGTACCCAGCCAGGATCTCATTCAAATATGAAGGAGAAATCAAAAGCTTTACAGACAAGCAAAAGCTGAGAGAATTCAGCAACACCAAACCAGTTCTCGATATTCTCTAGACAGGAAACACCAAAAGGGCGTATAAACTCGAACCCAAAACAATAAAGCGAATGGCAATGGGATCATACTTATCAATAATTACCTTAAACATAAATGGGTTGAATGTCCCAACCAAAAGACAAAGACTGACTGGATGGATACAAAAACAAGACCCTTTTATATGTTGTCTAAAAGAGACCCACCTTGAGACAAGGGACACATACAGACTGAAAGTGAAGGGCTGGGAAAAGGTATTCAACACAAATCGAGACTAAAGGAAGCAGGAGTAGCAATACTCATATCAGATAAAATAGACTTTAAAACAAAGGCTGTGAAAAGAGACCAAGAAAGACACTACATAATGATCAAAAGGTCAATACAGGAAGAAGATATCACAATTATAAATATATATGCACCCAACAGGAGCACCACAATATGTAAGACAAATGCTAACAAGTATGAAATGGGAAATAACAATAACAAAATAATAGTGGGAGGCTTTAATACCCCACTCACATCTATGGATAGATCAACTAAACAGAAAATTAACAAGGAACCACAAACTTTAAATGATACAATAGACCAGTTAGACCTACTTGATATCTATAGGACATTTCACCCCAAAACAATGAATTTCACCTTTTTCTAAGCGCACAGAGAAATTTCTCCAGGATAGATCACATCCTAGGCCATAAATCTAGACTTGGTAAATTAAGAAAAAAATAATAAAAATGAAATCATTCCAAGCATATTTTCTGACCACAATGCAGTAAGATTGGATCTCAATTACATGAGAAAAAATATTAAAAATTGCAACATATGGAGGCTGAACAACATTTGTCTTCACTTGTCTTCCTGAAAGCATTCTGATGAATAACCAACAAATCACAGAAAAATCAAAAAAGAAATCAAAATATGCATAGAAATGAATGAAAATGAAAACTCAAAAACCCAAAACCTATGGGACACTGTAAAAGCAGTGCTAAGGAGAAGATTCATAGCAATATAGGCATACCTCAAGAAACAAGAAAAAAGTCAAATAAATAACCTAACTCTACACCTAAAGCAACTAGAAAAGGAAGAAATGAAGAACCCCAGGGTTAGTAGAAGGAAAGAAACCTTAAAAATTAGGGCAGAAATAAATGCAAAAGAAACAAGAGAGACCATAGCAAAAATCAACAAACCAAAAGCTGGTTCTTTGAAAGGATAATACAGTTATGTAAAGTTTAAAAATAAAATAAAATTAAAAAAAATAAAATAAAATAAAATTGACAAACCATTAGCCAGATTCATCAAGAAAAAAAGGGATAAAAATCAAATCAATAAAAGTAGAAAAGAAAATGGAGAAATCACAACAGACAACACAGAAATAAAAGGATCACAAGACACTACTATCAGCAATTATATGCCAATAAAATGGACAACTTGGAAGAAATGGGCAAATTCCTAGAAAAGCACAACTTTCCAAACCTGAAAGGCAAGAAATAGAAAATCTTAACAAACCCAACACAAGCACGGACTGAAACTGAAAACAGAAACCTTCCAGCTAACAAAAGTCCAGGTCCAGATGGCTTCACAGCCAAATTCTACCAAAAATTTAGAGAAGAGGTAACACCTATCCTAACTCAAACTCTTCCAGGAAATTGCAGAGGAAGGTAACTTCCAAACTCATTCTATGAGGCCACCATTACCCTAATACCAAAACCAGACAAAGATGCCACAAAAAAAGAAAATTACAGGCCAATATCACTGATGAGCATAGATGCAAAAATCCTTAACAAAATTCTAGCAATCAGAATCCAACAACACATAAAAAAGATCATACATCATGACCAAGTGGGCTTTATCCCAGGGAGGCAAGGATTCTTCAATATCCACAAATCAATCAATGTAATACACCACATTAACAAATTGAAACATAAAAACCATATGATTATCTCAATAGATGCAGAGAAAGCCTTTGACAAAATTCAACATCCATTTATGATAAAAAAAAAAAAACTCTCCAGAAAGCAGAAATAGAAGGAACATACCTCAACATAATAGAAGCTATATATGACAAACCCACAGCAAACATTATCCTCAATGGTGAAAAATTGAAAGCATTTCCCCTAAAGTCGGGAACAACACAAGGGTGCCCACTCTCACCACTACTATTCAACATAGTTTTGGAAGTTTTGGCCACAGCAATCAGAGAGAAAAATAAATAAAAGGAATCCAAATTGAAAAAAAAGGAGTAAAACTCTCACTGTTTGCAGATGACATGATCCTCTACATAGAAAACCCTAAAGACCCCACCAGAAAATTACTAGAACTAATCAATGAATATAGTAAAGTTGAAAGATATAAAATCAACACACAGAAAGCCCTTGCATTCCTATACACTAATAATGAGAAAATAGAAAGAGAAATTAAGGAAACAATTCCATTCACCGTTTCTATGAAAACAATAAAATACTTAGAAATATATCTACCTAAAGAAACTAAAGACCTATATGTAGAAAACTATAAAACATTGGTGAAAGAAATCAAAGAGGACACTAATAGATGGAGAAATATACCATGTTCATGGATCGGAAGAATCAATATAGTGAAAAAGAGTATACTACCCAAAGCAATCCATAGGTTCTATACAATCCCTATCAGGCTACCAACGGTATTTTTCACAGAGCTAGAACAAATAATTTCATAATTTTTATGGAAATACAAAAAACCTCAAATAGCCAAAGCAATCTCGAGAAAGAAGAATGGAACTGGAAGAATCAACCTGCCTGACTTCAGGCTCTACTACAAAGCCACAGTCATCAAGACAGTATGGTACGGGCACAAAGACAGAAGTATAGATCAATGGAACAAAATAGAAAGCCCAGAGATAAATCCATGCACCTATGGACACCCTATCTTTGACAAAGGAGGCAAGAATATACAATGGAGAAAAGACAATCTCTTTAACAAGTGGTGCTGGGGAAACTGGTCAACAACTTGTAAAAGAATGAAACTAGAACACTTTCTAACACCATACACAAAAATAAACTCAAAATGGATTAAAGATCTAAACATAAAACCAGAAAATATAAAACTCCTAGAGGAAAACATAGGCAAAACACTCTCTGACATAAACCACAGCAGGATCCTCTATGACCCACCTCCCAGAATATTGGAAATAAAAGAAAAAATAAACAAATGGGACCTCATTAAACCTAAAAGCTTCTGCACAACAAAGGAAACTATAAGCAAGGTGAAAAGACAGCCTTAAGAATGGGAGAAAATAATAGCAAATGGAACAAATGACAAAGAATTAAACTCAAAAATATACAAGCAACTCCTGCAGCTCAATTCCAGAAAAATAAATGACTCAATTAAAAAATGGGCCAAAGAACTAGAAAGACATTTATACCAAGAAGACATACAGATGGCTAACAAACACATGAAAAGATGCTCAACATCACTCATCAGAAAAATACAAACCAAAACCACAATGAGGTACCATTTCACGCCAGTCAGAATGGCTGTTATCCAAAAGTCTACAAGCAATAAATGCTGGAGAGGGTGTGGAGAAAAGGGAACCCTCTTATACTGTTGGTGGGAATGAAAACTAGTACAGCTACTATGGAGAACAGTATGGAGATTCCTTAAAAAACTGGAAATAGAACTGCCATATGACCCAGCAATCCCACTGCTGGGCATACACACCAAGGAAAACAGAATTCAAAGAGACATGTGTAACCTAATGTTCATCACGGCACTGCTTATAATAGCCAGGGCATAGAAGCAACCTAGATGTCCATTAGCAGATGAATGGGTAAGAAAGCTGTGGTACATATACATAATGGAGTATTACTCAGCCATTAAAAAGAATACATTTGAATCAGTTCTAATGAGGTGGATGAAACTGGAACCTATTATACAGAGTGAAGTAAGCCAGAAAGAAAAACACCAATACAGTATACTAATGCATATATATGGAATCTAGAAAGATGGTAATGATAACGCTGTATGCAAGACAGCAAAAGAGACACAGATGTATAGAACAGTCTTTTAGACTCTGAGGGAGAGGGTGAGGGTGGGATGATTTGGGAGAATTGCATTGAAACATGTAAAATATCATAGGTAAGGTGACTCACCAGTCCAGGTTCAATGCATGATACAGGATGCTCAGGGCTGGTGCACTGGAAAGACCCAGAGGGATGGTATGGGGAGGGAGGTGGGAGGGGGGTTCAGGATGGGGAACACATGTACACCCATGGCGGATTCATGTTGATGTATGGCAAAACCAATACAATATTGTAAAGTAATTAGCCTCCAATTAAAATAAATAAAATTATATTTTTAAAAAACTCTAAAATATACAATTAACTCCTATAAACTCAATACTTTACTCAATTCTACATTTTCATGACTGTAAAAAGAAAACAAATACAACCAAATGGAGAATTGAGTAAAGTATTGTTTCACAGAAGATATGCAAATGATCAATATGTGTATAAAGGTGTGTGAAACATTGTTCAGATTAGATCAGATCAGTTGCTCAGTCGTGTCCTACCCTTTGCGACCCCATGAATCGCAGCACGCCAGGCCTCCCTGTTCTTCACCAGCTCCCGGAGTTCACTGAGACTCACGTCCATCGAGTCAGTCATGCCATCCAGCCATCTCATCCTCTGTCGTCCCCTTCTCCTCCTGCCCCCAATCCCTCCCAGCATCAGAGTCTTTTCCAATGAGTCAACTCTTCGCATGAGGTGGCCAAAGTACTGGAGTTTCAGCTTTAGCATCATTCCTTCCAAAGAAATCCTAGGGCTGACCTCCTTCAAAATGGGCTGGTTGGATCTCCTTGCAGTCCAAGGGACTCTGAAGAGTCTTCTCCAACACCACAGTTCAAAAGCATCAATTCTTCAGCACTCAGCCTTCTTCACAGTCCAACTCTCACATCCATACATGACCACTGGAAAAACCATAGCCTTGACTAGAAGAACCTTTGTTGGCAAAGTAATGTCTCTGCTTTTGAATATGTTATCTAGGTTGGTCATAACTTTCTTTCCAAGGAGTAAGTGTCTTGTAATTTCATGGCTGCAGTCAACATCTGTAGTGATTTTGGAGCCCAGAAAAATAAAGTCTGACACTGTTTCCACTGTTTCCCCATCTATTTCCCATGAAGTGATGGGACCGGATGCCATGATCCTAGTTTTCTGAATGTTGAGCTTTAAGCCAACTTTTTCACTCTCCTCTTTCACTTTCATCAAGAGGCTTTTTAGTTCCTCTTCACTTTCTGCCATCAGGGTGGTGTCATCTGCATATCTGAGGTTATTGATATTTCTCTCGGCAATCTTGATTCCAGCTTGTGCTTCCTCCAGCCTAGGATTCCTCATGATGTACTCGGCATATAAGTTAAATAAGCAGGGTGACAATATACAGCCTTGATGTACTCCTTTTCCTATTTGGAACCAGTCTGTTGTTCCATGTTCAGTTCCAACTGTTGCTTCCTGATCTGCATACAGGTTTCTCAAGAGGCAGGTCAGGTGGTCTGGTATTCCCATCTCTTTCAGAATTTTCCACAGTTTATTGTGATCCACATGGTCAAAGGCTTTGGCATAGTCAATAAAGCAGAAGTAGATGTTTTCCTGGAACTCTCTTACTTTTTCCATGATCCAGCAGATGTTGGCAACTTGATCTCTGGTTCCTCTGCCTTTTCTAAAACCAGCTTGAACATCTGGAAGTTCACGGTTCACGTATTGCTGAAGCCTGTCTTGGAGAATTTTGAGCATTACTTTACTAGCGTGTGAGATGAGTGCAATTGTGCAGTAGTTTGAGCTTTCTTTGGCACTACTTTTCTTTGGGATTGGAATGAAAACTGACCTTTTCCAGTCCTGTGGCCACGCTGAGTTTTCCAAATTTGCTGGCATATTGAATGCAACACTTTCACAGCATCATCTTTCAGGATTTTAAATAGCTCAACTGGAATTCCATCACCTCCACTAGCTTTGTTCATAGTGATGCTTTCTAAGGCCCACTTGACTTCACATTCCAGGATGTCTGGCTCTAGGTCAGTGATCACACCATCGTGATTACCTTGGTCGTGAAGATCTTTTTTGTACAGTTCTTCTGTGTATTTTTGCCACCTCTTCTTAATATCTTCTGCTTTGTGATAGTAGATAATAACTATTAAAGGGAGACTAGATCAGGGTAGGAATGGATCATATATGTCCTGTGTTTTGGGTTTATTTTTTCAACCAAAATTTATTCATGTCTTTGCTATCAAAAATATTTTTTTCAATTTAAATAATGCAAGAATATAGCTACTGAAAAGCACCATTTAATGCATGACATACCTCAACTCTGTGTGTGCTCTGCCAAATTCCTTATGCATACAGAATATCAGATGCCTTTTTCTTAAATTGCAATTTATAACTCAATAACCATTGAACTTTTACCAGTAAGGGAGCAAGACTTATTGTGGTGCAACCTCATGGACCATTATTAAATGTTCAACTCAAAATATTTGAACGCTGATGCTTGAGTTGTCTCACAAATCTTTATCCCATCTCCAAACTCACACAAGTGTGATGAAAAAAGAAAGATACAAGTGCTTGAAAGAAATACACAAAAGAGTCTTTATTTGCAGAGGGCAAGTTGTCTATCAAAGAAACTTCACATAGTTTATTGAAAAATATTGAGTTCTACATATATAGCAAGATCAACTTGCAAAATGCAATGTTATTTCTGTCTAAAGAAAAAACAATTTTAAAATACTATAGGAAAATTGTTTGAAATTTAAGAATAATACTAGGAATAATCCTCCAAGAATGCATGAAGTTCTTAAGCAGAAAACTGGAAAGTATAATTGAAAGAAATCATAAGCTACATAGGGTGTTATATTGGAGGGGTTGGGAAATCTCAGTTTTATAAGGAATCTATTACCTCCAAATTAATCTACAGAGCCAGTTCAATCAAAATCAAAGTCCCAAGACATTTTTTTATGGAACTTACTAATGTTTATATAGTATAAAAAATGTTTATATAGTATAAAAAATGTGAAAGAGGAAATAGCACAGTTGTAAAGAATGACATTTATCAATTGTTATTTCTTACCCTTTGCTTTGTCTTGGTCAAGCTTGAAACAAGTGTTTCTCTTTTTCCCACAGGTCTCTGAACTAAGTTTATCCACAAGCCTGAGTAAGAACCAAAATAAAGTAGAACATGCCTTCATTTTTAACTTCTCCTGGGAAATGGCTGATCACATTAAAATCAATTTCCTGTCACAAACTGAGGATGATTTCCCCTTACTTGTCCAGCTTCCCCTTCCAAAAATTAAGTTTATCTCTGCCTGCTTCCTCCTTTACACTATAAAAGAAAAACTTTTTTCAGTATGATTTTGAGATCCTCACAGATTTCTGAGATCAGAGCATTCTCCCTATTACAATAGACTTTCTGATGAAACTCTATTCTTATCCAACCAGATTCACACATTTAACAGGAAATACAGAAATTTGCTTCATAGCACTTATAAAAACAAAACTAAAGCATTTTAACTGTGTTACTGGTCTGGAAATGGGAAAATGTATTCATGAAACAAATAACAAATACACCATGTATAGAAATTTAATGTTCAGTAGATATGATATTTCAAATCAATGTATGGAAGATGGCATGTGAAGTCAGGAAAGTCACAATAACTCCTGCAATAAATCACATCAAGATAGCAGGTTATTTATTCAGGAAAAATTATTGAATGAACAAATTCCAAGTATACTAACAATCTACCAAATAAACATTGGAAGATGAAGAACAATGCCCTAGGCAAGGCTAAAGCAAAATCCACATAGTAAATAATTGAAAACTAGACCAAAATAAAAGTTTGTAACGACATAGCTGTCAATTTCATCTTACTTCAATTGGAATGAGGATGATGTTTACCCTGTTTACTATCAACGTGAGCACAGACATGCAGCATCATCAAGTGAGCCTGATGTTCACAGATAACTCCTATCTGCAGAGGTCAGAAAATGTGCAGTGAATAGAGTGTGAAAGTCATCTTGGACCCATTGCACAGCATTCAGCTTTTTGATAGGTGCATTCTTAGTATCTGGCTTTCCTGCCAACATAGTTACTGATTCCCATCACTGGAGGCAGCTGTGAGCTAGACAGGTCCATCAGCAATCAAATCCCAGTTTAGAAGGAGTGACTTGACGGTATCTGGTTAATAATGCCTTTCTTCTTCATGTTCCTGGGGCTCCTACTATGGGTAGAAGACCAGCTGAATTCAAAGAGAATACAACTGTGACTTATACACATATTTTCATTTTAAAAAACTGCATTTGAAAGGAGTAACCTCACCTTAATTTCTTTGTTAAAACACTATTTGGTGTTACTGAGCTTGCTTTTCTTCATTCTTTTATCCCAGTGAAAATGCATGATCTTGCTCTAGTCTCCAAAGTAAGATGATTCAGCATTCCCTTTACTGAGAATATTCTTAGGGGCTTAAAATTACTGACACTGTTGCTTCCAGCATAGCTGCCTCTCAAATTAAAGTGAATATCTTCTCTCTTTCGTTTACCCTTCTCCAGGAATAAAATAGGTAACAGGTTTTCGGGGGCGGGGAGGCGGAAATATGGTAACAAAAGACACCACAATCAGAGTTTAAAGGTGTGATACCATTAAAAATTTTGCATTTTGTTTTTTCAAAACAAAGATATATACACACATCATGCACATGTATATATTCTTAACAATTTAAGTAAATACAATGAATAAAATAGTTTGCAAAAGATCAGATCAGATCACATCAGTCACTCAGTCGTGTCCGACTCTTTGGGACCCCATGAATCGCAGCACGCCAGGCCTCCCTGTCCATCACCAATTCCTGGAATTCACTCAGACTCACATCCATTGAGTCAGTGATGCCATCCAGCCATCTCATCCTCTGTCGTCCCCTTCTCCTCCTGTCCCCAATCCCTCCCAGCATCAGAGTCTTTTCCAATGAGTCAACTCTTCACATGAGGTGGCCAAAGTACTGGAGTTTCAGCTTTAGCATCATTCCTTCCAAAAGAAATCTCAGGGCTGATCTCCTTCAGAATGGACTGGTTGGATCTCCTTGCAGTCCAAGGGACTCTCAAGAGTCTTCTCCAACACCACAGTTCAAAAGCATCAATTCTTCGGTGCTCAGCCTTCTTCACAGTCCAACTCTCACATCCATACATGACCACTGGAAAAACCATAGCCTGACTAGACAAATCCTTTGTTGGCAAAGTAATGTCTCTGCTTTTCAATATGCTATCTAGGTTGGTCGTAACCTTCCTTCCAAGAAGTAAGCATCTTTTAATTTCATGGCTACAGTCACCATCTGTAGTGATTTTGGAGTGCCCCAAAATAAAGTCTGACACTGTTTCCACTGTTTCCCCATCTATTTCCCATGAAGTGATGGGACCGGATGCCATGATCCTAGTTTTCTGAATGTTGAGCTTTAAGCCAACTTTTTCACTCTCCTCTTTCACTTTCATCAAGAGGCTTTTTAGTTCCTCTTCACTTTCTGCCATCAGGGTGGTGTCATCTGCATATCTGAGGTTATTGATATTTCTCTCAGCAATCTTGATTCCAGCTTGTGCTTCCTCCAGCCTAGCATTTCTCATGATGTACTCGGCATATAAGTTAAATAAGCAGGGTGACAATATACAGCCTTGATGTACTCCTTTTCCTATTTGGAACCAGTCTGTTGTTCCATGTCCAGTTCCAACTGTTGCTTCCTGATCTGCATACAGGTTTCTCAAGAGGCAGGTCAGGTGGTCTGGTATTCCCATCTCTTTCAGAATTTTCCACAGTTTATTGTGATCCACATGGTCAAAGGCTTTGGCATAGTCAATAAAGCAGAAGTAGATGTTTTCCTGGAACTCTCTTACTTTTTCCATGATCCAGCAGATGTTGGCAACTTGATCTCTGGTTCCTCTGCCTTTTCTAAAACCAGCTTGAACATCTGGAAGTTCACGGTTCACGTATTGCTGAAGCCTGTCTTGGAGAATTTTGAGCATTACTTTACTAGCGTGTGAGATGAGTGCAATTGTGCAGTAGTTTGAGCTTTCTTTGGCACTACTTTTCTTTGGGATTGGAATGAAAACTGACCTTTTCCAGTCCTGTGGCCACGCTGAGTTTTCCAAATTTGCTGGCATATTGAATGCAACACTTTCACAGCATCATCTTTCAGGATTTTAAATAGCTCAACTGGAATTCCATCACCTCCACTAGCTTTGTTCATAGTGATGCTTTCTAAGGCCCACTTGACTTCACATTCCAGGATGTCTGGCTCTAGGTCAGTGATCACACCATCGTGATTACCTTAGTCGTGAAGATCTTTTTTGTACAGTTCTTCTGTGTATTTTTGCCACCTCTTCTTAATATCTTCTGCTTTGTGATAGTAGATAATAACTATTAAAGGGAGACTAGATCAGGGTAGGAATGGATCATATATGTCCTGTGTTTTGGGTTTATTTTTTCAACCAAAATTTATTCATGTCTTTGCTATCAAAAATATTTTTTTCAATTTAAATAATGCAAGAATATAGCTACTGAAAAGCACCATTTAATGCATGACATACCTCAACTCTGTGTGTGTTCTGCCAAATTCCTTTTGCATACAGAATATCAGATGCCTTTTTCTTAAATTGCAATTTATAACTCAATAACCATTGAACTTTTACCAGTAAGGGAGCAAGACTTATTGTGGTGCAACCTCATGGACCATTATTAAATGTTCAACTCAAAATATTTGAACGCTGATGCTTGAGTTGTCTCACAAATCTTTATCCCATCTCCAAACTCACACAAGTGTGATGAAAAAAGAAAGATACAAGTGCTTGAAAGAAATACACAAAAGAGTCTTTATTTGCAGAGGGCAAGTTGTCTATCAAAGAAACTTCACATAGTTTATTGAAAAATATTGAGTTCTACATATATAGCAAGATCAACTTGCAAAATGCAATGTTATTTCTGTCTAAAGAAAAAACAATTTTAAAATACTATAGGAAAATTGTTTGAAATTTAAGAATAATACTAGGAATAATCCTCCAAGAATGCATGAAGTTCTTAAGCAGAAAACTGGAAAGTATAATTGAAAGAAATCATAAGCTACATAGGGTGTTATATTGGAGGGGTTGGGAAATCTCAGTTTTATAAGGAATCTATTACCTCCAAATTAATCTACAGAGCCAGTTCAATCAAAATCAAAGTCCCAAGACATTTTTTTATGGAACTTACTAATGTTTATATAGTATAAAAAATGTTTATATAGTATAAAAAATGTGAAAGAGGAAATAGCACAGTTGTAAAGAATGACATTTATCAATTGTTATTTCTTACCCTTTGCTTTGTCTTGGTCAAGCTTGAAACAAGTGTTTCTCTTTTTCCCACAGGTCTCTGAACTAAGTTTATCCACAAGCCTGAGTAAGAACCAAAATAAAGTAGAACATGCCTTCATTTTTAACTTCTCCTGGGAAATGGCTGATCACATTAAAATCAATTTCCTGTCACAAACTGAGGATGATTTCCCCTTACTTGTCCAGCTTCCCCTTCCAAAAATTAAGTTTATCTCTGCCTGCTTCCTCCTTTACACTATAAAAGAAAAACTTTTTTCAGTATGATTTTGAGATCCTCACAGATTTCTGAGATCAGAGCATTCTCCCTATTACAATAGACTTTCTGATGAAACTCTATTCTTATCCAACCAGATTCACACATTTAACAGGAAATACAGAAATTTGCTTCATAGCACTTATAAAAACAAAACTAAAGCATTTTAACTGTGTTACTGGTCTGGAAATGGGAAAATGTATTCATGAAACAAATAACAAATACACCATGTATAGAAATTTAATGTTCAGTAGATATGATATTTCAAATCAATGTATGGAAGATGGCATGTGAAGTCAGGAAAGTCACAATAACTCCTGCAATAAATCACATCAAGATAGCAGGTTATTTATTCAGGAAAAATTATTGAATGAACAAATTCCAAGTATACTAACAATCTACCAAATAAACATTGGAAGATGAAGAACAATGCCCTAGGCAAGGCTAAAGCAAAATCCACATAGTAAATAATTGAAAACTAGACCAAAATAAAAGTTTGTAACGACATAGCTGTCAATTTCATCTTACTTCAATTGGAATGAGGATGATGTTTACCCTGTTTACTATCAACGTGAGCACAGACATGCAGCATCATCAAGTGAGCCTGATGTTCACAGATAACTCCTATCTGCAGAGGTCAGAAAATGTGCAGTGAATAGAGTGTGAAAGTCATCTTGGACCCATTGCACAGCATTCAGCTTTTTGATAGGTGCATTCTTAGTATCTGGCTTTCCTGCCAACATAGTTACTGATTCCCATCACTGGAGGCAGCTGTGAGCTAGACAGGTCCATCAGCAATCAAATCCCAGTTTAGAAGGAGTGACTTGACGGTATCTGGTTAATAATGCCTTTGTTCTTCATGTTCCTGGGGCTCCTACTATGGGTAGAAGACCAGCTGAATTCAAAGAGAATACAACTGTGACTTATACACATATTTTCATTTTAAAAAACTGCATTTGAAAGGAGTAACCTCACCTTAATTTCTTTGTTAAAACACTATTTGGTGTTACTGAGCTTGCTTTTCTTCATTCTTTTATCCCAGTGAAAATGCATGATCTTGCTCTAGTCTCCAAAGTAAGATGATTCAGCATTCCCTTTACTGAGAATATTCTTAGGGGCTTAAAATTACTGACACTGTTGCTTCCAGCATAGCTGCCTCTCAAATTAAAGTGAATATCTTCTCTCTTTCGTTTACCCTTCTCCAGGAATAAAATAGGTAACAGGTTTTCGGGGGCGGGGAGGCGGAAATATGGTAACAAAAGACACCACAATCAGAGTTTAAAGGTGTGATACCATTAAAAATTTTGCATTTTGTTTTTTCAAAACAAAGATATATACACACATCATGCACATGTATATATTCTTAACAATTTAAGTAAATACAATGAATAAAATAGTTTGCAAAAGATCAGATCAGATCACATCAGTCACTCAGTCGTGTCCGACTCTTTGGGACCCCATGAATCGCAGCACGCCAGGCCTCCCTGTCCATCACCAATTCCTGGAATTCACTCAGACTCACATCCATTGAGTCAGTGATGCCATCCAGCCATCTCATCCTCTGTCGTCCCCTTCTCCTCCTGTCCCCAATCCCTCCCAGCATCAGAGTCTTTTCCAATGAGTCAACTCTTCACATGAGGTGGCCAAAGTACTGGAGTTTCAGCTTTAGCATCATTCCTTCCAAAAGAAATCTCAGGGCTGATCTCCTTCAGAATGGACTGGTTGGATCTCCTTGCAGTCCAAGGGACTCTCAAGAGTCTTCTCCAACACCACAGTTCAAAAGCATCAATTCTTCGGTGCTCAGCCTTCTTCACAGTCCAACTCTCACATCCATACATGACCACAGGAAAAACCATAGCCTTGACTAGACAAATCTTTGTTGGCAAAGTAATGTCTCTGCTTTTCAATATGCTATCTAGGTTGGTCGTAACCTTCCTTCCAAGAAGTAAGCATCTTTTAATTTCATGGATACAGTCACCATCTGTAGTGATTTTGGAGTGCCCCAAAATAAAGTCTGACACTGTTTCCACTGTTTCCCCATCTATTTCCCATGAAGTGATGGGACCGGATGCCATGATCCTAGTTTTCTGAATGTTGAGCTTTAAGCCAACTTTTTCACTCTCCTCTTTCACTTTCATCAAGAGGCTTTTTAGTTCCTCTTCACTTTCTGCCATCAGGGTGGTGTCATCTGCATATCTGAGGTTATTGATATTTCTCTCAGCAATCTTGATTCCAGCTTGTGCTTCCTCCAGCCTAGCATTTCTCATGATGTACTCGGCATATAAGTTAAATAAGCAGGGTGACAATATACAGCCTTGATGTACTCCTTTTCCTATTTGGAACCAGTCTGTTGTTCCATGTCCAGTTCCAACTGTTGCTTCCTGATCTGCATACAGGTTTCTCAAGAGGCAGGTCAGGTGGTCTGGTATTCCCATCTCTTTCAGAATTTTCCACAGTTTATTGTGATCCACATGGTCAAAGGCTTTGGCATAGTCAATAAAGCAGAAGTAGATGTTTTCCTGGAACTCTCTTACTTTTTCCATGATCCAGCAGATGTTGGCAACTTGATCTCTGGTTCCTCTGCCTTTTCTAAAACCAGCTTGAACATCTGGAAGTTCACGGTTCACGTATTGCTGAAGCCTGTCTTGGAGAATTTGAGCATTACTTTACTAGCGTGTGAGATGAGTGCAATTGTGCAGTAGTTTGAGCTTTCTTTGGCACTACTTTTCTTTGGGATTGGAATGAAAACTGACCTTTTCCAGTCCTGTGGCCACGCTGAGTTTTCCAAATTTGCTGGCATATTGAATGCAACACTTTCACAGCATCATCTTTCAGGATTTTAAATAGCTCAACTGGAATTCCATCACCTCCACTAGCTTTGTTCATAGTGATGCTTTCTAAGGCCCACTTGACTTCACATTCCAGGATGTCTGGCTCTAGGTCAGTGATCACACCATCGTGATTACCTTAGTCGTGAAGATCTTTTTTGTACAGTTCTTCTGTGTATTTTTGCCACCTCTTCTTAATATCTTCTGCTTTGTGATAGTAGATAATAACTATTAAAGGGAGACTAGATCAGGGTAGGAATGGATCATATATGTCCTGTGTTTTGGGTTTATTTTTTCAACCAAAATTTATTCATGTCTTTGCTATCAAAAATATTTTTTTCAATTTAAATAATGCAAGAATATAGCTACTGAAAAGCACCATTTAATGCATGACATACCTCAACTCTGTGTGTGTTCTGCCAAATTCCTTTTGCATACAGAATATCAGATGCCTTTTTCTTAAATTGCAATTTATAACTCAATAACCATTGAACTTTTACCAGTAAGGGAGCAAGACTTATTGTGGTGCAACCTCATGGACCATTATTAAATGTTCAACTCAAAATATTTGAACGCTGATGCTTGAGTTGTCTCACAAATCTTTATCCCATCTCCAAACTCACACAAGTGTGATGAAAAAAGAAAGATACAAGTGCTTGAAAGAAATACACAAAAGAGTCTTTATTTGCAGAGGGCAAGTTGTCTATCAAAGAAACTTCACATAGTTTATTGAAAAATATTGAGTTCTACATATATAGCAAGATCAACTTGCAAAATGCAATGTTATTTCTGTCTAAAGAAAAAACAATTTTAAAATACTATAGGAAAATTGTTTGAAATTTAAGAATAATACTAGGAATAATCCTCCAAGAATGCATGAAGTTCTTAAGCAGAAAACTGGAAAGTATAATTGAAAGAAATCATAAGCTACATAGGGTGTTATATTGGAGGGGTTGGGAAATCTCAGTTTTATAAGGAATCTATTACCTCCAAATTAATCTACAGAGCCAGTTCAATCAAAATCAAAGTCCCAAGACATTTTTTTATGGAACTTACTAATGTTTATATAGTATAAAAAATGTTTATATAGTATAAAAAATGTGAAAGAGGAAATAGCACAGTTGTAAAGAATGACATTTATCAATTGTTATTTCTTACCCTTTGCTTTGTCTTGGTCAAGCTTGAAACAAGTGTTTCTCTTTTTCCCACAGGTCTCTGAACTAAGTTTATCCACAAGCCTGAGTAAGAACCAAAATAAAGTAGAACATGCCTTCATTTTTAACTTCTCCTGGGAAATGGCTGATCACATTAAAATCAATTTCCTGTCACAAACTGAGGATGATTTCCCCTTACTTGTCCAGCTTCCCCTTCCAAAAATTAAGTTTATCTCTGCCTGCTTCCTCCTTTACACTATAAAAGAAAAACTTTTTTCAGTATGATTTTGAGATCCTCACAGATTTCTGAGATCAGAGCATTCTCCCTATTACAATAGACTTTCTGATGAAACTCTATTCTTATCCAACCAGATTCATACATTTAACAGGAAATACAGAAATTTGCTTCATAGCACTTATAAAAACAAAACTAAAGCATTTTAACTGTGTTACTGGTCTGGAAATGGGAAAATGTATTCATGAAACAAATAACAAATACACCATGTATAGAAATTTAATGTTCAGTAGATATATTTCAAATCAATGTATGGAAGATGGCATGTGAAGTCAGGAAAGTCACAATAACTCCTGCAATAAATCACATCAAGATAGCAGGTTATTTATTCAGGAAAAATTATTGAATGAACAAATTCCAAGTATACTAACAATCTACCAAATAAACATTGGAAGATGAAGAACAATGCCCTAGGCAAGGCTAAAGCAAAATCCACATAGTAAATAATTGAAAACTAGACCAAAATAAAAGTTTGTAACGACATAGCTGTCAATTTCATCTTACTTCAATTGGAATGAGGATGATGTTTACCCTGTTTACTATCAACGTGAGCACAGACATGCAGCATCATCAAGTGAGCCTGATGTTCACAGATAACTCCTATCTGCAGAGGTCAGAAAATGTGCAGTGAATAGAGTGTGAAAGTCATCTTGGACCCATTGCACAGCATTCAGCTTTTTGATAGGTGCATTCTTAGTATCTGGCTTTCCTGCCAACATAGTTACTGATTCCCATCACTGGAGGCAGCTGTGAGCTAGACAGGTCCATCAGCAATCAAATCCCAGTTTAGAAGGAGTGACTTGACGGTATCTGGTTAATAATGCCTTTCTTCTTCATGTTCCTGGGGCTCCTACTATGGGTAGAAGACCAGCTGAATTCAAAGAGAATACAACTGTGACTTATACACATATTTTCATTTTAAAAAACTGCATTTGAAAGGAGTAACCTCACCTTAATTTCTTTGTTAAAACACTATTTGGTGTTACTGAGCTTGCTTTTCTTCATTCTTTTATCCCAGTGAAAATGCATGATCTTGCTCTAGTCTCCAAAGTAAGATGATTCAGCATTCCCTTTACTGAGAATATTCTTAGGGGCTTAAAATTACTGACACTGTTGCTTCCAGCATAGCTGCCTCTCAAATTAAAGTGAATATCTTCTCTCTTTCGTTTACCCTTCTCCAGGAATAAAATAGGTAACAGGTTTTCGGGGGCGGGGAGGCGGAAATATGGTAACAAAAGACACCACAATCAGAGTTTAAAGGTGTGATACCATTAAAAATTTTGCATTTTGTTTTTTCAAAACAAAGATATATACACACATCATGCACATGTATATATTCTTAACAATTTAAGTAAATACAATGAATAAAATAGTTTGCAAAAGATCAGATCAGATCACATCAGTCACTCAGTCGTGTCCGACTCTTTGGGACCCCATGAATCGCAGCACGCCAGGCCTCCCTGTCCATCACCAATTCCTGGAATTCACTCAGACTCACATCCATTGAGTCAGTGATGCCATCCAGCCATCTCATCCTCTGTCGTCCCCTTCTCCTCCTGTCCCCAATCCCTCCCAGCATCAGAGTCTTTTCCAATGAGTCAACTCTTCACATGAGGTGGCCAAAGTACTGGAGTTTCAGCTTTAGCATCATTCCTTCCAAAAGAAATCTCAGGGCTGATCTCCTTCAGAATGGACTGGTTGGATCTCCTTGCAGTCCAAGGACTCTCAAGAGTCTTCTCCAACACCACAGTTCAAAAGCATCAATTCTTCGGTGCTCAGCCTTCTTCACAGTCCAACTCTCACATCCATACATGACCACAGGAAAAACCATAGCCTTGACTAGACAAATCTTTGTTGGCAAAGTAATGTCTCTGCTTTTCAATATGCTATCTAGGTTGGTCATAACTTTCCTTCCAAGGAGTAAGTGTCTTTTAATTTCATGGATGCAGTCACCATCTGTAGTGATTTTGGAGTGCCCCAAAATAAAGTCTGACACTGTTTCCACTGTTTCCCCATCCATTTCCCATGAAGTGATGGGACTGGATGCCATGATCTTCGTTTTCTGAATGTTGAGCTTTAAGCCAACTTTTTCACTCTCCACTTTCACTTTCATCAAGAGGCTTTTGAGTTCCTCTTCACTTTCTGCCAAAAGGGTGGTGTCATCTGCATATCTGAGGTTATTGATATTTCTCCCGGCAATCAAAGTACCATGAAAATACAAAAATACATGAAAATTTCAACTACACTGATAATCAAAGAAATACAAATTTTTCTGAGATTAAAGTAAATTGTTTATCCATCAAATTGGGGAAGTTGAAAACATTTGATAATGTATAATTACAAGATTCCTAAGTCTCTTAATGTTTAAATGCAAACCTCACAGAATCTTATAAATGTAAAGTTGAAAATTCCTTTACACGTTATCTAGACTGATTCTTTACAAATTATACTGTCATCTATTAAGGGGGAAAAAAAAAACACCTGTGCCTCCTTCAGAGACAGTGGCTCATAAGCTTGAAGTTTTGACCTTTTTGTACCCACTGGAGAAGGGAAAGGCTACCTACTCAAGTATTCTGGCGTGGAGAATTCCATGAACTGCATAGTCCATGGGGTCACAAAGAGTGGGACACGACTGAGCGACTTTCACATAGTATTTGTACAGAAATACTCATTGAAGGTGGTTTTTGAATCTTTTTGGTATCAGCTCAGTTCAGTTCAGTCACTCAGTCGTGTCCGACTCTCTGCGACCTCATGAACCGCAGCATGCCAGGCCTCGATGTCCATCACCAACTTCCAGAGTCCACCCAAACTCATTTCCATAGAGTCAGTGATGCCATTAGATCAGTTTATTTTTCTCCCTTAGTTCTTATCTCATCATAACAAAGATTTGAAATGACAGAATAGTCACAGTTCAAGAAGGCAGGGTTTCTCAGCTCTTGTATCATCATAGCATGGATTTGAGATAATAGCCTAGTTATAGCTCAAGTAGGCAGGATTTATTAAGGAGACAGCAGATAGTGCGCCCTCAAGGTTATCGTCTCATCAACAGACTAGTTACAGCTCAAGTAGGCTAGTTTGAGCTCAAGAAGGCAGCAGGCAGTAGACAGTACACCCTCAAGATGGGAGATAAGGCTGACCCCACAGAAGAGATTTGATCTCTCTTGTCTTATACTTTCTGTCTCATCCTCCTGGAGACTGATTGTTTCACCTTTATGCAAAATAGAGTTTGTACCCACCACCAATCAAGAAAGGGAATGCAAAAAGGCATATACTCAAGACCAATAAGGTAATGGAACGTGTTCTGGGCATGTTTTCTTACCAGAGGCTCTCACTCAAGTCTTTAGCTTCCTCTTTTGCAGGTTTTTTCTTTGTTTGCCCTCTGCATGGCTTTTGCTAGCCACCATCTTGGACTCCCCTTTCCATTCTAACGACCTAATATATAATGAATTAACTTCCTGACATTTTTAAGTTCCTATATCTTAGTCTTCTATTAATTTCATTCTAAGTGAGGTAATGGAGAAGGCAATAGCAACCCATTCCAGTACTCTTGCCTGGAAAATCCCATGGACAGAGGAGCCTGGTGGGCTGCAGTTCATGGGGTCGCGCGAAGAGTCAGACATGACTGAGCGAATTCCCTTTCACTTTTCATTTTCATGCATTGGAGAAGAGAATGGCAACCCACTCCACTGTTCTTGCCTGGAGAATCCCAGGGACGGGGGAGCCTGGTGTGCTCCGTCTATGGGGTCACACAGAGTCGGACACGACTGAAGTGACTTAGCAGCAAGTGAGATAAATAATGGACTAATTCATATGTCACTTAAACCAACTGACAACAAAAATTTTTATATTAAAAATGAAAAAAGTATGGCAGCAAGAGTGTTAATGGAATATAGGAAGTTGACCTTATCCTATAGCACCAATGGCACTTTGAATGCCATTAAATAGAAGAGTTGTAGAATTTATCATAATGTAAAATATATATACTCTACAACCCAAGATTAGAACCACATAATGCCTCTTGTAAGGAAAATATCAAATGTTCTCCTTATGGTACTTTTGAGATATTCACTGCAGCATTATTTTATGGGCATAAAAATAGAGAATGAAAAAACATAATTTCCTCATGTTGTAAAATCTGGATACATGCAACAGCAGCAGAAAAGAAAAATGTGGATTTACATGCAATGACATGAAAGAACTCCCCAAGAACTGCTGCTGCTGCTGCTAAGTCACTTCAGTCGTGTCCGACTCTGTGTGACCCCACAGACAGCGGCTCACCAGGCTCCCCCGTCCCTGGGATTCTCCAGGCAAGAACACTGGAGTGGGTTGCCATTTCCTTCTCCAATGCATGAAAGTGAAAAGTCAAAGTGAAGTCGCTCAGTCATGTCCAACTCTTAGCGACTCCATGGACTGCAGCCTACCAGGCTCCTCCATCCATGGGATTTTCCAGGCAAGAGTACTGAAGTGGGGTGCCATTGCCTTCTCCACCCCAAGAACTATTGCTGACTAAAGAAACTTTGAAGACAAAGTTCATAGCATGAAAAACCCTACTTGAAACACAATGACATCCAAAATATGTATCAGTTCAGTTCAGTTCAGTTCAGTCACTCAGTCGTGTCCGACTCTGCAACCCCATGAATCGCAGCACACCAGGCCTCCCTGTCCATCACCAACTCCTGGAGTTCACTCAGACTCATGTCCATCGAGTTAGTGATGCCATTAAGCCATCTCATCCTCTGTCCTCCCCTTCTCCTCCTGCCCCCAATCCCTCCCAGCATCAGAGTCTTTTCCAATGAGTCAACTCTTCGCATGAGGTGGCCAAAGTACTGGAGTTTCAGCTTTAGCATCATTCCTTCCAAAGAAATCCCAGGGCTGATCTCCTTCAGAATGAACTGGATGGATCTTTTTGCAGTCCAAGGGACTCTCAAGAGTCTTCTCCAACACCACAGTTCAAAAGCATCAATTCTTCGGCGCTCAGCCTTCTTCACAGTCCAATTCTCACATCCATACATGACCACAGGAAAAACCATAGCCTTGACTAGATGAACCTTTGTTGGCAAAGTAATGTCTCTGCTTTTCAATATGCTATCTAGGTTGGTCATAACTTTCCTTCCAAGGAGTAAGCAGATCTGTAGTGATTTTGGAGCCCAGAGAAATAAAGTCAGCCACTGTTTCCACTGTTTCCCCACCTATCTGCCATGAAGTGATGGGACCGGATGCCATGATCTTCATTTTCTGAATGTTGAGTTTTAAGCCAACTTCTTCACTCTCCTCTTTCACTTTCCTCAAGAGGCTTTTTAGTTCCTCTTCACTTTCTGCCATCAGGGTGGTGTCATCTGCATATCTGAGGTTATTGATATTTCTCCCTGCAATCTTGATTCCAGCTTGTGCTTCTTCCAGTCCAGCATTTCTCATGATGTACTCTGCATATAAGTTAAATAAGCAGGGTAACAATATACAGCCTTGATGGACTCCTTTTCCTATTTGGAACCAGTCTGTTGTTCCATGTCCAGTTCTAACTGTTACTTCCTAACCTGCATACAGGTTTCTCAAGAGGCAGGTCAGGTGGTCTGATATTCCCATCTCTTTCAGAATTTTCCACAGTTTATTGTGATCCACACAGTCAAAGGCTTTGGCATAGTCAATAAGGCAGAAATAGATGTTTTTCTGGAGCTCTCTTGCTTTTCCCATGATCCAGCGGATGTTGGCAATTTGATCTCTGGTTCCTCTGCCTTTTCTAAAACCAGCTTGAACATCTGGAAGTTCAAGGTTCATGTATTGCTGAAGCCTGGCTTGGAGAATTTTGAGCATTTATTAGCATGTGTATAAACATCTTATATATCAGACAAACATAAGACTCTAAAAGATTTAGAGAAGCAAGATAGGACAAAAACAAGTTTGTAAATATGGAGAACAGAGGTCAGAGAGGGGAAGTGGGTGAAGGGGATCAAAAGGTACAAGCATCCAGTTATAAAATAAGTCATGTAGATATAACATGCAACAAAGCAACAATAGCTAATAATATTTTATTACAAAGTTTCTAACAAAGTAAACCTTTTTTTTTAATATTCCATTCAAAATTTAATGATTCTAAATCAGTCTTATCTGTTGACAGTAATCACAGTGAGAGGCGTTCTCTCTCTCTCTCTCTCTCTCTTCCTCCCTCCCTCCCTCCCTCTCTCCATACTCACCAGATTAAGCAATCAGGAAATTTATTGTCTTACATATTGGGAAGTTCTGAGGTCAAACAAACTTCAGCATTGGGTGATTCAGCTGATCAACAATGTCATCAAGGTCCATTTTTCTGCTCTGCCTTTCTTACTGGACTGGTGCCCCTTTTCAGGCTTCTGGATGGAGCCATTCCAGCATTGCATCCAGAAATTGCAATGCTCAGAAAGAAAAGGGATATCAGGGGTTTTTTCTTAGGAAGGAGGAATCTTACTAGAAGCCCCACAGCTTTTGGTCCTCATTGCAAGAATGGAATCACCAATCCATTCTGAAACCAATCTCTGACTGGGGATGGGGCACCGTAGCTGTTTATGGTCAAATAGAATGTACCTTAGAAATGGGGCGGGGGTGGAAGGGGGCGGTGGTCATCGTTGTTCATAACTGGAGCTCTTGGACCTTGATGACTAAGAAAATAAATGTGAGGGACATCAAAGAACACCTGCCTATGAGTTAACTTCCCTAATTCAGTTGAATTTTTTATTGAGTTAATTTTGAATTGGCCAAAAAGTTGAAATTTCCTATCACAAGCAAAAACAATTTGTAACTCTGTGTGGTGATGGATGTTAATGACTTATTTCGGTAATCATTTGGCAATATATACAAATATCAAATAATCCCGTTTCACATTTGAAACTAATATCGTGTAATGTGCCCATTACAACACAATTTTTAAATATCCACTAATAAATAAGAAATATATAATTCTGCTCACTCTGACCTAAAGGCCTCACAGAGGTAAAAAGTCCAGTATGATTATTCATGTTGGGGAGGTTTCCTTATACATAGTATCACACCTTCGGAGAGTGAAAAAGTTTGCTTAAAGCTCAACATTCAGAAAAGAAGATCATGGCATCCGGTCCCATCACTTCATGGCAGATAGATGGGGAAACAGTGGTTGACTTTATTTTTCTGGGCTCCAAAATCACTGCAGATGGTGATTGCAGCCTAAAAGATGCTTACTCCTTGGAAGGAAAGTTATGACCAACCTAGATAGCATATTCAAAAGCAGAAACATTACTTTGCCAACAAAGGTCCATCTAGTCAAGGCTATGGTTTTTCCAGTGGTTATGTATGGATGTGAGAGTTGGACTGTGAAGAAAGCTGAGCACTGAAGAATTGATGCTTTTGAACTGTGGTGTTGGAGAAGACTCTTGAGAGTCCCTTGGACTACAAGGAGATCCAACCAGTCCATTCTGAAGGAGATCAGCCCTGGGATTTCTTTGGAAGGAATGATGCTAAAGCTGAAACTCCAGTACTTTGGCCACCTCATGCGAAGAGTTGACTCATTGGAAAAGACCCTGATGCTGGGAAAGACTGAGGGCAGGAAGAGAAGTGGACAACAGAGGATGAGATGGTTGGATGGCATCACCCACTCTATGGAAATGAGTTTGGGTGGACTCTGGAAGTTAGTGATGGACAGCGAGGCCTGGCGTGCTGCGGTTCATGAGGTCAGACATGACTGAGTGAACTGAACTGAACTGATACCAAAAAGATTAAAAAACCACCTTCAATGAGTATTTCAGTACAAATACTATGTGAAAGTCACTCAGTCGTGTCCCACTCTTTATGACCCCATGGACTATGCAGTTCATGGAATTCTCCAGGCCAGAATACTGGAGTAGGTAGCCTTTCCTTCTCCAGTGGATCTTCCCGACCCAGGAATCGAATTGGGGTCTCCTACATTGCAGGCAGATTCTTTACCAGTTGACCCACAAGGGAAGCCCAAATACTAATTCAGTATAAATACCATGCACATAGTTTAAAAACAGAACTGCAGTTTCTAAGAAGCTAATCATAGGGCAGATTAAAAGGGAAGAAAGAATCCAGATCAGCATTTTCCTCAGTCAACTTCTTCAAAGTGCAAATAACACTTAAAACAAGAAGTCTTTTCAACACACACAGACCAAGATCAGATGTCTTCTGTGGCTGGACTTGCTGGTCTCTACATCATGAAAAACGGCTATCTAAGGTTGCTTCCAGGTGTGTAGAATTATAATACGGTGTATAGACAAATAGAGCTGTTTGGGGACTCTATCCAGTCTGCAAATATTCTCTTCTTTCTTTCATCCTTGATATTTAACTTGCTTTCCTACTATCTCTATAAGGGATAGACAAGTAGAAATTTTAAGGATATTAGCACACTGATAGTAAGTTTCAAAGGAGAAAACTGGTCAAACTTACTTCTGGGCAAATTGGAGACTTAAAGATATCTCATTTTGCCACCTGTATTAGTCCAGGTTTTCCTGAGAAAGAGAATTCACTGGAATGTTTAGAGAGAAGGAAAGAGAAAGGGGTTTATTGAAGGAACTGGTTCATGGGACTGCAGAGGTTGGAAAGTTCAAAATCTACAGGACAGGGAGGCAGGCTGGAAACCCTGGGAAGACCTAATGCTGCTTCTCAAGTCTAGATGCAATCTGGAAGAATTCTCTCTTCCTCAGTGAGGTCAGTCTTTTTATTATAAGGTTTTCAACTGTTATTTGGCAAAACTAATACAATTTTGTAAAGTTTAAAAATAAAAATAAATTTAAAAAAAAGAAAAAAAGAAAAAGGATCACCTATATAATGGAGAGTAATCTGCTTTACTCAAAGTCTATGGATTTAAATGTGTGTGTGCATGCGTGTTTAATCTCAAAGTCATCTCAGATTCTTTGGGAACTGATGGACTGTAATCCACCAGGCTTCTCTGTACATGGGATTTCCCAGACAAAAATACTGGAGCAAGTTGCTACTTTCTTCTCCAGGTGATCTTCCCAGCCCAGGGGCTGAACCCACATCTCCTGCTAGGCAGGCAGATTCTTTACCACTGAGTGACCTGGGAAGCCCTGCTTTAAATGTTAATCTCATTTTTAAAAAGCAAAACAAAACTCCGCAGCAGCATCTAGACTAGTGTTTGACAAAATATCTGGGTACTATGGCTGAGACAAGCCTGGTAAACTTTTTTTTTTTTTTTTCAGAAGAGTATAAAACCAACCTATGTGAAAATTCTAATGGCATAAGAAAAACACCATTACTTAATCTATAGGCTTTATGTGGGATGGAATGATTTGAGGGAAACCACTCCAGTATTCTTGCCTGGAAAATCCCATGGACAGAGGAGCCTAGTGGGCTGCAGCCTATGGGGAGGCAAAGAATTTGACACAACTGAGCAACCAACACTTTCAATAGTGAATTGGTGAAAAAACAGTATCAGAAAGGTCAGCTTAATTCTGATGAATCTTTATTTTCTTCACTGTTTAGAATAATACCTGTTACCTAGTAAGTCAAATGTTCCTTACATGTTGTCCTCATTGCTTGTAAATTGTTTTCTGGTTTTTATGAGAATGGCCATATTTCTTATCTTCTGATATGTAGAACATGACTTTCTTAATTCTGGGCACATTTGGGGAAAATTCTGTGCAGACTCACAGATCGTAAAAAATTTTCATAGGGTTCACTGGCTCCCATGGATAAGATAACAGACTCTAATACATGCTCCACATATTGCCTATAAGAGTAAATTTTATCTTTGCACCCATAGTTATTTTCTTTTTTATTCGTTTTTTTTTTTTAAACTTTCATTTTGTATTGGAGTTTAGCCAATTAGGGGCTTTCCAGGTAACACAGAAGGTAAAGAACCCACCTACCAATGCAGGAGACATAATGAGATGTGGGTTTGACCCCTGGGTCAGGAAGATCCTCTGGAGAAGAGAATGGCAATCCACTCCAGTATCTTTGTCTGGAGAATTTCATGGACAAAGGAGCCTGGCAGGCTGCAGTCCATGGGATTGCAAAGAGTAAGACATGTCTGAGTGATTAACACACACACACATATGTCCAATTAATAATGTGATAGCTTCAGGTGAACAGTGAAGGGACTCGGCCATACATGTACATGTATCCATTCTCCCCCGAAATTCCTCCCATCCTGGTTGCCACATAACATTGAGCAGAGTTCCCTGTGCTATGCAGTAGGTCCTTGTTAGTTATCCACTTTAAATATAGCAGTGTGTACATGTCCATCCCCAACTCCCTAAATATCCCTTCCTCCATTCTTCCCACCCCACCGCCCACCCCCCAGCAACCATAAGTTCATTCTCTATGTCTATGAGACTCTTTCTGTTTTGTAAGTTAATTTGTATTACTTCTGTTTAGATTCCACATATAAGGGTTATTTTCATAACAGAAAACTTGATAGTAACTCATTTTCTCAGACCAAACTGGGAGATCAAGAAAAAAGGCTGTGCTCTTGATACACTATAGCAGGACCAGGAGTTCACTTGGAAGGAACCATAGAAGTCATTGGACTTCCCTGGTGGCTCAGATGGTAAAGAATCTGCTGAAATGCAGGAGACCCAGATTTGATCCCTGGGTGGGGAAGATGCCCTGGAGAAAGGAATGGCTACCTACTCTAGTATTCTTGCCTGGAGAATTCCATGGACAGAGGAGTCACCTTGTGGGCTACAGTCCTTGGGGTCACAAAGAGTCAGACATGACTGAGCCACTAACTCTTTCAGTTTCATAGAAGTTATTGGTGCTATATGTGGAGAGGCCATTTAACAAGGTTATAGTGACTCTACCTTAGTTCTTCTACCTTAGAAGTTTCCTTAGTTCTTACTTCTCATATGCTCTAAACTCCCTGTCTCCTGATTCCAGGGCTCCATGCCCTGCTGACATAATTGTGAGCTAGGGCTCCAACTCAGGGCTGTTTCATTTCTACTACCCATACCCATCTGTGTCATGTATGTTAAACGTGAAGAGAGATCCTGAAAGAGAAACCTTCAGAGCAGATTTCTGCCACTGTCAGAGAACAAATAACCTAGGTACAACAATCTAAAGAACTTTCTCCTCCACAATTTAACACTTCCACTGGAAGAGGTTGGAATTTCAAAGATGTGTTGCTAACATCAGCTGTCGGTCTATATATTGCCTGTCCTTTACCTGTAGCACCTGATTTTTCCATGAGGACTGTGTCCATTGCTGACTGACTCCTCAGGGAGACCCAAGACTCAGGTGAAAGGCTGAGTTCTTGATTCTGAGTGCAGTACAGGAGAATATGACATGCCACTGGAAAGCTGAAGGATACAGGGCTCAGAAACACATCCCCAGGTGGCAATGGCTATGGGGACAGGAGATGAAAATGAGTGTGACTCTACCCTGTCATCTTTCTGTTTTTCTGCCCCCAGGATTCTTGATTCTGCTGTTTTTGCCATTGGAATCCACATCTTTGAACAAGAAACGTAAGTTTGTTCAGCCAGCCCCATTAGTGACATAAGCTGTGGAGCATATGCTGGGGTCTGTGTCCTCTTACCAACAAAGGAAGAAGAAAGTAGGCTTATGCTGAATGTAAGGTCCAGACACAGTTTTATGAATGTAAAAGAAGCTATTCCTCCCCACTCCAACATGCTCAGAAGTTTTTGTCTCTTCCTATTCCAAGAGAGGGCTTCCCAGCTGACTCAGTGGTAAAGAATGTGCCTGCCAATGCAAGAGACACAGGTTTAATTCCTGGATCATGAAGATCCCCTGGAGGAGGAAAATGGCAACTCACTCCAGCATTCTTGCCTGGAGAATCCCCTGGAGCCTGGTGGGCTAAAGTTCATGGGGTCACAAATAGTCAGACATGACTTAGTGACTAAACAAAAGTAACTTCCAATGGAAGCCATCCCATCCTTTCCTTCCCTTCCTCTATTATTAGATCACCAGCCTGAAGCAGGCTTTGTTCATTCCTTGACAATTCCTTGACCTCCATCCCCACTGCTTCTTCCCTCACAGCCTGTGCTTGGTGGTGCCCTCCAAACCCTCCATGTGTCAACACTGATGCCTGCCGCTGCATTCCAGGATTCAGTTCTGTATCTGAGGACAGCTTCACCAGCCCCTTGAAGAGTTGCCATGGTACAGAGCCTTGGGGTGGTGGAAATGCTCAGACAGATTTGGGGAGAGGCTGTGGTACATCTATAGCATTCAGCTCTGAGGGCAGCACAGAAGCACCTTGTTGAGAATAAGAAAGGAGACACTTTAAGAAAGCATGAAGGAAGTGAGCAGTCCCAGAGGGGCTGCAAATTTAATTGATACCAACAATGGAAAAAAGTCCTGTCCTCCACATCATCACTAACACTTGTTCTTTCTTGTCTTTTTGATAATAGTTATTATAACAAGTGTGAGGTGATATCTGGTTTTTATTTCCATTTCATTGATTGGTGATGTTGATCACCTTTTCATGTACCTGTTGGCCATTTGGTAGTCTTCTTTGGAAAAACGTCTATTCAGATCATCTACCCATTTTTTACTCAATCACTTTATTGGTTCTTTTTTTTTTAATTTTATTTTATTTTTAGACTTTACATAACTGTATTAGTTTTGCCAAATATCAAAATGAATCCACCACAGGTATACACGTGTTCCCCATTCTGAACCCTCCTCCTTCCTCCCTCCCCATTCCCTCCCTCTGGGTCGTCCCAGTGCACCAGCCCCAAGCATCCAGTATCGTGCATCGAACCTGGACTGGCAACTCATTTCATACATGATATTTTACATGTTTCAATGCCATTCTCCCAAATCTTCCCACCCTCTTCCTCTCCCACAGAGTCCATAAGTCTGTTCTATACATCAGTGTCTCTTTTGCTGTCTCGCACACAGGGTTGTTTTTTGCTATTGAGTCATATGAGTTCTTTATATATTTTGGATATTAACCCCTTATGTATGTATGATTTGTAAATTATTATCCGATATTGTAGATTTTCTTTTCATTTTTTGGATAGATTCCTTTGCTGTACAGTCTTGCCTGATAGCTCAGTTGGTAAAGAATCTGTCTGCAATGCAAGAGACGCTGGTTCAATTCCTGGGTTAGAAAGATCCTCTGGAGAAAGGATAGGCTACCCACTCCAAAATTATTGGGCTTCCCTTGTGACTCAGCTGGTAAAGAATCTGCCTGCAATGTGGGAGACCTGGGTTCTATCCTTTGGTGGGGAAGATCCCCTGGAGAAGGGAACAGCTACCCACTCAAGTATTCTGGCCTGGAGAATTCCATGTGTTGTAGAGTCCATGAGGTGGGACACGACTGAGTGATTTCACTTCATTTTGCTGTACAGAGCTGTGTAGTTTGATAGAGTCCCACCTCTCTAGTTTGCTTTTGTTGCTTTGCTTTTGCTGTCAAATCAAAAAAAAAAAAAAAGTTATTACCATGACCAATGTCAAGGAGCTTATACAGTATGTTTTTTTTCTATGAATTTTATGATTTCAAGGTAGCCTGAGTTTTGTAATTAGCAAATTCAGCCTCAAAGAGATTGAGTGATGTCCAAAGTTATATAACTAATAAGGTAGTAAAAACAGACCATGTCTAAAGCCAAGGAGTTTTTATTCTTCAAAAAAATAGAACCACAAAAGGAAATTACTAAACATAAAGTTAAGATGAAAACTTTTGTTATGGATATTTTACTGCAATTTTTTTTAATGAGGGAAAAGAAAATTATATGATTTTTCATCAAGAAATATTCTTCATCTACTCAAAATAGTCTGAGTTATTGGTAATAAAATAAATTATTCCTAGCATATTTGAAACAATGAGTGAAAAAAAAAAAAGAAAAAACCAACAATATTCTAGAATACTAGAATTCTGGGTGATTCCCCCCCCCCCCTTTTTTTTTTTTACTTTTTCCCTGTTTGCTAAGTATCCATGTATTATTTAAAATTTGGGAGAAAGTAAATTTTATTAAAGAAAGGAAAAGATGTTGCAATTACTGCACAGCCCTTACTTGACCCTGGAAGTATCCAAAAGATTCCTTTGTAAACTTGCATGTGTGTGTCTCAAGGAGATATGCAGACTCTTGAACATGGAGACGAAATCTGGCTGCTGCTGTAACTGGATTCCAGCTCCTTCCTTGGACTACACTTGTCAGGTTGAGAATCTCCCATCCTTATGTCCTCTCCTTCCAGCACTCATTCCCATATGCCCCCACTCACTCCTCCCTATCCCTCAGCCTTTAATATGGGTCTCCATCTGAGAGGAGGAAATCTCAGTTGATCAGATGCGGGCTGAACAACAATTCCTCAGGTGTGCACATCTCCCCCTTCCATTCATATCCTTATGTTAATACTACCCACAACCTGGACCTGGGGCCTTAGAAGGGAATGTCAAAAGTCTGGATAAGAAACTCTGACCTGGGAAAGACCAGTTGTCTACCCTGACTGATCATGACCATGTGAGTCCTTCCAGGCTTTAAACGTCTTTGGCCCCCTGACTGGAAGGAGATCATATATGTTCAAGAGCCAAACATTCTATTCCTGAATTTTTACTAAGTTGCTGTAGTTTTTAGCATTGGTGTCCAGCACTTGCTCTATGGTTCCCTGACCTATTCCAAGGGGACCTGGCTCATGGGCACCTTTCCTCCTAAGTTTGGAACAGGGAGAGGTAAAATGCCAGAGAATACCTGCAGCTGTGAGCTGCTTCCTCTTTCCCATGCATAACAGGCTCTGATAAAATGGGATTTCTACCGAAGTGGAGAGAGCAAGTCTCCCCTAGAGACATCCTGGGGAATCTCAAGAAGTCTTAACATGAGAGCTGAGGGAGCGCTTGATGAAGATTGTGGGGTGTGCTAGGACTGCTATGACTAAAGTGGAGGGGATCAATGGGTAAGAGCCTGATCACCTACCCCTAACCTCAGCTGTAAATGATGGATATCACTCTGGACAATCCTCCAGCCATGACTGCCTCCATTTCTTCAGCATCTTGGGAAGCCTTCAGTGTCACTGTCACTCACAGTTAGGAATGACTGGAGCTCAAATGCATGTCCCTGATGATGCAAACAGCAACCAAGAGGATGGTCCGGAACCAAGTCATTTTTTCTGTCTACCCCAAAAGGCTTGCAGCGGGGAGGCAGACCTCCTTTCAGTCCCCATATGACACAGCAGAGTGTTTGAATCAAGGTACATGCAGATCCAGTCAGAGAGCAGAGATGAGCAGAACAGCAAGCCAGCTTTCTGGAGCAACTGGTGCTAGTTCAGCCTAACCCTACAAGAGCTAATGAGGAGCTGAGTCAGTTCAGTCTTGTGTCAAGATCAGGACGGAGGTGAGTGCCATGTGAATTCACAATGGAATTCATACCTTTGAGAGGTGACATTTTGTCCTATTGTGTTCCAGACATCAACAAGTGTGGACCATCATGGAACGTGTCCTTTGGAATATATGTAGACTGCCAGAACTTTAACAACACAGAGGGTCGATGCAGAGGAATCATAACTCTTTCTCAAAAAGAATTTGAGGACGAGTGTACTAAGAAAATGTTTGGTAAGAAGGAATCCATTTCTTTCATTTCCTCATTCATTAAGTTTGGCCACTTACTCTAGGCCACAGAGGTCTGTTCTCAGCACCTACTTGTATTCCCTCTCTCTCCAAACCCCAAGGGTCAGAACCCCACATAGAGTGCCATTTCTGCAATATTGGATGCCCCCTTGACACTTGGCATCTTATTTTCTCAAAATAAACAGAAGAGTGGTATTCAAGACATTTCAGGAGTTGATGTCCAGTGCAATGAGTCCCAGGGAATTATCTGTATTCTTCATCATTAATTGCCAACATGAGACCTTTCTCACCTGGATCCCATACAGATTTGAGCAAGCTAGGGGTCCTTTCAGACTCTTCTGGAATGATGGACCTGAGAACTCTGTCTAGAAATGTTGGAAGGGGGATATTCAAGGGTGGTCCCATCTTCCCCAGCCAGCCCTGCCCCTGGGTAACCTTACCCAGTTCCTTGGCCACTCAGCCTTTGTCTATTTCACTATGCAAGTATCCACCATGCCCCTGATCAATAATTTCTATTAACAAGCCTATGGGAAACTCAAATGACTGGGACCGGGAGGATGTTATGTCAGAATGGGTAGATGACATGAACCACACCACATATACTCAAAGTGGCTCCCATCTGGCATAGGTGGAAAGAGAGAGTGTCACTGGGCTTCATTGTCCTGGCCCAACTCTCTACTTAGGAGGTCAACAAAGGCCCTACATTGACTCAGACCATTTGAGCCTTGCGCAGAAGGAGCCCACAAGTTTGCATCCCTAGCTGGATGCCCAGGGCAAAGAAGACAGAAACACCAGCCACTCCTCATCCATCAGCACCTGCTTCCTTCTTCAGCCACCCAGCCCTCTCACAAAGCTGGCCTCACTCAGATGATGAGTCTTACCATTTCATTTCAGCTTGGAAAACGCCTTCCAAGGGTACAGGAAATGGATCCTCACAACACCAAGTCTGCATGGCTGGAAGTAGACCTCCACTGTATCCCCAGTCTGGTCCCCAGTGTCCAGGAGCCTCTAGCCTGTCTGGCATCATCTTTACACGCCTCACCCCTTCCTGAAAGCATATTGATGGTCCTGGCTCAGGGATGGGTCTTGGACCAGCTTCATGGAGCTAGAGTGTGAGCTAGCACGGACGGGAGAGCACTATTCTTTCTACAAACGTGTAGCACATGAGGTTCCACAGGGGCTGCGTCTATCAGTGACTGATCCCTCAAGAGGCTGAGAAATGGAGGGGAAGTGTTGATTCCTTGATTCCAAGTAAAGTACAGGAGCCTCAGGAATGTTGCTCAGAGTGATGGGCTATAGAGCCAGAGCCATCCAGTAAGAAGGCAAAGGCCATGGGGATAGTGGTTGCAATTAGAGCTCAACTCTCTCCTCTTTGTCATCTCTGTCTTTCTGCCACAGAACTGAATCTACTACTGCTGAAGACAAAGAACACTGCAGTCCAGAACCTTAAAAGTGAGTCTCTGCACCCAGCCTCATTGGAGACGTAAGCTTGAGAGTGTGTGCCATGGTCTGGGTCCTCTCACCAATAAAATGGGGAAAGGAGGTTTATTCTGCAAAAGTATCCTCTAAGGATACTAACAGCTGTTACTCTTCCCCATTATGTCCAGAGTTTTCTGAGGCTTTTCACTCCTAGTGGCAGCCATTCAACACTTTCCTCCCCTCCTCTACTATTGGGTCTCTAGCATGAAGCTGACTTCCTCAGTTTCTTGGGTCTTCTGACCATGATTTTCATCCACACAGCCTCTATCACAACTCGTTGTGCTCGGTGGTGCCCTCCAAACTCCAAATGTGTTGATGCCAACACCTGTCGCTGCATTCCAGGATTCACATCTTCAACTGGGGAAGTCATCACCAGCCGCTCAGAGACTTGTGATGGTACAGAGGCTTGGGGGTGGCATTAACTTGTGGGTGGCATATGCTTGGGGGTGGTATATAGAGATTGTGTGAGGACACAATGGGACCTCCAGAGCCCTCAGCCATTGGAGCAGCTCAAAAGTATTTTAACAAGCGTAACATAAAAGTGACAGCACAGGAAAGTATGAGGGGAGTGGGTAATCTTGTTTTCATGATCAGCTGGGAGAGGGCTGAGAGCCGACACAGCAGAGCTGGGCTACGACACAGGCTCTTTGACAGTTAGGAAGTTGCTTTCCTCTTTGTGCATTATTTGCTAGTCTGTAAACCAGAGGTAGTCGTTGTACCTACCCCATATGGATGAACTTAGATTTAATATTTACCTTAGTTAAGAAAAGCTAAAGTTTCAGTTCAGTTCAATTCAGTTGCTCAGTCGTGTCCAACTCTTTGTGAACCTATGAACCACAGCACACCAGGCCTCCTTGTCCATCACCAACTGCCGGAGTCCACCCAAACCTATGTCCATTGAGTCAGTGATGCCACCCAACCATCTCATCCTCTGCCATCCCCTTCTCCTCCTGCCCTCAATCTTTCCCAGCATCAGGGTCTTTTCCAATGAGTCAGCTCTTCGCATCAGGTGGCCAAAGTATCAGAGTTTCAGCTTCAACATCAGTCCTTCCAATGAACACCCAGGACTGATTTCCTTTAGGATGGACTGGTTGGATCTCCTTGCAGTCCAAGGGACTCTCAAGAGTCTTCTCCAAAACCACAGTTCAAAAGCATCAATTCTTCAGTGCTCAGCTTTCTTTATAGTCCAACTTTCACATCCATACATGACCACTGGAAAAACCATAGTCTTGACTAGATGGACCTTAGTGCAGAGAAAATTGTCAACACATGAGAGCTATTATCGTCATTCATAGTGTTACACTATTATTATCATTATTATGGCAAAAAGAAAGGAGGGGAATAAATGAACCAACAGAAGGAAAGAAACTCCCAGGAGGAAGCTCAGGCTCTCTCACTATCTCAAGCTCACCAGGAGCTCCTCCTCACTGACCATTGTGGTTTCCCACATCAATCCTCACAGCAGACCCAGGATGCTAGCACACTTAGATTTTTTTTCCCCACCTTCTCCCAGTATGCCCAACTGTCATATTTTATTCTAGGAGTTTTACATTTTCAAGGCAGAATCTTTTTTTCAATAATCATATTTGGGCCCAAAGAGCTTAAGTTATATATCCGAAGTCACACATTTAGTAGGGTCATAGAACCAAGATCCAGATCTAAAATTTAAAGACTTTATTTTCAACAACATAGGATCATAAGGGAAATTGTATTGCTTAAAAAGTTAATAAGATGGTAAATTTTATGTTTTATGAATTTTACAATACTAAAAAGTAGGGGAGAATTATACAGTTTTTACAAGAAATAATCCTTGTCTACTGATAAAAGTTTTTTGATGGACATTTATTGCTACTAAAGAAAAATATTCTTAATATGTGCAATATGATGAGAAAATTTTGAAGAAATTTCTAGGGATCTGTGTAATGGACATAAGAGTGATTTTCTTTCTTTCTTCTTTTTTTTCATGTTTTAAATTATCTTTGTTTTCCAAGTATCCATGTGTTACTTAATATTTTTTATAAAAGTAGATTTTATCAGATTTTGTCAACAAAAAAGGTCTTTGACTGATGTTCAGTCTTTCTGTCACTCTAGAGGTATTCCCAGAGTTTCTTTGATGCATTTGTATGTGTGTCTCATGGAGATTTGTAAACTGCTGAACATGGAGAAGAGATCTGGCTGCTAGTCCCAGCTCCTTCCTAGGAGCACACTTGTCAGGTTGAGGAATTCAGATCTTCATATCCTCCCCTCCTCACACCCCATTTCCACTATCCTGCACTCAATTCCATCTCATCTCATCAACCTTTAAGACAGGTCTCCAGTGACTGCCACTATCTAAGAAGACAGGAAGAAGTCTCAGTGCCCAGTTAGAGGTTGAACTTGAATCCCTCAGTTGTGCATCCCTCCTATATCTTGTTCTGTCTTACTGCAGACCCTCCACCTGGGTCTGGGGCCTTAGAAGGGAAACCCTTAGGTCCAGAGATGAGGACTCTGATCTGGGGGGACCAGACAGCTGCCCTGACTCATCATGATGTCATGAGTCCTGTGAAGCCATAAAGTCTTTGGTTCCCTAATTGGAATACACTGGATCAAGCATTCTGTTCCTTCTTTTTGATTCATTCTAACGTTCATGGTTCTTGTTAAACTGTTACTCTGAGGAACCAAATATTCAGGAATTAATGTCTGGGATGGGACCTGGCCTGACCTGACCCCAGATCCCACTCACAATATACACACACACAAATGCTCTCACCCCTAATGATCCACTGTACTGTTCCCTGCAGAGATCTCCATCCACACCTGGACTGCACCCTCAAGTATCAACAGCTCGGTGAGTGGCCCAGCAGACAACACGCAACAGGAAATCCCTCCATATAGCCCAGCTATTTCCCCCAAGTTCTAACCTCCTCATATTCTTCTCCCCTAGATGCTCTCCTGCTTCTTCAACAGAGTCCAGAGTCTTAGTGAAAATGTGGAGTCAGTCCCTGTCCAGGACACTATCCAGGTAAGGGTAGGACCCAGGGAGGCAGGTGGAGGCTTCCCACAGGTCCTGTGGGAAAATCTGGTCCAGGAAGAGATACTTCAACATAATGGTGCACTGCTCTGAGGCCCTGCCTCTCCCAGGGTGGGTGGGAAGTGTGGACATGTGTAGTCACTCCCACATGCACCTTTTAAAAACCTTTAATCTTGCAGCTCCTGAATATTAGGTTTGTGTCATCCTTGGCATTCATGTACAAGATTGACCTCAGAATGGCTGGATTCCAGATGCAAACACCACCCAAAGAATCCTACCTGGCACTGCCTTTATCCCTCAAACAGTTTCCAATCTCTGTTTTCTGTGAGTGAGTGGGTAATGGCTTCATACAACCTCTAAGGTGTGTGATCTACTGGCTCTGTGTCCTTATCTCCACAGAACCTCATACAGGGGGTGGATGAAATGCTGGAGGCCCCCCGGGACCTAGAAACCTTGCCCAACTCAGAACAGCACCTTGTGGCCTCTAACCTGCTCATTGGCCTGGAAACTGTCTTGAGAAGACTGAGCAAGTCCCTGAACAATGAGCCACTGCACTTCAGTTCACCTTCAGGCACAGGTAATTACCTGGAACAGCCTCCAAGCTCCTGCTCTGCTCATTCCTGTTTCATTCCTTTCCCAACCTCACTAGAGCCCAGTGACCAGGGTTGTATTTCAAGTTGACCTCATAAACAAAAATAAATTTTAAAAAATAAATAAATTATTGTGCTAAGCAAAACAATAAGACAGAGGAAGACAAATACCCTCGTTTCTCTAATGGTTCAGATGGTAGAGTCAGCCTGCAATGCAGGAGACCTGAGCTTGATCGCTGAGTCAGGAAGATCCCCTGGAGAAGGGAATGGCAACCCACTCCAGTACTATTGTCTGGAGAATCCCATGGACAGAGGAGCCTTGCAGTCTACAGTCCGTGGGTTGCAGAGTCAGACACAACTGAGCCACTAACACTTTCAAAAAACTATACAAACACCAAGGTCATCAACATAGAGAACAGATTGGTGATTGCCAGAGATGAGGATAGCAGTATAGGAAATGGTGCAAAGAAGTCAAAAGGTACAAGCTTCCAGTTAAAAATAAGTTACGGGAATGTACAACATGGTAACTATAGTTAATAGTACTGTACTGCGTATTTTAAATTGCTATGAAAGTACATCTTAAAAGGACTTACCACAGAAAAATTTGGAACTCTGTATGATGACAGATTTTAGCTAGTTTTTGTGGTGATTGTTTTGCAATATATTCAAGTATGGAGTCACTATACCTGTCAATTATACCTCAGTAAGAAAAACATAAATGAATAAAATTATATATAATATACACTTTCATTGCAAATAAATTATGAGCATAAAAATAATGATAATGAAAAGTTTAAGACAAAATAGAAATCGTTACAAAAGGGAAAATTTTTAATTTGGTATAACATAACTTTCTCATGTTATTTGTCATGTAGGTATAATCTGTTTCAATTGAGTATTTGTTTTGTTTAGCACAATTATTTATTTATTTTTTAAAAATTTATTTTTCTTTATAGTAGTTTCAGGAGTATAGCATAGTAATTTGGTATTTTTACAGAATACACTCCATTACAAGTTCTTACAGGACAATGGCTATATTCCTTATCCTAAACAATATATCCCTGTTGCTTATCTATTTTAAACATAGCTGCTGCTGCTGATGCTAAGTCTCTTCAGTCGTGTCCGACTCTGTGTGACCCCATAGACAGAAGCCCACCAGGCTCCCCCATCCCTGGGATTCTCCAGGCAAGAACACTGGAGTGGGTTGCCATAGCAGTTTGCACTTATTAATCCCATAACCCTAACTTGCCCTTCCACCCTACCATCTCCCTTTTGGTAACCACTAGTTTCTTTTCAATATCAATGAATCTGTTTCTGTTTTGCATATATTGGTTTATATTATTTTTATATTTCACATAGAAATGATATACAGTATTTGTCTTTCTCTATCTTGCTTATTTCACTAAGCATAATACTCTCTAGGTCCATCTACAATGTTGCAAATGGCAGAATTTCATTCTTTGCTGTGGTAGATTAATATTCTATTCTACATAATCACCACATCTTTTTATCCCATTCCTCCACTGACAGACACTAAAGTTCACAATTTTAATCAAAGTGTAAAATCTAGTAGCATTTAGTACATCATAAGGTTGTACTTGGAGAAGGCAATGGCACCCCACTCCAGTACTCTTGCCTGGAGAGTCCCATGGATGGAGGAGCCTGGTGGGCTGCAGTCCATGGGGTCACTAAGAGTTGGACACGACCAAGCAAATTCACTTTCACTTTTCACTTTCATGCATTGGAGAAGGAAATGGCAACCCACTCCAGTGTTCTTGCCTGGAGAATCCCAGGGATGGGGGAGCCTGGTGTGCTCCATCTATGGGGTCACACAGAGTCGGACACGACTGAAGCGACTTAGCAGCAGCAGCAAGGTTGTAATCATAACCTCTATTTATAAAATAACTTCAACTCTCCAAAAGTAAAAACTGTAGCCACTAAGCAAACACTCCTCAATCCTCTGTTCCCCTGGTACCTGCCAACCACTGATTTGTTTTCTGTCTCTATGAATTTGCCATGCTGGAAATTTTGTATAAATAGAATTAAAGATATATGACCTGAATGTCTAGCTTCTTTCACCTAGCATAATGTTTCCAAGGTTCACCCATGTTGTAGCATGTATCAGTATTTCATTCTTTTATGGCTGAATAATAATGTATTGTACATGGATGTACCTCCTTTTGTTTATCCATTCATCCATTGATGGACTTTGGCTGACTGCCACCTTTTGACTGTTGTGACCAAAGCTACTATGAATGTGGTGTTTCTTTTCTGTGCACCTCACAGCATATGGAAAGTAGGATCTTAATTCCTTGACCAGAGACCAAAACTGTGTCTCTTGCATTGGAAGCACGGAGTCTTGGAAGCACTGTACCACCAGGGAAGTCCCTGTAGCATAAGTTTTGGTTTGAATAACCGTTGAATAAAGTTCTTTTGGGCACATAATAGGGTGTAAAATTGTTTGGGGATGTGGTAGTTCTATTTTCAGCTTTTTGAGGAACCACCAATCTAGTTTCCACAGTGGCTATTTCTTAATTTTACATTATCAACAGCAATGTATGAGGGTTCCAATTTCCTCATCCTCAGCAACACATTACTTCCATTTTGCTTTCTTTTTCTTGTAGCCATTCTAGTGTGTGTCGGGTGATATCTCATCATGGTTCTATCTGCATTTCCCTAGTGACTAAGATATTGAACCTCTTTTCATGTCATTGTTGAATTTGTCTATATTTTATTGGAGAAACATCTACTCGGGTATTTTTCTTTCTTTTCAATTTCAATTTTTTACATTTGGTTGTTAAGCTATAAGAGATCTTCATAGATCTTAATTTAGATCCTATCAGATATGTCTTTGCAAATATATTCTCCCATTCTGTAGAGTATCTTTTTACTTTTTTGTGGTCTTTTCACTTTAATGAATAGATATTTCCATTTTGATGAAATCATATAATCTATTGGCACTTTTGTTGCTCCTGCATATTTTTCCCATATCTAATAGTCCATTTCCAAATCCAAGGTCAGGAAGAGTTACTCATGTGTTTTTGTCCTACTTGTTTTAGTTTTAACTTTTAAATGTAGATCTTTGAGCCATTTTGACCCCAATGGGTCTTTGACCCATTTCTTTATTAAAATTTATTATATGAAGTAGGTCACTGAATTCCTTCATTGCTTGTGGAAAGCTGGATGTCTCAGCATCATTGTTGAAGAGATTTTTCTTTGCCCATTGATGGTCTTGACACCCCTTTGTGAAAATCAACTGACCATAGATGCATGGATTTATTCCTGGATCCTCAGTTGTTTTACTGCTCTGTATTCATATAGCAATTTCCCACCATTTTGAATACTGTAGGTTGGCAGTAAGTTTTGAAATCAGAAATTGTAATGCCTCCAAATTTGTTTTTCACCTTTAAGATTGCTTTGTTTATCCAGGTCACTTGCAATCCATTATGGATTTTAGGATGAGCTTTCCATTTCTGCTGAAAATTAATTTAATGATGTCAGAATTTTGATACAGATTGCATTGAATCCATAAATCATTTTGGGGACTGTTGAGATCTTAATATGATGGTTCTGATCCATGACCACAGGATGTCTTATGATTTATTTAGAGTTTCTAATTTCTTTCAACAGTCTTTTGTAGTGTTCAATATACAAGTCTTGAGTTTCCTTGGATAAAAATTTTCCTTGTATTTTGTTGACTATTTGTGTATCTATGTTCAAATTGACATTAGTTTATTGGGATTGCTGTGATGCATTATCTTGTTTTGTTCTTGTGATAATGATGGTCTCATAGAACTATTTAGGTAGAGCTATTTCTCTTCTATTCTATAGAAAAGTTTACAAAGGATTAGTATTAATTCTTCCAGAATGCCTGAGAGCATTCACTATAGAAGCCATCTGTTCTGGTCTTTTCATTTTGTAAAGTTTTGGATACTGATTCAATCTACTTGTCTGTTACTGGATTGCTCTGATTTTCCATTTTTTTAAATCAACTTTTTGTATTTTGTGTCTCTAGGAATTTCTCCATTTTATTTAGGTTGCATTTCATGTTGTTGAATAATTGCTCATATGTTCTCTTACAATCCTTTGTAAATTTAAATGATATATGTATATACCACTATTATTGTACCAAATGATATTGCTTAAAACAATAATATCATTATTTATAATATACATTATTATAAATATTATTTATATATCGTTGATAAAATGATACATAATCATTTATATGATTGCACAATCATTAAATTATTGCATAATCATATAAATGATTATACATATAAATCATGATATGTCATATGATTTAGATATTTTGACATCATATTTAGATATTATATAAATCAATGATAAAAATATATCATTTCCTGAGCTGCCACAGAAGCCCATATAATATAAATTATGTAATATATAAACTGTCTACATATTTATATAATACATTAAGGGGCTTCCCTGGTAGCTCAGCTGATAAAGAATCTTCCTGAAATACAGGAGACCCTGATTTGATTCCTGCATCAGGAAAATCCCTTGGAGAAGGGATAGGCTACCGAGACTAATATTATTGAGCTTCCCTAGTGGATCAACAGTAAAGGTTCCAATATTAATCCAAAGTTTACAATGCAGGATACCTGGGCTCTATCCCTGGGTTAGGAAGATCTCCTAGAGGAGGGCATGGTATCCCACTCCAGTATTCTGCCTGGAGAATCCCCATGGACAGAGGAGCTTGGCAGGCTACCGCCCATGGGTTGCAAAGTTTTGGACATGATTGACCAAATAAGGGCAGCACACAGCACATAATATATTAAAATACTTATTTTTATGTATGCAAATAATGGTAGTATGTGTACAATCATAGCCACAATTACTAATCTAACTCCCTTCTATAACCCTCACAACTCAGAAATGTCGTTGAAGGCACAGGATAAAGAAGATAAGAATGTCACCTTGATTCAGAATAACATAAAGATGATACTGATCTGGGATGCAGTGCATGAATCTAATGACTCAGGTAATGGTTGTGGCAGGGTACAGATCCCTAGGAATTCAAAATGGAACACGATACTCAAAGAAGCAATACACAGAAATGTATACTTTAAAGGAAACTATGGGTAATGGTGGGGCCACAGGGAAATAGTTCATTAAAGGAGGAGTCATGGATATTCCAAGATATCAACCTTGCCCTTGTCCTGCAGATCCCATTGTGGTGGGCCTTGTCTCCATACCTGGGATTGAAAAGTTGCTGGATAAAGTCCCTCTGATTGTGGATGCTGAGGAACAGGCAGTTCCACATGAGACACATGGGGAATTGCTGCAGGAAATTCCCCCTATCCTGCTGTCAGATGTCATATCTGTTTTTATCAGCAACAGTAACACACAGAACCTCAGTTCTCCAGTCAAATTTGTCTTCAAACATGTGAGTCCTGGGGGGATAAAGCTGTGGGTGTGGGAGAGACCTGAGTCCTGGGCACAGCCTTTGTGCTTCAGGGATGTCCGTCACAGGTGCATCATATCCCAAGGAAATTCCATCATGAGCTAGATTTGGGTCAGCATTTCTGAGCAACAGAACCACCAGCTCAAACCTACTTCCTGTTTCTACAGTCAAGGACCCCTGAAACAAAGGGGAAGGTGCACTGCGTCTTCTGGGAGCAGGGCCAGAATGGAAGTGGCCATTGGGCAACCAGAGGCTGCAGGACGATGGACAGCAGAGACGACAGCACCACCTGCCAGTGCACCCACTTCAGCAGCTTTGCTGTCCTCATGGCCTACTACGATGTGCAGGTGACACCCCTCAGAGGGGCTGCATTCAATATCTTGATGTGGAACAAATTCTCACACATGTAAAACCTGAAAAAAATACTGTCTCCCACTTATCGCACGTCAGTGATCTGGCACGGTATAGCGGCGATGTCTGCTCAAGTTCTTCCAAGGCTGAAATCATTCTTTCAGCCTGGACTGCATTCTGATCTGAGGTTTGCAGTCCTCCTCTAACTCTCTAATTTTGGGCACAATTCAGTTCCTTGTGGTGGTAGGACTGAGGTCTCCTTGACTTCCTATCTGACAACAGGTGTCCATGTTTAGCTCTTAGGGGCTGTGGGGATTTTCTCCCTGGGACTTGGAAACGACGAACCTGAAAGAACAACACTCGGACAGTCTCTTGCAAGGACTGGCAAATTTATTTCTGCAGTCAAGCCTTTTTATAGAAGCCAGAGCAAAGAGCTTAGAGTATATGGCCAGCAGAGCACGTAGTGGGTTAAGACATAGTCAGTAAAAGATATTTCAAGGACAGCTCCTTCTAAATGACCCAGGTGTTTATCCCATGATCCATTTTCTCAAGCAACATCTTTAATATTATTAAATCTTGGCTCTGAGCATAGCTAAAAGCAGGAGATGTTTTTCAGCTATCGCAAAGCCTGAGTACTCTGGCCCTCTGCCATTTTCCCAAGGACCTTCTCCTTCAAGGCTATTTTGCACTGCACTTCCCAACAGGGGCTACCTGCATTTCTTCCCATGTGGACCTCTCTTGGGAACTTTAATACAGTACAAAAATTAGTTAGTATTTTCCTTTTGTTTTTAGTTTAAGCATGGCAGCTGCTAGTTGGACTCCGTTGTGAGAGGCATGGAGTCTTGAGTAGAGACATCTGTATCCTATAATCAATGACAGAAAAAGTAGGGTGATTAATATATATATATATATATATATATATTAAAATGTTGCTTCCTGAAAACCAAGTTCTAGGGTCTAGGGACAATAGGGTTTTAGTTAAAGTATCGTAAAATTGAGTGCTGTACAATTCCTTAGGTACCTCAACTTGAAAATTAGCTATTTGTTGTTTCAACAGATTGATGTCTAAACTTGAGTTGTCTGTGAGATCCTGCAAATGCACTTTAACTTTATCCCAAGGATACTCAGTGCTTTTATAAGGCATGTTAGTCAGACAAAAAGATGTAAAATTCCAGTGACAACGTATATGTGTTTGGAAAGTCAGTTGCTGCGTTTGATCTCCTAAGTGGATTATCATAATTTGTAACTCATTAATTCATGTTTGTAGTTGCTGATCTATCTGGGCTTGTCGAGTCCAAAGATCATGAGAGTCTTTGTGCCATGCAGTGATAAAATCATGATTTTGTATAGAATTGTGTAATGCCATACCAGACAGGGTTCCTACTGTAACAATGGATATTAGACTAAGAATGCCAGCAATAATCCACCCTATTATGTGCTTTGACCTTTTCAGACCATTTCTGAGCAGAACTGAAAGGAATATAGAGTTGGTCCATGGCTCTGTTAAATTGACAGGAAGCCATAGTTCAGACCTCTGCTTGACTATAGTGATGTTGGCATTGTGGTAAGAAATAGTATGGTTTAAACATGTATATAAAGCATAAGCTGTACAGTTAACAATTTTAGCAGAAAGATCTATATCAAAGTTACCTACAATAAACATGTATGGGAGGTGCACATAGAATTGGATACAACCTGTATTATTATACATAAAGGTATAGTTTTGGGGTTTTAAAGCCTTCACAGTCCCATGTATATTGGCAAAGTGTTCCAGTGCAGCAAGAATCTTCCAAATATGCCATTGTTCAGGTCCTATAAGAGGGACTATAATTCTGGGCCGAGGTGGAGACAACCCTCCATTATACTAGTTTAATAATACATCCTTATCAGTCCAAAAGCCAATATTGGTCTTATGGAATTCCCATGTGTTGACTCTATGATACCAGGAACAGCTATGATTTTTTTCTTGCTCCTCAGAACAATTCATAAATAACCCATGGGACCCCCAGTCCACGAATTTGAATATGGATTGATTTTGTTGTTTGATAGAAACCTTCCTGAACTGTCCCCAACAGTCAGACCAATATAGTGGTTGAATTGATCGTTTCTTTCTCCAAGATACAGCATCACATATTAGTTCTTCAGGCTGGAAAAGTGAGTTAGTATAGTTAGCTATTTGTCCAGGATAATGTCTTTCAGAACCATTTAAGAGGAAGGATGCAGTTGCAAACATTCCTATACTATAGGTGGAAACACTGTGTACAGAGTAAGCCCACCATTGTGGGAATATAGTCATGCACAAAGAGTGAGCTCTGAAGCATATAGGTAGTGTTTTGAATCCAATTGAAACATTTATCTTTTTTCTTTCATCTTCTTTGTGAATTGGCCTCTGTGCTGACCATGGGGCAGAGAAGTGCAGACTATCGTTGGTGAATACCATAGGGGCCTTGTCAACCCAATCCATTATGGATAACAAAGGTGGATTAGGTATATATGCCCAATAAACATATTCCACATTGCCGGGGTCCAGCCCCAGCTGATCCAGGGTATTCGAAGGAGAGACGGCGTAGGCGAGGGTCAGGGAACAACTGCTTAATTAAACGTTAATTAAGGATATAAAGAGTAATAGAATGAGGATAGCTCAGTAGGAAAATTCAGTGGAGAAAAGAGGCTGAGTAGCTTGGTTTACGCGGGGGACCAATAAAACTTCAAGACAAGAAGCTTGCACCACTTACGTAGGCCGCAGGCGTCCTTCCGTTCTCCCGAAGGAGAGGAGACACTGAGGCCTCCCCGGTCGGATCTTAGAAGCCCAGGCATAATTAGTAAGCATGGTGGGTTCCGCGCTCCAGATGGAGACTCAGCCAGAGTGAGAGAGAGACATGGGGAGACCAGTCTTTCGAGGAACTGATCCCAATTCTTTATTTTCCATGGTCTACTTTTATACACTGAGATGTTATGCAAAAGTCACGCGGGGTCAGCAGTCCTGACTTTTACCAAAGTCAGGTGCTTCATACAAATGTATACACAGGTCTTGGGGTGTTACATCATCTTCTGGCCAGGGGGCCTGCTAACAATTTATGACCCTCTCCTTGTGACAGCAGTCAGTCAACCAGGACACTTATTTCTCCAAGGGTGATTATTCTTAAAACAGACACCACCCAAATAAAGTTACATTCCTATAGGGAGAGGGTGTAGTGGGTTTTAGTTAAGGAAAGAATTTACTTAGCCTAAGGTCTAACGTGATTAATATCAAAGGTTAATACTTATTTCTTCTATATATTCATTAATGTGTATAAGGGCAGGGGATGTGGAGACTTAGCAACAAACATTGGCTCAACAAATGAAAAACCCTTCATCAATACAATTTCTAATCAGCCCATTATACTTATGGTTTTCTAACTTTTCTAAGGAACCTGTTTTTAGAAGGTTTAAAGCATCTCGTGCCTCTCACAGTTGGGAGGCTGTGAGCAATCACATGTGGCCGGACAAGCCTGTCAGGCAGGCTAAAGAACCTTCAGAGGAGTTTGTAGGTTGAAACACTCCTATCACTCCCAGGAATTATTATTAACTGGAGCTCTAGGTTAACGCCTTCTCCGAAAGAGGTGATGGGGGACAGCCCCCCATAAAGTCAGAGGTGTAGGTGAGAGCACAAAGTAGTAAAGTAGGCAGGCTCTGGTTATGGGGGTAGATGCTCGAGGATTTCCAGGGGGACTCCTGAGGCTTGATCCCACCTTTGCGTATGTCGAGCCTTCTTCCTCATGACCTTTGCCATGGGCGGAGTGCCTCACGCCGGCCCCCAACACCACATTTACCCCAGAGGAACAGGAAAGAACAACTAACATTGCCAGAAATAGCTTATCTGGAGTCATAGGAGTTCTAGTGTTCTTCAGTGTTTGCTCAGCCTGATGAATCATGTTTTTCATTTGAGCCCATATAGGGTAAGGATTCAGACGATGGTGTTTCCTCATTGGCTCCTCCAAGGTCATTGATGAGACCCTTCGTGTCAGCTTTGTCATTTGCCAAGGGAGTCCAGTCTTGGGGTCCTTCTCGGTAATGGACATGGTGAAGGGGAACCCAGATTTCCTCTCCATCTGCAACGACAAGACCATAACATTTGCCTAGGAGTCGTAAGATTCCTGGCAGCCATTGATTAAATTGCTTATACCATATTGATGTATTTATTGATTTCTAATTTGTTGTTTTTGTCTTCTGCAAAATGTCTATCTGCACGAGTGTTAGAATAATTTTCTGTTAAGTTTAAGAAATTTAGGGAATAAAGAGTTAAAGATAATAATAATTGAGGGTTCATAGGATAAGAAGTGTATCTCCTCTTCCAAATTCCCCTTTTCTGTTTTAATAAATGAGTTTTTAGGGTGTGGTGGGCTCTTTAAATAATGACTTGACCCTGGGGATTATAGAGTATTCCTGTAATGTGTGTGATGTTCCATTCCGATAAAAATGAATGAAATGAGTGCGAGATAAATGCAGGCCCATTGTCTGTTTTCAGGACTGAAGGAATCCCCATAACTGGGAAGGTGAGTAAGAGTGCGGAAATGGCGTGTTTGCTGGATTCTGAAGAGACAGGTATTGCCCAGATAAAGCTGTAAAATGTATCTACTGAGACAAAAAGCAAAGAAAACTTTCTTAGGGAGCAATGAGTGAAGTCAGATTGCCAAAGGGAATTAGGTTATTGCCCCCTGGGGGTTAACTCTTGAAATCATAGTTCGTAAGTGCAGAGGAGCACAGACGTCATAGGTTTTAATAATATGCCTTGCTTCAGTGAGGGGAATATAGTATTTAGAGTGCAATCTGTTAGCATTGGTATGAAGATTAGCATGTTCGTCACTGGCAGACGTAAAGACGGGAGCTATGAGCCTGTCGAAGGCATCATTTCTTGCAACCAGAGGGCCAGGTAAACCTGAATGAGCATGTATATGTGCAATGAAGAAAGGTTCTGTACGTGAGCGAGTTAAGGCTTGAGTCTGTGAAAAGAGTATGTAATTCTTCATCTTGATTGTATAAAAAGGCAGTAACAAAGTTGGGGAAAAGGGAAGCAAGGTATTTGGAATCAGTATATACGTTGAAGGATAATGGTTGAAGAGACAAAAGAGCATATAAAACATAAAATTCAATTCTTTGTACTGAAGAATAGGTAGTGGGTAATTTCTCTTTGATATTAGGGCCAACAATCCCTGCTATGCCTTTCTTGTTGCTGTCAATGAAATAGGTGGGTGCATTGGAAATAGGCTGGGATGCAATGATATTAGTTATAATGAATTTAGTACATTGTAGAAAGTCCCATAATTTTCTTTTTGGCAAATGAAATGAGATAACATTTTGAAAATCATTTAATGCTATTTTCATGGTCCGGTTATACTGTAAGGCAATTTGCAATTCCTTTTTTGTCAAGGGGACGTGTATTGTATATGGATCAAATCCAGTCAAAGTTTGTACATGGCTTCTCCCTGACATGATAAATTGCCCTATTTTCTCAATATACAATACGATTTTTTTTAGACTGTTTAGTGTGTAAATATACCCATTCTATTGGGCTGTGTTGAGCTATAACTGCAGTGGGCGAATGTTCAGTGGGGAATATATATAAAGAAACCGGTTGATCATGATCTAGCCGAGTTGAGAAAGATTGTTGAATGTGTTCCTCTATTAAGGCTAGCTCTTCTCTGGCCTCTTTTGTTAGCTGCCTAGGGCTATTAGGGCTAAGGGATCTCTTTAAAATTTTAAATAGATTTTGTAAGGCATAGGTGAGGATGCCAACAGATGGCTGTAGCCAATTAATATCTCCTAGCAACTTTTGAAAATCATTCAGTGTGCGTAGAGACTGCACAGAAATTTGAGTTTTTTGAGGTTTGATTTTAGATTCTTCCATAACATGTCCTAAATAATTAAAGGGTGCTTTCAATTGAATTTTATCTGGCACAACAAGCAGGCCATGATTTTGAAGAGTAGTAGTAACTTCATTATATAACTGTTGTAAACAGAGTTCAGATTCCATGAAGAGAAGTATATCATCCATGTAATGAATTATGAAAGCAGTAGGATATTAATCTCTAATGGGTTGTAATAAAACAGATATGAGATATTGGCAAATGGTAGGAGGGTTCATCATTCCCTGAGGTAGAACCTTCCATTGAAATCTTTTAACAGGAACCATGTGATTTATAGAAGGAACTGAAAAAGCAAAGCGTTTTCTATCTTTAGGATGCAAAAGTATAGTAAAAAAGCAATTTTATAAAATAATAATTATAGATTAGCCTTTTGGTACCATGGAAGGGGAGGGTAATCCAGGTTGTAATGGCCCCATATGAATTATAGTATTATTAACATTTCTTAGATCTATCAACATTTTCCATTTTCTTGATTTCTTTTTTATTACATCAGTTTCATCCACTCCTAGTAGTCTAGAAGAGTCACAATTTTACCCCAATCAAGGGGCCATTCTTCCACTCTAATGATTGAAATGTTAGCTCCAGTATCTAGCATTCCTGTGAAATTTTTTTCCTGTATGTGTAAAGTGAGCATGGGTTTCTGATGTTCCTTTAACAAGGTGGATAGTGCAGCAGTAATGTTGGTACTACCAAAGCTTCCCTGCCGAATTTTATCAGATGCTTTCATTGGTTTGACATATGGTAAAAGTAATAATTGTGCAAAATGTTCCCCTTTTTGTAAATATACATTCCCCATTTTCACAACATTTACCATAACATGTATTTCCCCTTTATAATCTTCATCCATAACATCGGTCAATACCATTAAACCTTTCATTGTGCAGCTGTTATGTCCCAAAATTAGTCCCATCGTCCCGGATGGAATCAGGCCATAATATCCAGTGGGAATTTTGTGGAGGTTATATAATTCCATTAATTATATGTCATAAGGACTAGGTATATCAGTGCAAGCACTCTTAGATGTAGCTACTTGTAGCATCATAATGTTGGGTCCTCCTTTTGTAATGGGGCTAGAGGATGGCCCCTTTATTAATTTCCCTGTTGTTTTTGTTGACCCACCGGGGGTCAATATGCTTCCAACCTTATCAAATTTAGAATGACATTCATTCAGCCAATGGAACCCCTTTTTATATCTTGGACATACTCCTGGGGGTCTCTTCTTATTAGAAGTAGTATTATTTTTTCTGGTCTGTGTTGGCAGGCGGCATTGTTTTTTTCATATGGTTGGCCTTCCTGCAGTTAAAACATTTGGCATTAGTAGCTTTCTGTACATTAAAAGTTTCTAATGTCACCAATTTTGCTCTATGGGACATAGATCTGATATCCTTACAAACTTTCAAATATTCCATAAGAGAGCCAGTCTCTTGAATTGGTCTAAGCATGGATTGACATTCCTCATTAGCATTTTCAAAAGCAAGTTATTTTAAAATAATATTTTGTAAAATCACATCCTTAATAGATTTTTTGATTGCATCCTTTAATTTCCCTATAAATTGAGAATATTCCTCCTCATGTCCTTGAATAATCTTAACAAATGAACCATCAGAGTTCGTGCTATCAACGTTTGCCCACGTCCTGTAGGCAGTTTCTTTAATGAAATATAACATCTGAGGGGTAATATTAGCTAATTGCACAATCATATTGGCCATGGATCTTGTTCCAGTGAGTATATCATAGGTTAAATTGGCAGGGTTACCATGATATTGCTGGTCAATCATCATTTGTTGGGCCTCATCATTAACCCATATTTGCCATTGAAGTAATTGTTGAGGATTTTGAACCATCTTTGCTATTTGAAAAAAATCATATGGCATCCAATGATCAGCCCATCCTCTGAGGAGTTCTACACAGTAAGGAGAAGTAGGTCCATACAGAGTGCATGCTTTCTTAAAGCTAGACAACATGCCAAAATCTAGATTAGCCCAAGTATTTTGGCCTTGGGCAGGTTGATTAAACTGTAGTGGGAAAGCAAAAGTGCAAGCAGGCATCTCCCAAGAAGGAGTGAAATGATTAGTATGAGCAAAGTTAGCAACTGCTGCTACAGGCGGAGCAGAAGGAAAAACCTCAGATTTGGGCAGTCCATTGAATGAAATGACCTCTGTTCTAAGTGGCTTCAGTTTTGACACATCCTGTATATATATGTCTCTAAGTTGTTTTTCTAAGGATTGTGTCTGATTGAGCATAACATTATCTCAAAGCACCTTGCATATCTTGTTCCTTAAGCTCATATTCATGTAAAGACTGAATAGTCTTTACTTCCAAATCAACGTTATGCCCTTCAATTTGTTCTATGATAGCCCGTATGAGTGACCATGTAACCCTTGCCGATATCCTCGCAAAACATTACTTTCAACCCTTTTCTACATGTCTAGATTGAGTGTCCCCTCTTCTGGGAACCATGAATTGTTCCAGTAAAATATGATATCAGTCATTCAATTGATCCCTTGAAATATTAATACCATTTTGTTTCAGAAAATGATGCATTATAGAAATGAAAGGAATCTTATTGCTATGTTGTCCCATCTTGCTTACCTCTTTCTGCAGGGCTCTTTGCCTTGTTTAGCCTTCCTTTCAAGTCCCTGTTCTGGCGCCACTTGTAGGGATTTTCTCCCCTGGACTTGGAAATGACGAACCTGAAAGAACAACACTCGGACAGTCTCTTGCAAGGACTGACAAATTTATTTCTGCAGTCAAGCCTTTTTATAGAAGCAGGAACAAAGAGCTTAGAGTATATGGCCAGCAGAGCGCATACAGAGTTAAGACATAATCAGTAAAAGATATTTCAAGGACAGCTCGTTCTAAATGACCCAGGTGTTTATCCCATGATCCATTTTCTCAAGCAACATCTTTAATACTATTAAATCTTGGCACTGAGCATAGCTAAAAGCAGGAGATGTTTTTCAGCTATCGCAAAGCCTGAGTACTTCTGGCCCTCTGCCATTTTCCCAAGGACCTTCTCCTTCAAGGCTATTTTGCACTGCACTTCCCAACAGGGGCTACCTGCATTTCTTCCCATGTGGACCTCTCTTGGGAACTTTAATACAGTACAAAAATTAGTTTTATGCAATAAGCCAAACATTCTCAAAAGTTAAAGTGCATCAGAATCATCTGGAGGGCCAGTTATTTATTTCTAAACATTTCATTCTTAAACAAAATCGAACATAGAGACAGGCTGCAAAAATAAATTTGGTGCTACCATACTCAATTGCTTTTTATCCAGAAGCACCTAATTTGCAGGTTTTAACATTCATTTTCTTCATCCTTTTTGCACCTCTCTCTGTCTTTCTCCCTCTCTCTCTTCACCCAGACTTATACTAAAAGGAAATTGGGAGATATTTTTCCCTTGTGCTCAGGTATTTACGGTGATTTCCAAAAAGAACCAAGCTTCCCCGGTGGCTCAGTAGTAAAGAATCCACTTGCCAACTTAGAAGACGCAGAAGACTCAGGTTCAATGCCTGGATTGGGAAGATCCCCTGGAGGAGGAAATGGCAACCCAGTCCTATATTTTTGCCTGGAAAATTCCATGGACAGAGGAGCTTGAGGGGCTACAGTCCTTGAGGTCACAAAAAGTCAGACACACCTGAGTGACTGAGAACACATGCACTCCAAAAAGAGGCAGACATTATCAATTTTAAGCTACAGCCAACATCCAAGCATAGCAGTTTTTCTCTTTTACCCAAGAGTTTAGCTCTAAATCTGTAAGGATTAGTGGCCAAACATGAAGAAATATTACAGGGATAAACTGTGCTGAATTAAGAGTTGGGAATTGATACCTGGACATCATGACAACAGGTAGAGACTTTGTCATAGATCATTACATTACGGGGATGGAGGATGGAGCTCAAAATGTAGCTTCTTGCCTCAGTGAACCTATTGAGGTAACTGAGAAGCTTAGTCATGCTCAAAAGTCTAGACGGAAATAAACCCTTATGAGATCCAGGTCTTGGTCTTCATTAGGACTTTCTTATCCCTCAATCCTTCCAGGCATAGATTTTATCATTCAGATCCCATAAATTTCTATATTTTTGAACCGGGAGAAAGTTATCCATAAACATAACATATCTGTAAACATATCCATAACATAATCTACTCAGCACCTCCATTCCTGATTTTTCTATGTCTACAAATAAAAACGGTGGAAGGGTCATTACCCCCCAGCAGGAAAGCATGACTGATCTTCTCTCTGCTGGGTCCCAGGAGGAGGATCCCACACTGACTGTGATCACCTACATGGGACTGAGCCTCTCTCTGCTGTGTCTCTTCCTGGCGGCCCTCACCTTCCTGCTGTGCAAAGCCATCCAGGGCATCAGCACTTCGCTCCATCTGCAGCTCTCACTCTGCCTCTTCCTGGCCCACCTGCTCTTCCTGACAGCCATGGACAGAACTGAGAGCAAGGTACGTATACTGTCCCACACTATCCCTGCCCCAGGGATGCTGAGTTCATGGGGCCATACTGCATTGGACTCCTTAATATAGTGGGATTCCAGGTAATGTTAGGTGGATAAGTAGCCAATTCACATGGACGGACACAACTAGAAAGCAAACATTCAACTGATAATTCATTCATTTACATCAGAGTTATCCCCAGTGGCAAGTCATAGAAGAAGTCCTGGGGCCATGCTCCATCCTGACAAACCATCCAGGTGACACCTTCCTCCTCCCCCAGGTGCTGTGCGCCATCATTGCAGGTGCCTTACACTATCTCTACCTGGCCTCCTTCACCTGGATGCTGCTGGAGGGTCTACAGCTCTTCCTCACTGCACGCAACCTGACGGTGGTCAACTACTCCAGTGTCAATAGATTCATGAAGAAGCTCACGTTCCCAGTGGGCTATGGAGCCCCAGCTGTTATTGTGGCCATTTCTTCTGCATCCAGGCCTCATCTTTATGGAACACCCAAAAGGTAAAACCAAATTCCCGCCATCCTAACTTCTCATGCATGTCTATGGTCATTATAGAACCAACATAGCACTTTAATTTTATCTTTCTTAATTTATTCATTTTAATTTAAGGACAATTACTTTATGATATTGTGGTGGCTTTGCCATACATCAACATGAATTAGCCACAGGTGTACATGTGTCCCCCCATCCTTAACCCCCCTGCTTCATCCTTCCCCACCCTATCCCTCTGGGTTGTACAAGAGCACCGGCTTTGTGTGCCTTGCTGCTTGCATTGAACTTGCACTGGTCATCTGTTTTACATGTAGTAATATACGTGTTTCAGTGCTATTCTTTCAAGTTATCCCACTGTCCCCTTCTCCCACAGAGTCCAAAAAGTCTGTTCTTTACATCTGTGCCTCTTTTGCTGCCCTGCATATAGGATCTTTATTACCATCTTTCTAAATCTCATATTGTCTTTCTCTTTCTGACTTACTTCACTCTATATAATAGGCTCCAGTTTCATCCACCTCACTAGAATTGACTCCAATGGGTTTCTTTTTACAGCTGAGTGATATTCCACTCTGCATATGTACCACATCTTCCTTATCTATTCGTCTGCTGATGGACATCTAGGTTGCTTCCATGTCCTAGTAATTGTAAATAATGCTGCAGTGAACATTGGTGTATATGAGTCTCTTTCAATTCTGGTTTCCTTGGGGAGTATACCCAACAGTGGGATTGCTGGGTCATATGACAGGTCTATGACCCATTTTTAAAGGAATCTCCACACTGTTCTCCATAATGGTTGTACCAGTTTGCATTCCCACCAACAGTGTAAAAGTGTTTGCTTTTCTCTACACACTCTCCAGCATTTATTGTTTGTAGACTTTTTGATAACTGCCATTCTGACCAGGGTGAAATGATACCTCATTGTGGTTTGATTTGCATTTCTCTAACAATGAGTGATGTTGTGCATCTTTTCATGTGTTTGTTAGCCATCTGTATGTCTTCTATGGAGAAATGTCTGTTTAGTTCTTTGGCCTACTTTTTGATTGAGTTATTCATTTTTCTGGTACTGATCTGCATGAACTGCTTATATATTTTGGAGATTAATTCTTTGTCAGTAGTTTTATTTGCTATTATTTTCTCCCATTCTGAAAGCTGTCTTTTCATCTTGCTTATAGCTTCCTTCATAGGGCACAAGTTTTTTAAGTTTAATTAGGTGCCATTTGTTTATTTCCACTTTTATTTCCATTACTCTGGGAGGTGGGTCTTAGAGGATCTTGCTGTGATTTATGTCAGAGACTGTTCTGCCTATGTTTTCCTCTAAGTGTTTTATAGTTTCTGGTCTTAACATTTAGGTCTTTAATCTATTTTGAGTTTATTTTTGTGTATGGTGTTAGAAAGTGTTCTAGTTTCACTTTTTTATAGGTGGTTGACCAGTTTTCTAAGCATCACTTGTTGAATAGACTGTCTTTTCTCTGTTGTATATTTTTGATTCCTTTGTCAAAGATAAGGTGTCTATATATGTGCATGGATTTATCTCCAGACTTTCTATTTTGTTCCATTGATCTATATTTCTGTCTATGCACCAGTATCATACTGTCTTGATGACTGTAGCTTTGTAGTATTGTCTGAAGTCAGAAAAGTTGTTTCCTCCAGTTCCATTCTTCTTTCTCAAGATTCCTTTGGCAATTTTAGGTTTTTTGTGTTTCCATGCAAATTGTGAAATTATTTGTTCTAGTTCTGTGAAAAATAGCATTGGAGTTTCATAGGGATTGCATTGAATCTATTGATTGCTTTGGGTAGTATACTCATTTTCACTATATTGATTCTTTCACTCCATGAATATGGTATATTTCTCCATCTAGTTGTGTCATCTTTGAGTTCTTTCATAAGTGTTGTATACTTTTCTATATATGGATCTTTTGTTTCTTTAGGCAGATTTATTCCTAAGTATTTTATTCTTAATGTTGCAATGGTATATAGGATTGTTTCCTTAATTTCTCTTTATGATTTTTCATTGTTAGTATATAGGAATGCAAGGGATTTCTGTGCATTAATTTTATATCCTGCAACTTTGCTGTATTCATTGATAACTCTAGAAATTTTCTGGTGGAGTCTTTATGGTTTTCTATGTAGAGGATCATGTCATCAGCAAACAGTGACAGTTTTACTTCTTTTCCTATCTAGATTCCTTTTATTTCTTTTTCTTCTCTGATTGCTGTGGCTAGGACTTCTAAAGCTATGTTGAATAGTAGTGGTAACAGTGTGCACCCTTGCCTTGTTCCTGATTTAGAGGAAATGCTTTCAATTTTTTGCTATTGAGAATAATGTTTGCTGTGGGTTTGTCATATATAGTTTTTGTTATGTTGAGGTATACTCCTTCTATGCCTACTTTCTCAGGCAATGGCACCCCACTCCAGTACTTTTGCCTGGAAAATCCCATGGACGGAGGAGCCCGGTAGGCTGCAGTCCATGGGGTCGCTAGAGTCGGACATGACTGAGCGACTTCACTTTCACTTTTCACTTTCATGCATTGGAGAAGGAAATGGCAACCCACTCCAGTGTTCTTGCCTGGAGAATCCCAGGGATGGGGAGGCCTGGTGGGCTGCCATCTCAGGGGTCACACAGAGTTGAACACAACTGAAGCGACTTAGCAGCAGCAGCCTACTTTCTCGAGTTTTTATTATAAACGGATGTTGAATTTTGTCAAAGGCTTTATCTGCATCTATTGAGATAATCATACCATTTTTATCTTTCAATTTGTTAAGATGGTGTATCACATTGATTGATTTGAGAACACTGAAGAATCCTTGCATCCCTGGAGTAAAGTCCACTTGGTCATGATGTATGATCTTTTTAATATGTTGTTGGATTCTGTTTGCTAGAATTTTGTTCAGGATTTTTACATCTATGTTCATCAGTGATATTGGCCTGTAGTTTTCTTTTTTGTGGTTTATGTCTGGTTTTGGTATCAGGATGATGGTGGCCTCCATAAGGCTCAGACCCAGGTGTGCTGTGCATTTTGTACCCTTTGCAGGCCCAAGCAACTCAGGCGACCAGGTGCTTGGCGAGCACACTGTCCTGGGCGGGTCATGCATCTTATGCACCTCCCCAGTCCAAGCTGCCCAATTTCTCTGTTACACGAAAAGGGCACTATGCCAGGTGTGCTGTGTTTCTCCTCTGGGAGCTGGTCTCAGACTGTGACACTCCCAGCCAATGTGAACTGTCCAGGATCCAAGGAAGATGTGGTTATTGACTGACAGCCTGCTCACAGTTTGGTGGGAAATGCAGTCTCTGGGGCCAAGATTGCAGCAGCCCCTTGCATTCCAGCTCTGGCTGTCACTCTCTGACTCCAGGGAAGGAGGGTCGTAAATGGCAGCAGCTTAACTCTCCTTTAGTATTCGCTGCTGCTGCTAAGTCACTTCAGTCATGTCCAACTCTGTGCAACCCCATAGATGGCAGCCCACCAGGCTCCCCCATCCCTGGGATTCTCCAGGCAAGAACACTGGTGTGGGTTGCCATTTCCTTCTCTGGGCACAATACTTATTCTGTTAGCTCACCAAGTGTCACCATGCAGCACTTGAGCCTTCCTGCAGGAAAGGTCCTTTGGTTTTCTTTGTCTCTCTGGTGTTCACATGGTTTGGGTTGCTGTGTTACATTAGCCCCTTTTGATTGTCCACAGGGCATTCAAACCCAGTCCTTACCCTAAGAACCAGCCACGCAGCCCAAACCTCTGCACCCAGCCCCCACTAGCTGCAGTGGACTTGAGCATCTGAGCTGCTTCTCCGCTAGTAATTGAGGTTCAGCACATATTGTGTGGTGAATTTTTTTTTCTTTTTTTTTTTTTTTTTTTTTTTTTTTGGTTATGTTGCCCTCTGAGATTCCTGGGAAACCTGGCGTGCTGCAGTTCAGTTCAGTTTAGTTCAGTCGCTCAGGTTTCCCAGTCTTTCACTATCTTCCTGAGTTTGCTCAAACTCATGTCATCTAGTTGGTGATGCTTTCCAACCATTTCGTCCTTGTCACCGCCTTATCCTGCCCTCAGTCTTTCCCAGAAACAGAGTCTTTTCCAACGAGTCAGCTCTTTGCATCAGGTGGCCAAAGTATTGGAGCTTCAGCTTCAGCATCGTCCTCCCAGTGAATGTTCAGGGTTGGTTTCCTTTAAGATTGACTGGTTTGATCTCCTTGCTATCCAAGGCAGTCTTAAGAGTCTTCTACAGCACCACAATTTGAAAGCATCAATTTTTGGCATTCAGATTTCCTTATGGTCCATCATAGAAATTTGTTGTGAGTACCAGTTCATGGGGTCACAAATAGTCGGACACGACTTAGCAACTGAAGAACTCACAACAAATTCTTATGCTGGTAAAAATTGATGCCAATCTGCATCAAATGGTTTCTGGATCACTGGCCTTTCTAGATAGTTTAGCAAAAAAGTCAGAAAACTTTCCCTATAAAACACAAGGTAGTAGATATTTTGGTTTTGTGGGTCAAACAGTCTCAGTTGCAATTTTTCACCTCTGTCCTTGTAGTTCAAAAGCAGCCACAGAAAAGATATAAGAAAATGAGTTTAACTCTGACCCAGTAAAACACATTTCCAAAATCAGATGACAGCCTAGTGTGGACCACAGGCCGCAGTATGCCAGCCCCTGTCTGTGTAGCTCTCTCTTTGGTTCTTCCTGGTGGATCCAACTAGTATGGCCCTAACACCTCCCAAATCGCACACAGTTCCTATTTGGGATCAAGCACCAATTCTACCATTTCTATCAGTGTGAACTTCAGTTACTGACTCTGTATCCTTATGCCTCAGATGCCTGATTTGCAATCATTTGATTACCTATATTGTCATGAGGAATAAATTGTATAATGCACATGAGCCTGCCATAGCAGTTGTCAGGCTTACTGTTATTCTCTCTCTCTCTCTCTCTCTCTCTCTCTCTCTCTCTCAATCACTCTCTCTCCCTCTGTCTCTTCTTGGCTGTCCCCAATTTTTTCCTATCTACACCTACTCATCCTTCACCTCTCATCATAAACACAACAGAATTCTCTCAGGGAACCCTTCCCAGTATCAGAACCTCCTACAGGTTTGACTAGGTTATAGATCCACTTATGTGTTCCCACAGCTCCTCATATTTGATCTTAAGCTTCATCATTTTGATTGTTTCTATTATCTAACTATCAACAAGCCGACAGAGCTAGGAACTCCTTGAAGAAAGAGATCACTCTCTTAATCATAACTGGATCTTCAGAGCCAAGAACTGACCCTGATAGAGAAAGAGAGACTCAATATTTGTCTCATAAACCATAAATTAATTTTTATTGATTTTTTTCTTTAAAACATGTACATTTTTTTCTGCCAGCATATGAGGGCCAAGACTTAAAAGGGCTTTTTAAAATAAGTTTATATTTATTTAAAACCACTTTTTTACGTTGTGATTTACATGGAAAAAAGCTGCACAAGATTAATGTGTATAACCTGACAATTGGGAATAAGTATACACCCATGGCCTTTACTAATGCCAAGGACATACATAAGCTTTCAATTATGCAAAATAATAAGTTCAGGAAGTCTACTATAGACCATAGTGCCTATGGCTAATATTATGATGTGTATTGAAATTTGCTAAGGGGGATCTTTTTTTTAATTTTTTATTTATTTATTTTTTATTTTTTAGCTTTACAATATTGTATTGGTTTTGCCATATATAAACATGAATCCACTACAGGTATACACGTGTTCCCCATCCTGAACCCCCCTCCCTCCTCCCTTCCTGTACCAGGGTGATCTTATGCAAAATATTCTGACCAAAGAAAAAACAATAATAATTATTATTAATAATAATACAGGAGCCAGGAAAAACTTTGAGGAATGAGAGATATGTTCATCTATCAATTCTTTATCCACAAAGGCTAATATACTCTTGATTCTCAACCACCTCTCTTAGATGCTGGCTCAGCACAGAAAAGGGATTTGTATGGACATTTCTTGGCCCTGTCTGCACCATCTTCTCTGTGAGTAATGGATGACATCAGAGGATCTTTCCTCCCTGGCTGAGGGTGAATTAAAGCACAAGCAAAAAGAGGGCTATGGACAGGGTGACCAATTATTCCAGTTAGCTCAGGAATGAGAGGGTCCCAGGATGCAGAAATTTCCATTTTAAAACCAGGAAGGAGTATTTCCTTAGACACGGCATTCGTAGTGTTTAAACATGTAAATCCCCATGCAAAGTGAGTTACTGGTGTTCAGTCTGGTTTTCTATCACTGTTATGAAATACAAACCCTTCCTACCTGCTGATTTAGATGTTGGATGAGCCACAGGGAAGGATTAGCAGATCTGGATGCACTTAATATCCCTTGTGATGTTTCTGCAGATTAATTTAGTTTTCTTCCTGGTAACATTCTGGATTGTGAAAAAGAAGCTGTCCTCACTCAACAGTGATGTGTCCGCTCTCCGGAAGACTAGGTGAGATGGATCAGAGGTACACATCGCCACCCTACCCCATCACACCCCCACAACCCCGCACCATAAAAAGCATGGTCCAGGAGCAAGGACATAGAGTTCCAAGCTTCTGATGTCCCTTCACAGGGTTTCAAGGCGACTTGAGAGGAGGAGTTCAGCCACCCTTCTTGGAAGCTCGAATACTGTTCTGTTGCTGATACCCAAGTCAAAAATATTCCATTCATCTCTAACCCAAGAATGGAACTATCTTAACTACAGAGGAAATTGATTTTGTTCTGATAAACAGGGATTACCACCATGACCCTATGAGAAAAGTCCTGAGAATATATATATATAGTGCCTTATAAATCACTTACATACCTGACACAGGCCACATCATGCCCTTTCATGTCCATGTCTTTATTCATGTTTGTCCTGCTACCCTCATCTGCCCTGCTCTACCTGGTGAAATCAAGTTGATTATCCACATATCATATCTTCTAAGGAGCCAAGGATATCCTTTGCTTTCTTTTCCTTTACACAGAATGAATCATCTGACAAAGCATGCTCTGGGTCAGTTCATGGAGATGGAAAAGATAGGGACATCACTGGAGGGACCAGGGAAGAGGGACCTTCAATTTCACAAGTATAACTGACCATTTGTATTTGTCTTCCCACTAGGTGGTAAAGTTTGTGAAATCAGAAATCTTGCCTTTGTTATTTTTAATGCACAGGGCCAGCACAAAGCCATGTGCACAGAACATCCACAGTAATATTAGTTGATTGAAACTGGGGATATTCATCCTATTACTGAAAGCCACATTATAAAGTTTCACTACCAACTTCAGTCTAAGATAATACACCATTCTGGAAACAAAAAATATTTCTTTTAGATAATCATTCACAGTAAAGATCAGAGTGGCCACAACTGAGTCAGAGACATTCTTTGAGCTGAAAAAAGATGGACTTGATTGTGTTGGTCAGGGTGCATCGTGAATCTTTTTTGTCCTCCTACTCAGGATGCTAACATTTAAAGCCACGGCTCAGCTCTTTATCTTGGGATGTACATGGTGTCTGGGAATCCTGCAGGTGGGACCAGCTCCCCATGTCATGGCCTACCTCTTCACCATCATCAACAGCCTGCAGGGTTTCTTCATCTTCCTGGTGTACTGCCTCCTCAGCCAGCAGGTACCACTGTCTGACTCCTGCTCAGGACTCTTCTTATCCTCATTTCTCTCTGTGAGCTGATGCAGAGCATGCTTTGTCTCTACAGGTGCAGGAGCAATACAAGATATGGTTCAAAGGGATCAAGAAAAAGAAAACTGAGTCTGAGGAGTACACACTCTCCAGCAGGGCTGTGTTGGAACCCTCTAAACACAGTGAGGTAAGATCATGCATTGGCCAAGAGCACTTCACTGATTGATTCATTGAGCAGCACATTCCTATCATACTGGACAATTGGGTATAAAGCAGGTGATACCCTATGATGACTCACACTGGTTTACGTATAAACTCACTTAGGACATTCCTCTGTCATGAAAGAATGTCTTCCTCTTACTTCTGCTCATCGCATTTCTATTCTCATCTTGACTCTCGTACATAATTATCTTCTTATTCTCCACCTGGTTTGAGCACCCATTTTGTCCATGCAGCATGGACTTTTTCATGCACAAACACTTAAGGAAGAGAATAGTCCTGTGTTAAGCTCAATAAGCAGTAACTGTGGATCTGAAGTACAGATGCACAAGCTAACCAGAGTCACAGGACCATCATTTAACCCATGTCAACCCCAGTACCCCTCTATATGCATGTGTGTGTGCCAAATTGCTTCAGTCACATTTGACTCTTTGAGACCCTATGGACCATAGCCTACCAGGCTTCTCTGTCCATGGGATTCTCCAAGCAAGAATACTGGAGTGGGTTGCTATGCCCTTCTCCAGGGGATCTTCTCAACCCAGGTGTTGAATGCTTATCTCCCAAATCTTTCTGCATTGGCAGATGGGTTCTTTACCACTAGTGCCACCTGGGAAACCACCCCTGTATATAGAAAACAGTAAATACATGGTTTATGTAGTCATAAAAGTAAAGTATAAGGATTACATTAGATTTGAGAATTTCCTTAAAAGTATCTAATCATTCCTGGGATTTGCAACACGCACAAATAATGCAAAACATCAGAAAATCACAGAGGTCGTAGAGAGATCCTGGCAGTGTGAATCTTACCAAGAATTTGTATTTTTGAGTTTACAAAAACAGTTCTCATGTTTTCTGTTCATATATTCTTCACATCACCACTTGAAGATAAGGTATTACTATGTTTATATTCGACAGGTGAAAACACAAAGACCCATGGGGTCTATATGAATTGTGGAAGGACTTCAGCCCACCATTTCTCTCAATGTTTTCACTCTCTCATAGTGTCAACTGATGCACAGAAGTTTTAATTTTTTAACTAATTTCTTTATTTTAATTGGAGGCTAATTACTTTACAATATTGTGGTGGTTTTTGCTGTACATTAACATGAATCAGCCACAGGTGTACATGTATCCACCCTCTCAAACTCCCTCCCACGTCCCTCCCCATCCCATCCCTCTGGGTTGTCCCAGTGCAGCAGCTTTGAGTGCCCTGTTTCATGCATCAAACTCGGACAGGTGATCTGTTTCACATATGGTAATACACATGGTTCAATGTTATTCTCTCAAGTCATCCCATCCTTCTCCCACAGAGTCCAAAAGTCTGTTCTTTACATCTGTGCCTCTTTCACTGTCTCGCATATAAGGTCATCGTTACCATCTTTCTAAATTCCATATATATGCATTAATATACTGTATTGGTGTTTTTCTTTCTGACTTACTTCACTCTGTATAATAGGCTCCAGTTTCATCCACCTCATTAGAACTGATTCAAATGTGTTCTTTTTAATGACTGAGTAATACTCCATTGTGTATATGTACCACAGCTTTCTTATCCATTCATCTGCCAGTGGATATCTAGTTTGCTTCCATGTGCTAGCTATTGTAAACACTGCTATGATGGACATTGGGGTACACGTGTCTCTTTCAATTCTGGTTTCCTACCTGTGTATGCCCACTGGTGGGATTACTGGGTTGTATGGCTGTTCTGTTTCCAGTTTTTTAAGGAATCTCCACACTGTTCTCCATAGTGGCTGTACTACTTTGTATTCCCACCAACAGTGTAACAGGGTTACCTTTTCTCCACACCCTCTCCAGCATTTACTGTTTGTAGACTTTTTGATAGCAGCCATTCTGACTGGCGTGAAATGGTACCTCAGTGTGGTTTTTATTTGCATTTATCTGATAATGAGTGATGTTGGGCATTTTTTCATGTGTTTGTTAGCCATCTGTCTGTCTTCTTTGAATAAATATCCATTTAGTTCTTTGGCCCATTTTTTGACTGGGTTGTTTATTTTTTGGAATTGAGCTGCATGAGCTGCTTGCATATTTCTGAGATAAATTCTTTGTCAGTTGCTTCGTTTGCTATTATTTTCTCCCATTCTGAAGGTTGTCTTTTCACCTTCCTTATAGTTTCCTTCATTGTGCAAAAGCTTCTAAGTTCAATTAGGTCCCGTTTATTTTTGCTTTTATGTCCATTACTCTGGGAAGTGGGTCATAGAGGATCTTGCTGTGATTTATGTCAGAGAGTGTTTTGCCTATGTTTTCCTCTAGGAGTTTTAAACTTTCTGATCTTACATTTAGGTCTTTAATCCATTTTGAGTTTATTTTTTTGTATGGTGTTAGAAAGTGTTCTAGTTTCATTCTTTTACAGGTGGATGACCAGTTTCCCCAGCACTTGTTAAAGAGATTGTATTTTCTCCATTGTATATTTTTTACTCATTTGTCAAAGATGAGGTGTCCATAGGGGCATAGACTTGTTTCTAGGCTTTCTATTTGTTCCATTAATCTATATTTCAGTTTTTGTGCCAGTACCATACTGTCTTGATGACTGTAGCTTTGTAGTAGAGCCTGAAGTCAGGCAGGTTGATTCCTCCAGTTCCATTCTTCTTTCTCAAGATTGCTCTGGCTATTTGAGGACTTTGTATTTCCATACAAATTGTGAAATTATTTGTTCTAGTTCTGTGAAAAATACCGCTGATAGCTTGATAGGGATTGCATTGAATCTATAGATTGCTTTGTGTAGTACACTCATTTTCACTATGTTGATTCTTCTGATACATGAACACGGTATATTTCTCCATCTATTAGTCTCATCTTTGATTTTGTTATCAGTTCTTTATAGTTTTCTATGTATAGGTCTTCTGTTTCTTTAGGTAGATTTATTCCTAAGTATTTTATTCTTTTCATCACAATAGTGAATGGAGTTGTTTCCTTAATTTCTCCTTCTGTTTTTTCATGGTTAGTGTATAGGAATGCAAGGGATTTCTGTGTATTAATTCTGTGCCCTGCAACTTTTCTATAATCATTGATTAGCTCTAGTAATTTTCTGGTGGAGTTTTTATGGTTTTCTATGTAAAAGATCATGTCATCTGCAAACAGTGAGGGTTTTACTTCTTCTTTTACAATCTAGATTCCTTTTATTTCTTTTTCTGCTCTGATTGCTGTGGCTAAAACTTCCAAAACTATGTTGAATAGTAGTGATGAGAGTGGTCACCCTTGTCTTGTTTCTGACTTTATGGGAAATCCTTTTGATTTTTTGCCATTGAGGATAATGTTTGCTGTGCGTTTATCATATACGGCTTTTATTATGTTGAGATATGTTCTTTCTGTGCCTGCTTTTGGGAAGGATTTTATCATAAGTGGATGTTGAATTTTGTTAAAGGCTTTCTTTGCATCTATTGAGATAATTATATGATTTTTATCCTTCAGTTTGTTAATATGGTGTATCACATTAATTGATTTGTGAATATTGAAGAATCCTTGCATTCCTGGGATAAAGCCCACTTCGTCATGATGTGTGATCTTTTTAACATGTTACTGGATTCTGTTTGCTAGAATTCTGTTGAGGATTATTGCATCTATGTTCATCAGTGATATTGGCCTATAGTTTTCTTTTTTATGGCATCTTTTTCTGGTTTTGGTATTAGGGTGATTGTGGTGCAATAGAATGGGTTTGGGAGTTTACCTTCCTCTGAAATTTTCTAGAAGAGTTTGAATAGGATAGGTGCTAGCTCTTCTCTAAATTTTTGGTAGAATTCAGCTGTGAAGCCATCTGGTCCTGGGCTTTTATTTGTTGGAAGATTTTTTATTAGAGTTTTGATTCCATGCTTGTGATAGGTCTGTTAAGATTTTCTATTTCTTCCTGGTTCAGTTTTGGAAGGTTATACTTTTCTAAGAACTCATCCATTTCTTCCAGGTTCCATTTTATTGGCATATAGCTGCCAATAGTAGTCTCTTTTATGATCCTTTGCATTTCTGTGTTGTCTGTTGTGATTTCTCCATTTTCATTTCTAATTTTGTTGATTTGATTCTTCTCCCTTTTTTCCTTGATGAGTCTGGCTAATGGTTTGTCTATCTTATTTATCTTCTCAAACAACCAGCTTTTAGTTTTGTTGATTTTTGCTATAGTCACCTTTATTTCTTTTTCATTGATTTCTGCCTTAATTTTTATGATTTCTTTCCTTCTACTAACCCTGGGGTTCATCATTTCTTCTTTTTCTAGTTGCTTTAGGTGTAAAGTTAGGTTATTTATTTGATTTTTCTCTTGTAAGCTTGTAATGCTATGAACCTTCCCCTTAGCAGTGCTTTTGCTAAGGGGATAGGTTTTTGAAAACCTATGAATCCCATAAGTTTTGGGTTGTCATGTTTTCATTTGTTTCTGTGCATATTTTGATTTCCTTTATTTCTTCCATGATTTGTTGGTTACTCAGAACTGTGTTGTTTAGCCTCCATATGTTTGTATTTTTAATAGTTTTTTCCCTATTCAATTCAGTTCAGTCGCTCAGTCGAGTCCGACTCTGTAACCCCATGAATTGCAGCACGCCAGGCCTCCCTGTCCATCACCAACTCCCAGAGTTCACTCAAACTCACGTCCATCAAGTCCCTGATGCCATCCAGCCATCTCATCCTCTGTCGTCCCCTTCTCCTCCTGCCCCCAATCCCTCCCAGCATCAGAGTCTTCTCCAATGAGTCAACCCTTCGCATGAGGTGGCCAAAGTACTGGAGTTTCAGCTTTAGCATCATTCCTTCCAAAGAATACCCAGGACTGATCTCCTTTAGAATGGACTGGTTGGATCTCCTTGCAGTCCAAGGGACTCTCAAGAGTCTTCTCCAACACCACAGTTCAAAAACATCAATTCTTTGGCACTCAGCCTTCTTCACAGTCCCACTCTCACATCCATACATGACCACTGGAAAAACCATAGCCTTGACTAGATGGACCTTTGTTGGCAAAGTAATGTCTCTGCTTTTCAATATGCTCTCTAGGTTGGTCATAACTTTCCTTCCAAGGAGTAAGCATCTTTTAATTTCATGGCTACAATCACCATCTTCAGTGACTTTGGAGCCAAAAAAAATAAAGTCCAACACTGTTTCCCCATCTATTTGCCATGAAGTGATGGGACCGGATGCCATGATCTTAGTTTTCTGAATGTTGAGCTTTAAGCCAACCTTTTCACTCTCCTCTTTCACCTTCATCAAGAGGCTTTTTAGTTCCTCTTCACTTTCTGCCATAAGGGTGGTGTCATCTGCATATCTGAGGTTTTTTATAATTCTCCCCACAATCTAGATTCCAGCTTGTGCTTCTTCCAGCCAAGCATTTCACATGATATACTCTGCATATAAGTTAAATAAGCAGGGTGACAATATACAGCCTTGACATACTCCTTTTCCTATTTTGAACCAGTCTGTTGTTCCATGTCCAGTTCTAACTGTTGCTTCCTGACCTGCATACAGGTTTCTCAAGAGACAGGTCAGGTGATCTGGGATTCCAATCTCTTTCAGAATTTTCCAGTTTATTGTGATCCACACAGTCAAAGGCTTTGGCATCATCAATAAAGCAAAAATAGATGTTTTTTTCTCGAACTCTCTTGCTTTTTCCATGATCCAGCAGATATTGGCAATTTGATCTCTGGTTTCTCTGCCTTTTCTAAATTCAGCTTGAACATCTGGGAGTTCACAGTTCACGTATTGCTGAACCTGGCTTGGAGAAATTTGAGCATTACTTTGCTAGCATATGAGATGAGTGCAATTGTGCGGTAGTTCGAGCATTCTTTGGCATTGCTTTCTTTGAGTTGATATCTAATCTTAGCGCATTATGATCAGGAAAAAGGCTTGAAATGACTTCAATTTTTTTGAATTTACTGAGGTTAGACCTATGCCCAGAATGTGATAAATCCTGGAGAATGTTCCATGTGCACTTGCGAAAAAGGTGAAATTCATTGTTTGGGGGTGAAATGTCCTATAGATTTCAATTAGGTCTAACTGGTCCATTGTGTCATTTAAAGTTTTTGTTTCCTTGCTAATTTTCTGCTTAGTTTATCTATCCATAGGTGTGAGTGGGGTATTAAAGTCTCCTACTCTTATTGTGTTACTGTTAATTTCCCCTTTCATGCTTGTTAGCATTTGCTTTACGTATTGAGGTGCTCTTAGGTTGGGTGCATATATATTTATAATTGTTATATCTTCTTCTTGGTTTGATCCTCTGATCATTATACGGAGTCCTTCTTTGTCTCTTTTCATGGCCTTTATTTCAAAGTCTATTTTATCTGATATGAGTATTGCTACTCCTGCTCTCTTTTGCATGAAATATCTATTTCCAGCCCTTCACTTTCAATCTGTATGTGTCCCTTGGTTTGAGGTGGGTCTCTTGTAGACAGCATATATAGGGGGCTTGTTTTTGTATCCAGCCTTTGCCTTTTGGTTTCAGCATTCAACCCATTTACATTTAAAGTAATTATTGATAAGTATGATCCTCTTACCATTTGCTTTGTTGTTTGGGGTTCGAGTTTATACACCTTTTCTGTGTTTCCTGTCTAAAGAAGATCATTTAGCACTTATTGAAGAGCTGGTTTGGTGGCACTGAATTCTCTCAGCTTTTGCTTCTCTGTAAAGCTTTTAATTTCTCCTTCATATTTGAATGAGATCCTTGTTGGGTATAGTAATCTGGGTTGTAGGTTTTTTTCTTTCATCACTTTAAGCATGTCCTGCCATTCCCTCCTGACCTGAAGAGTTTCTATTGAAAGATCAGCTGTTATCCTTATGGGGTTCCCCTTGTGTGTTATTTGTTGCTTTTCCCTTGCTACTTTTAATATTTGCTCTTTATTAGTTTGATTAGTATGTGTCTTGGGGTGTTTTGCCTTGGGTTTATTCTGTTTGGGATTCTCTGGGTTTCTTGAACTTGGATGGCTATTTCCTTCCCCATTTTAGGGAAGTTTTCAACTATTCTCTCCTCAAGTATTTTCTCATGCCTTTTCTTTTTGTCTTCTTCTGGGACTCCTATTACTTGAATGTAAGGGTGGAGGTCTCTGAGGTTGTCCTCATTTCTTTTAATTCTTTTTTTCTTTTTTCTTCTTTGCTTCATTTGTTTCCACTATTCTATCTTCCACCTCACTTATGCTATCTTCTGCCTCAGTTATTCTACTGTTGGATCCCTCCAGAGTGCTTTTGATCTCAGTTATTTCATTGTTCATAATTTATTGACTCTTCTTTATTCCTTCTAGATCCTTGTTAAACATTTCTTGCATCTTCTCAATCCTTGTCACTAATTTATTTATCTGTAACTCCGTTTTGTTTTCAAGCTTTTGGATCATCTTTACTATCATTATTCTGAATTCTTTTTCAGGTAGACTCCCTATCTCCTCCTCTTTTGTTTGATCTGGTGGACATTTATCATGTTCCTTTACCTGCTGAATATTTCTCTGCCTTTTCATTTTGTTTAGATTGATCTGTTTGGGGTGTCCATTCTGTATGCTGGAAATTTGTGGTTCCTCTTTATTGTGGAACCTGCCCTGTGGACTAGTGGCTTGTCAGGGTTTCCTGGTTAGGGGAGCTTGCATCTGTTTTCTGGTGGGTGGATCTGGGTCTCTTCTCTCTGGAGTGCAATGAAGTGTCCAGTAGAGAGTTCGGGTGTCTGTAGGCTTGGTATGGCTTTGAACGGCCTGTCTTTTAATTCTCAGGGCTGTGTTCCTGCTTTGCTGGAGAATTAGCATGGTGACCAGGTGGAGAACATGGAGAGTCAAAAGGGGAAGGAGCAGTCTAGCCAGTAATCAATTCCATATGTGCTCTCCACAGTCTGGAAAACCCAGAAAGGTTCAGAGTTACATAGAGAAGAGAAGAGGGATGAGGAAGATAGAGGTGACAAGGAGGAGAAGAGGGGGGAGTCAAAAGAGGAGAGACAAATCTAGCAAGTAATCAGTTCCCTAAGTGTTCTCCACAGCCCAGAACATCCAGAGAGATTCACAGAGTTAAGTAGAAAAGAGAAGGGGGAAGGAGGAGATAGAGGTGACCTGGAGATAAAAGGGAGAGTCCAAAGAGGAGACAGCAATCAAGCCAGTAATCAACAGCCCTAAGTGAAAATGGATACTGAAGGTTAGGTTCTTAAAGGTACAAAATTGATAACAAATACCAAAAAGCAAAGATTAAAAATCTAGAGTAGAGGTTAGACTCTCAAAAATACAAAATTAAAAATACAAAACAAAATTTATAAAATATATATTTATGAAATATGCTTTAAAAATAGGTCTTTTTTTTTGCAAGGTAACTGTAGGTTGTAAAAATGAAAATCAAAGGAGTAATAAAGAACATAAATTTTTAAAAAATTAAAAAGTGATGATAGCAAAACTATATCTAGGAATTTCTCTGGAGCTGTTGTCGGCAGTGTGGAGTCAGTTCAGTTTCAAATAGTTCCTTGTTCCAGCTTGTACTTGTTCTCAAGGTCTACAAGCCCTCTCCAATGCTTAGTCAATGTTAACTACAAGGTTTTAATCTGTTGCACCTGTTACTTCCAGTGGTTCCCTCTTTGTTCATTTTGGCTTCCTCTGTTTGCAGGTCTCTTTGGTGTCTAATTTCTGCCCTGACACAAGGGGTGAAGGCGGTCACTTATTTAGGCTCACTTGTTCAGTTGGGTTGTGGGGAGGGAGGAACACTGCAAACAAATATTGCTGGCATGTGTGGGGAGTGCTCACAGTGTATGGACCACACTGGGTTTGTCCCAGGTCACAGCAGCATGTGCTTTCCCATTCTACACTGCTCAGGCTTCAGCGTGCTCTGCAGGGCACTGTCCAAAGTGGGCCCTGCATTTCATGCACTTCCCAGGTCTAAATCACTCAGGTCCAGGTTCTCGGGTAGTCCACAAGGGCACAGACTCGATTGGGCATGCGTTTTGTGCCCTTCCCAGATCCGAGCAGCTCAGACAACCAGGTGCTTGGCAACTGCACTGTTCCAGATGTACAATGCGTCTTAATCACCTCCCAATCCTGACTAGGTTTTCTGGAGCATGAGAGCACTGTCTCATGTGTGCTGTGTGTCTCTTCTGGGGAGCTGATGTCAGGCTGTGACCTTCCTGGCAGATGTCAACCATCCAGGATCCCAGGAAGATGTGGTTAGAAACTGGGAGCCTGCTCACAGTTTGGTGGAGGATGCTGGTCTCTGGGGCCGAGATTGGAGCAGCCCTTGGCCTTCCAGCTCTGGCTGTCACATGCCTGCCTCTCTGCCTCCAGCAGGGTGCCCTGTACACAGCAGGGGTGGTAGATCTGGGCTTCTGGGCTACTTCTCCACTGGCAGTTGTGGTTGGGCGCCTACTCTGTGGGTTGTTTGTTTTTTTTTTCCCCCTCCCAGTTAAGTTCCCTCTGAGATTTCAAATATCCCCACAGACCTGCCTTTGAGGGGGTTTCCTACTGTTTGTATACTTCCTCTCCTTCACGACTCCCTCCCCATGATGGGTCTCTGTCCCTAACTCTTTTGTTTCTCTTTTTGTCTTTTATATTTTGTCCTACCTCCTTTCAAAGAGAATGGGCTGCATTTCTGGGTGCCTGGTGTCCTCCGCCAGCATTCAGAAGTTGTTTTGTGGAAGTTGCTCAGCATTAAAATGATCTTTAGATGAATTTGTGGGGGAGAAAGTGGTCTCCCCATTCTATTCCTCTGCCATCTTGGGACCATCCCCCAGAAGTTTTCATTTTTGAAGAAATCCAGTTTCTCCATTTTTTGTTCACTTGTCCTTTGGGAGTCTTATCTTAAAACAATGGCCTGCAACAAGGTTACAAAAATTTGCATGCATGTTTCTTCCAAGACTTCAGAACTTTTAGTAATTGCATATAGGTATTGTCTATAGTAATTATATATAGGTATTGGTTATGACCAACTTGGATAGCATATTCAAAAGCAGAGACATTACTCTGCCAACAAAGGTCCGTCTAGTCAAAGCTGTGGTTTTTCCAGTGGTCATGTATGGATGTGATAGTTGGACTGTGAAGAAAGCTGAGCGCTGAATTGATGCTTTTAAACTGTGATGTTGGAGAAGACTCTTGAGAGTCTCTTGGACTGCAAGGAAATCCAACCAGTCCATTCTGAAGGAGATCAGTCCTGAGTGTTCTTTGGAAGGAATAATGCTAAAGTTGAAACTCCAGTACTTTGGCCACCTCATGGGAAGAGTTGACTCATTGGAAAAGACTCTGATGCTGGGAGGGATTGGGGGCAGGAGGAGAAGGAGACGGCAGAGGATGAGATTGCTGGATGGCATCACCGACTCAATGGGCGTGATTTTAAGTGAACTCTGGGAGCTGGTGATGGACAGGGAGGCCTAGTGTGCTGCAATTCATGGGGTTGCAAAGAGTCGGACATGACTGAGCGACTGAACTGAACTGATTGCTTATAATAATATGGTTTTACATATAGTAATTGTTTCCCAGGTGGTGCTAGTGGTAAACAATCTACCTACAATGCAGGAGACCCAGGTTCAATCCCTGGGTCAGGAAGATCCCCCAGAGGAGGAAATGGCAACCAACTCCAGAATTCTTGCCTGGGGAATACCACGGGCAGTGGAGCCTGATGACCTACAAACGATGGAATAACAAAGAATTGGACATGACTGAGCAACTAACACTTTCACTTCCATAGGTATATCAATTTGTAATTAACATTTTAATTGTATGAATTTTATACTTTTTTTGTGAGGTGCACGTTCTTTAGCATGTGGATATGCAGTTGTCCCAGCATCATTTGTTTAAAAGTTTATTCTTTCCCCCAGTGAACTGTACTGAAAACCTTGTCAAAATAAGTTACCCTAAATATAAGTGTTGATGTCTGTACTCTAGGCTCTTTCATTCATATATCTTGATTCCAGTATTTTGTAGTAAATTTCACTTTGACTCTATCAATAAGTATTTCTCAAGATTTTTTAACTATTTGGAACCCCATTAGTTCAATGCAGTTCAGTCGCTCAGTCATGTCCGACTCTTTGCGACCCCATGAATCACAGCACGCCAGGCCTCCCTGTCCAACACCAACTCTTGGAGTTCACTCAAACTCATGTCCATTCAGTCAGTGATGCCATCCAGCCATCTCATCCTCTGTCAACCCCTTCTCCTCCTGCCCCCAATCCCTCCCAGCATCAGAGTCTTCTCCAATGAGTCAACTCTTCACGTGAAGTGGCCAAAGTACTGGAGTTTCAGCTTTAGCATCAGTCCTTCCAAAGAACACCCAGAACTGATCTCCTTTAGAATGGACTGGTTGGATCTCCTTGCAGTCCAAGGGACTCTCAAGAGTCTTCTCCAACATCACAGTTCAAAAGCATCAATTCTTTGCCACTCAGCTTTCTTCACAGTCCAACTCTCACATCCATATATGACTACTGGAAAAACCATAGCCTTGACTAGACAGACTTTTGTTGACAAAGTAATGTCTCTGCTTTTTAATACGCTATCTAGGTTGGTCATAACTTTCCTTCCAAGGAGTAGCATCTTTTAATTTCATGGCTGCAATCGCCATCTGCAGTGATTTTGGAGCCCAAAAAAATAAAGTCTGACACTGTTTCCAGTGTTTCCCCATCTATTTCCCATGAAGTGATGGGACCAGATGCCATGATCTTCGTTTTCTGAATGTTGAGCTTTAAGCCAACTCTTTCACTCTCCTCTTTCACTTTCATCAAGATGCTTTTTAGTTCCTCTTCACTTTCTGCCATAAGGGTGGAGTCTCATGTAAATTGTAAGAAGTGCTTGCCAATTTCTGAAAAAAGTTAGCTGAGATGTTGATAAGGATTGTGTTGAGTCTATAGATCAATTTGGGGGAATGCTGCCATATTAACTATATTGCCTTCTGACCCATGATCATGGAAAATTTATTTATTTGTTTGGGTCTTCATTGACTTCTTTTGACTATCTTTTATAGTTTTTGGTGTAAAAGTCTAGCACTTTCTAACAAAATACTATTTTTCACACTTTTCTTCTCAGGATAATTGAATCAGTCAGTAAACCAGATGATCTGGTATCCTAGACAATGAGGAAAATTCTAAACTGTCACCTCTGTAATGGGAAAAAAAAAAAGCAACACTTTTTCGTGTTTGTTACAAGTAACTCTTCATGGAACCATTGTGGAAGAAAGCATGAAGGGAATATACGATATTCAGATTGCTGGAGAATTTGGGTTTTCTGTTCCATATGGGATGCCTACTTCACTAACAGCATAATCAGGGAGCTATGACCCAATTCCCCATTTGCCTTGGATTAAATCATCTGCTTCAACCTTTTTTTCTACAAAGTTCCTCTAATTGAAAATATATGACAAGGAGAATGAGCTTCAGAAGTCAAACTTAAAATACAATAAGAGAGTAAATAGGTCAAACCCTACATAGAGGGTAAACAACTAATATGGTTTCCCAAAATTTTCCTGGATTATGTCCTAAAAAACATTTTCATTACGGGCAACCTTGGACAGATGGTCTCCATACATACATGCTTCAACTTCTTCACTCTCCATTTCTAAAGATTGCTAACTTATTCATTAGAAATATATATATTAGTACTCACCATATGCTCCACTAAATTAAGAGACTTTCAGTTTCTAATTTTACTTATATGATAAATAAAGTGCTTTATCAGAGTAAAATTAGAACCCTGTGAATAAAATCTCTTAATTTGTATATCTTGTAAACTGAGCTTGACAAAATAAAAGTGTATATTGTTACTGCACAGTTTTGTTTTGTTTGTGTATATAATAAGTTATTTCTTTCTCAAACTGTGACCTATTCAAGATCTAAACCAGAGGATTACACCTACAATAAATGTCCTGCAAACACCCACTAATCTCTTTGTATCACTTGAAACAAAATGGAAAATTACTGTAAGTTATCATAATATATAAACTTTAAAATATCCATGAGTTCTTGTTGTTGTTTACTCACTGAGTAATGTCTGACTCTTTTGAAACCCTATGGAGTGCAGCCCACCAGGTTCCTCTGTCCATGGGATTTCCCAGGCAAGAATACTGGAGTGGATTTCCATTTCCTTCTCCAAGGAACCCTCCCATCCCAGGGGTCCAACCCACATCTCCTGCATTGGCAGGTGGATTCTTTTCCACTGAGCCACCTGGGAAGCCCCATTAATGAGTACATGTTGTTCTTCAATCAGTAAGACATGTCCAACTCTGCATCCCCATGGACTACAGCACACCAGGCTTCCCTGTCCCTCATCATCTCATCATCTCCCAGAGTTTGCTCAACTTCTTGTCCATTGAATCAATGATGCCATCCAACCATCTCATCCTGTCTCTGCCTTCAGTTTTTCCCAGCATCAGGGTCTTTTCCAATGAGTCAGCTGTTTGTATCAGGTGGCCAAGTATTGGAGTTTCATTTTCAGCATCAGTCCTTCCAAAGAGTATTCAGGGTTGATTTCATTTAAGGTTGACTGGTCATCAAGACAGTATGGTACTGGCACAAAGACAGAAATATATAGCAAGGGAACAAAATAGAAAGCCCATAGATAAATCCACACACCTATGGACACCTTATCTTTGACAAAGGGGGCAAGAATATACAATGGAGAAACAACAATCTCTTTAACAAGTGACACTGGGAAAACTGGTCAACCACTTGTAAAAGAATGAAACTAGAACACTTTCTAACACCATACACAAAAATAAACTCAAAATGGATTAAAGATCTAAATGTAAGATCAAAAATTATTAAACTACTAGAGGAAAACATAGGCAAAACACTCTCCGACATAAACCACAGCAGGATCCTCTATGACCCACCTCCCAGAATATTGGAAATAAAAGCAAAAATAAACAAATGGGACATAATTAAACTTAAAAGCTTCTGCACCACAAAGGAAACTATAAGCAAGGTGAAAAGACAGCCTTCAGAATAGGAGAAAATAATAGCAAATGAAGCAACGGACAAAGAATTAATCTCAAAAATACACAAGCAACTCCTGAAGCTCAATTCCAGAAAAATAAATGAACCAATCAAAAAATGGGCCAAAGAACTAAACAGACATTTCTCCAAAGAAGACATACAGATGGCTAACAAACACATGAAAAGATGTTCAACATCATTCTTTATCAGAGAAATGCAAATCAAAACCACAATGAGGTACCATTTCACGCCAGTCAGAATGGCTGCTATCAAAAAGTCTACAAGCAATAAATGCTGGAGAGGGTGTGGAGAAAAGGGAACCCTCTTACACTGTTGGTGGGAATGCAAACTAGTACAGCCACTATGGAGAACAGTGTGGAGATTCCTTAAAAAAGTGGAACTAGAGCTCCATATGACCCAGCAATCCCACTGCTGGGCATACACACCAAGGAAACCAGAATCGAAAGAGACACAACTACCCCAATGTTCACACAGCACTGCTTATAATAGCTAGGACATGGAAGCAACCTAGATGTCCATCAGCCAATAAATGGATAAGAAAGCTGTGGTACATATACACAATGGAATATTACTCAGCCATTAAAAAATACATTTGAATCAGTTCTAATGAAGTGGATGAAACTGGAGCCTATTATACAGAGTGAAGTAAGCCAGAAAGAAAAACACCAATACAGTATACTAACGCATATATATGGAATTTAGAAAGAAGGTAACGATAACCCTGTATGCGAGACAGCAAAAGACACAGATGTATAGAACAGTCTTTTGGACTCTGTGGGAGAGGGCGAGGGTGGGATGGTTTGGGAGACTTTCACTGAAATGTGTAAAATATCATATGTTAAACAAATCGCCAGTCCAGGTTTGATGCATGATACAGGATGCTCGGGGCTGGTGCACTGGGATGACCCAGAGGGATGGTATGGGGAGGGAGGTGGGAGGGGGGTTCAGGATGGGGAGCACATGTACACTCATGGCAGATTCAAGTCAATGTATGGCAAAACCAGTTCAATATTGTAAAGTAAAATAAATTAATTAATTGATTTAAAAATTTTAAATTAAAAAAAAAGAAAAAAGATTGACTGGTTGGATCACTTTGCTTTCCAACGGACTCCCAAGAGTCTTCTCCAGCACCACAGTTCAAAAGCACCAATTCTTCAATGCTCTGACTTCTTTATTGTCCAGGCTTACATCCTTAGATGACTACTGAAAAGACCATAGCCTTTACTATACAGACCTTTGTCAGCAAAGTGGTGTCTTTGCTTTTTAATACTCTGTCTAGGTTTGTCATAACTTTCCTGCCAAGAAACAATTGTCTTCTAATTTCGTGGCTGTAGTCACTATCCACAATGATTTTAGAGACAAAGAAGAGGAAATACGTCACAGCTTCCACATTTTCCTCTTCTATTTGACTTGAAGTAATGGGACCAGATGCCACGATATTAGTTTTTAATATTGAGTTTTATGCTGGCGTTTTCCCTCTCTTCCTTCACCCTCATCAAGAGGTTCTTTAGTTCCTCTTCACTTTCTGCCATTAGAGTGGTATTATCCACGTATCTGAGGTCCTGGTAATCTTAATTCCGGCTTGTAACTCATCCAGCCCGGCTAACATATAAGTGCTCTGTGTATAAGTTAAATAAACAGGGTGACAATAAACAGCCTCATCGTTCTCCTTTCTCAATTCTGAACCAGTCAGTTGTCCATACAGAGTTTCAACTGTTGCTTATTGACCCACATACAGGATTCTCAGGAGACAGTTAAGATGGTCTGGTATTCACAACTCTCTAAGTTTTCCCAATTTGTTATGATTGACACAGTCAAAGGCTTTAGCATAGTCAATGAAACAGAAGTAGAAGTTTTGGAGGGAATTGCCTTGCTTTCTCTATGATCCAGTAAATGTTGGTAAATTTACCTCTGTTTACTCTGCATTTTCTAAACCCAGCTTAAACATCTGGAGGTTCCCAGTTCATGTAATGTTGAAGCCTAGCTTGAGGATAGTGATAAGAAAAGTAACAGCCAATAAATATGGAAGATTGGATAGAAATAGTTCATGATAATTTTACACTATTTAGTAAATCACCACTAAAAGCACAAGGGAAAATCTTGTTGAAAGACAAGACTATCCCACAGAATTTCCTAAGAGATAATTGGTTAATTACAAGGAACAAAGTGTTATTTTACACTGTTAGATTAGACAACCACCAGATGAATTAATAATCAATCTCAACATCAAAAGTACGTCTGACATTTTATATTTCCTGATAAAACATGAGTTTACATCTCACTTGTGAAATAAAAGAAAGTGGCAAATCAGTCTAACCTAAAACCAATCCAGGCTTTATTTAGGTGTTTGAGAAGACCCTTGAGAGTCCCTTGGACAGCAAGGAGACGAAACCAGTCAATTGTAAAGGAAATCAGTCCTGAGTATCCATTGGAAGGACTGATGCCATAGCTGCTTTCAAGCTACAATATCAAGTTGAGTGCTAGTGAAAGAGAATGCAAGACTACAAAGCCAAAAATACTTACCTTCTGGCCACTTCTATAAAAAGCTTATAGGTACCTGTTCTTTGTGACCAGACTTTCAGTACACATGATATACAGGAGAAAGGCACACAAGTTAAATAACATCATGAGGAAACAATTAGGCAAATTCAGACTTCTAATGTCAGTATCCTTATAAAAGTTGCATAAGGCTATCCTAGATCAAAGTGACAAAATAACACGACAGTCAAATTTGATGTCAATTTTACTGGTTTGGATATATATTATAAAAATATTTTGGAGACAGCTGGGGTAATTTTACTTTGAAATTATTTATTTTGGGGGGTGAAATACTAGCATTATAATTATGTTGAGCATATTCTATAACTTCTTCAATATTTGATGAAGGCATTTTAAAGAATAAAGTTTTATAATGTCTCCACTGAAAATCAAGTATCAGCAGCAAAATAAACATATGTGTATACACATTATGCAAGATTTTATAATGTGGTGCTGTGTTAATAATTGTGGTCTCAGGGTGTAGTCTATATAAGATTTTAGTGTGTCATTGTACCAAATTCTATGTTTCAAATTATACATAAAATCTATCATAAAAGTAAATAAATGTATAATCAGTTATCAATTCCTTAAAAGCATATATACTCATAAATTTTTAGGTTTACAAAAGATGTCTTTTTTATACAAAACTAACTTTGTAAATTGATATAAATATATGAATTTGGCTCTATGTTGATGATTTAAAGTATAAAGCTTAAAATTAAAGCAAAATTTTTAAAATGTCAAAAAAAAAGAGGGTATTCACACATCTGACTAAGCCATTAAAAAGAATACATTTGAATCAGTTCTAATGAGGTGGATGAAACTGGAGCCTATTATACAGAGTGAAATAAGCCAGAGAGAAAAACACCAATACAGTATACTAATGCATATATATGGAATTTAGAAAGATGGTAATGATAAACCTGTATGCGAGACAGCAGAAGAGACACAGATGTATAGAGCAGTCTTTTGGACTCTGTGGAAGAGGGAGAGGGTGGGATGATTTGGGAGAATGGCATTGAAACATATGTAATATCATATATGAAATGAATCGCCAGTCCAGGTTCAATGCATGATACCGGATGCATAGGGCTCGTGCACTGAGACAACCCAGAGGGATGGTATGGGGAGGAAGGAGAGAGGGGGGTTCAGGATGGGGAACACGTGTATACCCGTGGTGGATTCATGTTGAGGTATGGCAAAGCCAATGCAATATTATAAAGTAGTTGACCTCCAATTAAAATTGAAAAAAAAAAGTCTGAAGCCAAAAAAATAAAATAAAATAATTGATAATGTAGCTTTCACTTTACAAAAGAGATATTGTGATAATTAATCCACCATTTTTATGCAAAACAAGGTAACACATTTTAACTAATAAATCATTTTTATGTGTTTTATAAAAAAAGAAAATGGAAAGAGGTAATATCAAGCTAGTAATGAGAAATAGTCTTAGAAACTACAAAGTCCTACATTTTCTTGGATACAGAGAGAGCTGATATACAACAAAGTAACCTAAACTCTAAGAAAAAATCATCCACAGAGATACCATCAAGAACACCGGTTGACATATGCAGTGCACACACACACAAAAAATGATGTGACTATTACAGAAATGGTTAAGAGGAATTTATCTAAATTTTTTAATTAAGGAAAATGCTTTCTGCTTTCCACTGTTGAGTATGATGCTAACTGTGGGTTGGTTTTATATGTTCTTTTTCACAAAACTAAAACAAAAAGTTCAATTTGTATGGAATAGCAAAAGCAATTCTGAGAAAGATAAACAGAACTAGATGAATCAGAGTCCCTGAAATCAGACTGTACTAAAACTCTGCAGTTATTAAAACAATACGGTACTGGCACGAAAATAGAAATCTACATCAATAGAACAGGATAGAACATAGAGATAAACCCACACACACCTGTGGTTATGTACTCTGACAAAGAAGGTAAAAATATACAGTGGAGAAGAGATAATCTCTTCAATAAATTATGCTGAGAAAACTGGACAGCTGCATGCAAAAAAAAAAAATTAAAATACTCCATAACACCACACCAATAAATTCAAAATGGTTTAAACACCCAAATGTAAGGCCAAATACTCTAAGACTCTTAGAGGAAAACATAGGCAGAACACTCTTTGACATCGTAGCAATATCTTTTTAATCCCTTGTGGTCCAGTGGGTAAGAATCCACCTTGCAATGCTGGAGATGTGAGTCTGATCCCTGGGCAGGGAACTATGATTACACATGCTTGGTGCGACTGAGCCCACATGCAACTACTGAGCCCACACTGCAACAAAATATCCCACATTATGCAATGAAGATCCCACATTCCACAACTATTGATAAGATCTGACATAGCCAAATAAACAGATACATAAAATTTCTTTCTAAATGACAACTTCAGAATGGGAGAAAATATTTTCTGAAGCAGCAACTAACAAGGCATTAATCTCAAAAATATTCAAACAGTTCATGCAGCTTAATATTAAAATCAAATAAAAAAAGTGGGCAGAAGATCTATATAGACATTTCTCCAAAGAAGACATTTGTGGGTGCGTGAGTCATGTCTGACCCTGTAACCCCATGAACTGTAGCCTACCAGGCTCCTCTATCCATGGAATTCTCCAGGCAAGAATACTGGAGAACTATGGCTAATTCACGTTGAGGTGTGACAGAAAACAGCAAAACTCTGTAAGGCAATTATCCTTCAATAAGAAATAAATTAATTTTTAAAAAAAAGAATACTGGAGTGGGTTGCCATGCCCTCCTCCAGGGGATCTTCCCAACCCAGGCATCAATCCTGTGTCTCCTGCATTGCAGGTGTATTCTTTACCCATTGGGCCACCTAGGAAGCCTATGGAACCACATAGAGATGGCCATAAATGATGTGAATGATGCTCAACATCACTAATTATTAGAGACATGCAAATCAAAACTGTAAAGAAGTATCACCTCACACTGGTCAGGATGGCCATCACCAAAAATTCTACAAACAACAAGTGATGCAGAGGATGTGGAGAAAACGGACCCCTCCTACATGTTGGTGGGAATGTAAACTGGTACAGCCACAATGGGCAACAGTATGGAGATTTTGGGGTGTCAGTGGCACTAAGGAGCAGCACAGAAGCACTTCATCAGGGGAATGGAGGCCAAGGGAAGAGTGAAGGGAATAGGACACCGGTGTTGTCATGTCTAAGAGATGTAGCATGAAGAGCTCAAGCTTTAGAACTGGAGGACACCAGTGATCACTGCCTTTCCACATAGATGGGAAAGGGTCATATGAGGACACAGTGAGAATGGGGCCAGGTACAAGCCCAGAGAGGGCTTTCATCAGAAACCAACCCTACCAGCACTTTATCTTGGACATCCAGCCCCAGAACTGTGACAAAATAAATTTCTGCTGTTTAAGCCACTCAGTCTATATTTTATTGTGGCAGCTCTAGCAGACCTAATAAACACGGCCACATAGAAAAAAAAAAAGTTAAAAACTGCAAACAAAGAAAATTATCATAATTCCATCACATAGACTACTGGAAAGTTTGAGGGGTATGCTTTTCTCATCTTTAAATGCATATCAGGAATATTTTCTTTCATCAACAAATATGAATCTCAGACTACATTAGGTCTTGTTGAAGAATAAAATCCTTAGCTTTAGACCTGCCAAGGTTAGGGATGCTGCAGTGGCATGAGGGAGATCTTTGTGGTGATGGAATACTGATGTGTTTTGATTGCAGTGACAGTTACAGGAATCTAAACATGTGATAAAATGGCATGGAATTATATACACATTGTACCAATGTCAATTTCTTGATTTAGATATCAGACCTTTTGTTGTTGAATCACTCAGTCTGTGTCCAACTCTTCACAACCTGATGGACTATAGCCTGCTAGACTCCTATACCCATGGGATTTTCCAGGCAAAAATACTGGAGTGGGTTGCCATTTCCTTCTCCAGGGTGTATTCCCAACCCAGGGATCAAACCCATTTCTCCTCCATTGCAGATGGATTCTTTACCACTGAGCCACCTAGGAACCCCGGATATTGGACTATAATTACATAAAAACACAATCTTTGTGAGAAAATGAATAAAGATTACACAGTATCTTTGGTAGTGTTTTGCAACTTCCTCTGAATCTATATTTAAAAATAAACTTAAAAATAAAAAAATTTGTTAATAAGTAATAAATAGATATTTCTATTCACTCTGAACAAAAGTCCTTATAGGAGCAAAGACCAATATAATGATTCTTCATGTCATAGATTATCCTATATCAAAAAGATATAAACACTGGCCTTTAGGAGGCTTGCAGTGCAAATAGTAGTAATGCAATATAAATACTCTGAAATTTCAGAGATGTAATGAGGGGAAAGAAATCATCCAGACCTGTAGTTTCCTGTCAGGTCATGAAAAGCATAAGTCATACTGAAAATACCAAGATAAAAGGTCCTCTATACTGGGTTTGCTGGTTTCCACAGCTTGAGAAATGGACATCTAAGTATGCTGCCAGGTAAGTAGACATATGGGCTTCTCAGGTAAAGAACCTGCCTGCCAATGAAGAAGACATAAGAGAAATGGGTTTGATCCCTGGGTTGGGAAGATCCCCTGAAGGAGGGCATGGCAACTCACTCCAGTATTCTTGCCTGGAGAATCCCATGGACAGAGGAGCCTGGCTGGCTACAGTCCATAAGATCGCAAAGAGTTGGACATGACTGAAGTGACTTAGGACACTCAAAGGCTAGCAAAGTAGAACCATAACAGTGGAGACAGACAACTAAAGCTGTCTGGGACTATTTATCCAATTTCAGAATGTCCTCTCTTCTTTGATTTACATCCAGCTTTTGCTTTATTTCTAGCTCTCCCACTATTTATATAAGGGAGAGGAAGGAAGGAATTTTAAGAAGGGTATTAACTCAATTATATTAAGTTCTCAAAAAAGAAAGTTGGTGAAACGTATTCCTAGGGAAGTGTGGGGACCTAACAGAGATTTCTCATTTTACCACCTGTGTTAGTCCAGGTTCTCAAGAGAAATAAAACCAATAGGATGAATCTATAGAACAGAGAATGGAGAAGGCAATGGCACCCCACTCCAGTACTCTTGCCTGGAAAATCCCATGGACAGAGGAGCCTGGTAGGCTGCAGTCCAGGGGATCGCTAAGAGTAGGACACGACTGAGCGACTTCATTTTCACTTTTCGCTTTCATGCATTGGAGAAGGAAATGCAACTCACTCCAGTGTTCTTGCCTGGAGAATCCCAGGGACGGAGGAGCCTGGTGGGCTGCTGTCTATGGGGTCGCACAGAGTCGGACACGACTGAAGTGACTTAGCAGCTGCATAGAACAGAGAAAGAACTTTGTTTAAGGAGCTGCTTCATGAGATTGTGGAATCGTGAGGAAATGGGTTGAAATTGAAGCTCCATTTTCCTATCTTTCTCATCTCTGTCTTACTACCCCAGGACTCTTGGTGCTGCTGTTGTTGCCAGTGGTACCTGCAACTCCAAATACTAGAGGTGAGCATTGGGAAGACAGAGACTACATGCCAGGACCTGGGTTCTCTCACCAACAAAGGAGAGAAGGAAGCATATTTTTCAAATGAAGTTCAGCAATGGTTCTCTGGGAATAAGAGCAGTTGTTTTTTCCTGCCCAGAGTGTTCTGAACTCTTCCTCTTTTGATGGTGTCATATCTCTCCCTTCTTCCCTCCCTCCCCTCTCCCTCCCTTCCCCCTCCATTCATCCTTCCCTCCCTCCTTCTGCCCTTGAACCACTAGCTGATAGCTGGTTTCCTTCATTCCTTGAACCTCTGAAAAAAGTCTCCATCCCCACAGCCTGTGTTCCACGGTGCCCTCCGAACTCCTCATGCATCAGTGACACCACCTGCCACTGTGCTCCAGCATTCAGTTCTTCATCTGGGGAGATCGTCACCAACCCCTTGGAGAGTTGTGATGGTACAGAGGTTTGGGGTGGTGGCGGGACATGCAGAGATTGTGGAGTATACTCCAGCACTTGTGGAGGACGTGGATGTTGGTTGCGGGCCCCAGCCTTCCTCCTCAGAACTGTCATCAAGGACTGAAAAAAGAGAAAAGAAAAGATATGAAGGTGGAGAGATAAGAAGTGAGTAAACTTAGCTTCCTGGGGAGGAGAGTGTCTCCAGGAGTCTGAAGTTTGTGCCTCAGTTTATCCTTTCAGCAATGAGGAGGGGAATGCAGAGCTTCCACCCACTCCCCACATCAGTACTTCCCACTGTGTCCCATCTGGGGTGCCAGCCAGAGGACCAAGAAAAGCAGAGCTGGGCTGCACAAGCTTCAGGAACGGTTTGCTCCTGCTGCAGCCTAGACTCAGCAGTACTGCCCAAGAGTCTAATTCTTTCCAAAAAGACATGGAGTAAGCATCAGGCCCAGAGCTGGGGAGTCAGGTAAAGTGTGGGGATCTCAGCCTTGAGACATCACAGACTTTAGGGAAGTGACAATTTTTCTTGGTATGTTCACACATCAATGAGTGTGGACCCTTAACAGTGTGCTGTTGGAAATTAGCACACTACTGGAATATGGCAGGGGGCTTCTACTACATGTTCATCCAAAGATATGAGCTTATTTTTGGGGTAACAACGTTCAGGAATGAGAGTGGGAACACATGTTGAGGTAAGAATGACCCTGTGTCCTCCACCTCTCCATCCGTGAAGTTTGGGGTCACCCAAATGCTGAGTCATTCCTGCAGCATCCAGGGGGCAGGACCTGGTTACAAGTGCAGCACTCAGATCTCAGTTGGGACAAGTGTAACTGTTCCTATCTCACCTGCACAAAGAGGCAGGGTGGCATAATGAGCCAGGGACCCAAATCCTGGCTTTGCTACCTGATAGCTGTGAATTTGACACTGGCCAGGATACTGATTCAGAAATATTTCTTAACTTTTGAGATGTGATGGTATTATTGTGATTTAATGTTTTCTTTTTTAAGAGTCCCTATCCATTACAGATAAAAACAAAAGCAACTTTTCCTTTTGTTAATTGTGTGATCTTGGACAAATTATTTCAAATCTCTGTGCCTCAACTTATCTAACTATTAAAAAAGGGATGCATAAAAAGGGGTAACCATGGTGCTTACTGCAGAGAATTGCTGGGAAGGTATATGAGATCACAAAGCACAAAACAGTGATGGTGATTGGGCTTTTAAATTATGGTCATAATGACCTAACACACCCTCTCCTGGATGGTCATCCTTGGGGGCTGTGTCCAGTGTGGGTGTTCAAGAGCAGTTGTGTTTGTCCAGCCCCTCACCATGGACATAGGAGGAGCCTAGCCTCCACTATCAGTATGCTTTGCCCCCTTTCCATGGAGAACAGGCAGGGGAAGGAGCAGAGGTGGCCAGCAGTGGGGCAGACAGAACTCCAAGAGGTGTCCATGAAGAGGGTTAGACTTGAATACCAAGGATAGGGAGGGAAGGAGAGTGAAGGTGGGAGATGAGGAAGTGGCTAAGTCCAGGGTCCAGAGGACTCTGAAGAGGGTCCTTTGACCCACCGTGCTGCAGAAAGAAGAGCCCACAACCTTGATCTCAGCCCCTTCCCTCCTTCCCTGCAGATGGAGGTTGGCATAGCCTCCCTGGTGGGAGAAATGAGGGGACCTGCATCTGTGTGAAGGCTCTGCTGGTTCACAGGGTCCCCTGTGGGTGGATATTGCACTTTAAACATGTAGCCTTGGCAGAATTCAAAACCTTCATGTGAATTGGATAAAGGCCCCTCATCTCCAGGTGAACGCTGCGTGTTTGGGGAATGGAGATTGAGCTGGTTTTCCTCTTCCCATTTGACTCCTTGGCTGGACACCCTTGTGCAGTGAATAACCTGCATAACTGCACATGGTGGTCATGAATTCCACTCACTGTTTCTGGACTGTGAGTATCTCCCACCCACTGTTGCCAACCCCTACAGAGACGTGCATGAACAAGATTGAGGTGAGATGGGACCCTAACAGACCTCAAGGTGGTTGACTGAAAGAGCAACCTGTGGCTTTAGAGCAAAGCCTGTTACCTGAAGACTTAGCCCTGTGACAGGCTCAGCTGGACTGTCTGTGCACCAGCACTTCAGCATTCCAGCCTTTGCTGCACCTGAGGATGTGTCTACCCATGACCTGGTGTGGGGTCTGCTATGGGCAGGAGAACTGGGCTGCTCTTTGGGCTTCTTGTCCCACTTTCTCCAGGCATTAGAGGGCCATCCTGTGCACCTACCTGGTCTCCCAACCCTCTCTGAACCCTAAGGATCAGAATCTCTGCAGAGGGTGTCTTCTGGATGTTCAGAACATCCCCCCACCACCTGGCATCTTATTTGTGTAAAACAAAGGAGAGCGTGACATTCAAGATACTCATTGAGGTCACAGCACTGTGGTTTCCAGAACAATATCTGTCCTCTTCACCATTGATAGTGACTGCTGGGAGGACATCTGCCCTCAATGGGGCCTTCTCAGACCCCCTGTGTCATGGTGGACACAGGTGACCTGTTCAGAAATGTGGGAGCAGAAAGTATCAAGGAAAGGCCCACTGTTTCCAACTGGCCCTTCCCCCAGTAAAAAGCCCACCCGGGAAAGACAACACCTGTCATCCTGACCCCACATCTCAGTTGCTCAGCCTTCATCTATTTCTCCACCCAAGGCTCCACCCTGACCCTCCCCATTAATTTCAGTTCATGGACCTGAGGCAGCTCTGATGACTGGGACCTGAGAGGATGTTGTGTCAGGGGTGTGTCAGGGTAACATCAATGCCCAACCCACTGGAAGAATCAGGTAAATGAAGAGGCTTCCATCTGGACCAGATGACAAGAGAGGTCATCAAAGACCACTGCCCATTGCCTGACCCCCTACTGAGGAGATCAACTCAGATCCCACGATGACCCAGAACATATGGGGACAGAAGGTGGAGGCTGAGCCCCACTCAACAGGGTGCACAGGTCTACATCCCTGGTGGGAGACAAACTGCCAGATGGCAGAAACACCTGCCACCCTTCACCCAAGGACACCTGCTCCCTGCTCCAGCCACCCAGTCCTTATCCATTGAAAGCCTTGATCAGCTGTGGATTCTCACCACTTTCTGCCAGCCTGGGGGAAGCCTTCATGGGAATCAGAAAAAGGCACTTTCACAGCCCCAAGCCTGTGTGATCAGACATCAGCTCCAGTGTCCAGCACAGCCTGGTGCCCACTGCCCAGAGGACCACGGCCTTTTTACCATCATGCTCATTTTCTGTGCCACTGCCCACAAGCCTCATTCTTGAGCAGCCTGGCTCAGGGGTGGGTCTTGGCCCATATCCATGGAGCTGGAGTACCAGAGTTAGCATGGGCGGGAGAGTGCTGTCCTGCCAGGGTCAGCAGGATCCAAGGAGAACTAAGTTGGCAGCACTTGCCCTGGAGATGTCAGACAAAGTCCATCACTGGGAGCTAATATGGGCCTTGTTCAGGGACCACAGCATTTCCTCTGCACTCAGTTCCCAGGAAGGCCCACCCAGGCCTTTGTCCAAATCCTTAGCCTGTGACACATGCAGCTGTGATGTCCCCACCCAAGCTGGGAGCTTCCAAGAGAGGTTAAGGTAGCCAGAGCTGGCAGACGGGGTGGACCTGGGTCACTTTTGGCCACATTGGGACAACAGAACATCTGAGCCACCATGTTCACCATAGGAAGCCTCCATGGGAATAAGAAAAGGCCCCCACAAACTGGGGAAGAGAGACCGGGCCCTTCTGGATGCTTATACCAGGAAACTTGGCCAACCCCCAGCCCAGAAAGCTGTCTACAGCCACAGGTATCCATCATACTCTCCTTACCCTTGCAAATGTGGACGAATGTCTGCACAGACCCAGAGTCTGTAAAGGCCACAGCATCTGCATCAACACCTAGGGCAGCTACACCTGCCAGTGCCCAAAACTTCTTTAATGTGCTCACGAGATGTTTTCTCAGTCTTGGGTCAAATGAGAATGAAATCATCTTCATTTGAAAAAAAAAAAAAGAAAGAAAGGGAAAAAAAAAGGAATTCCCAGGCACCATTTCTACATTACCTAGAGGAAACATAACTTATCTTGCCAACTTGAGCTGTATCCACTCCTACTCTGCTCAGTGTGGATGGAGATGAGAAAGGCATGAGAGTAACACAGCCTAGGAGATACCAAGGTTCTGTCCACACCACAATTTAAAGCTTTGAAGATCTGAGTAGACTAATCAAGATACCATCCTAAGTCTGCCTTGGATGAAACTTTAATTCAGGATTGGGATAAGGTGATGGGAGTTCTGAGCTCTAGAAGGCAGGAGAATTCATGGAGATGGAGAAATAAAAAAACTGAATTCACCTAGCCTATCAGATAGACTCCTACTGTTGTACCCAGCCTATTGGTAGTGATGCTATCAGCTAGGAGTGCCTCAGGCACTCACCTGTTTCATATTATTTATAGCAAGACCCCAAAACATTTTCTTCACTGGGGTCAAGGTTGTGGCTGGATCAGCCCATGTGGTTCTAAATAAGATCACAGAACTCATTTCAGAAAAAACCATCAGGGAGACTTTGAGAAACAAGATTTAATACTGACATGTTCTAGAGTTTACACAGCATGCTCAAAACCACACAACAAGGTTTGTATTCGATTTTACATTTCTACTTTTGTATACTCTAGAACATGAGCCCTACCAAAAATTTTGTTTTATTCATCACCATACTGTTGATCTTATTTACTCATTTCTCACTGTACACAACTCCTTTCCCTCTGGCAAACACTATTCTGTTCCATGTATCCACATGTTTTTTCCTTTGGTTTGGATTGTTCATTTATTTTGCTCATTTGTTGTTTATATTCCATATATGAGTTATTTCCCTTTACATAATATCTTCAAGGCCAATCTCTGTTGTCATAAAGGTTAAGATATCATCTTTTTAAGGCTTATCAGTATTCCATTGTGTCTATAAATCACATCTTCTTTACCTATCAAATCACTGATGGATACTTAGGTATTTCCATGTATTGGCTATTGTAATTAATGTCATGATTAATATAGGGGAGCATATATCTATCTTTCTGGAAAAGCATTTTCATATTCTTCGTATAAATACCCCCAAATTGGATAGGTGGATCACATGACAGTTTTATTATTAATTTTTAAGAAATTTCCATTCTGTTCCCCATAGTGGCTGCACTAAAGTATATGAGGGTTCTCTTTTCTCCACCTCCAATCCAACACTCATTATTTATTGCTATTTTGATCATAGTGATCCTATTGGGCATAAGGAGATTGCTCACTAGTTTTTTATTTGCATTTCCCTAAAGAGAAGAGGAACTAAAAAGCCTGTTGATGAAAGTGAAAGTGGAGAGTGAAAAAGTTGGCTTAAAGCTCAACATTCAGAAAACGAAGATCATGGCATCTTGTCCCATCACTTCATGGGAAATAGATGGGGAAACAGTGGAAACAATGTCAGACTTTACTTTTGGGGGCTCCAAAATCACTGCAGATGGTGAGTGCAGCCATGAAATTAAGAGATGCTTACTCCTTGGGAGGAAACTTATGACCAACCTAGATAGCATATTGAAAAGCAGAGACATTACTTTGCCAACAAAGGTTCGTCTAGTCAAGGCTATGGTTTTTCCTGTGGTCATGTATGGATGTGAGAGTTGGACTGTGAAGAAGGCTGAGCACCGAAGAATCGATGCTTTTGAACTGTGATGTTGGAGAAGACTCTTGAGAGTCCCTTGGACTGCAAGGAGATCCAACCAGTCCATTCTGAAGGAGATCAGCCCTGGGATTTCTTTGGAAGAAATGATGATAAAGCTGAAACTCCAGTACTTTGGCCACCTCATGCGAAGAGTTGACTTATTGGAAAAGACTCTGATGCTGGGAGGGATTGCGGGAAAGAGGAAAATGGGACGACAGAGGATGAGATGGCTGGATGGCATCACTGACTCGATGGACGTGAGTCTGAGTGAACTCCGGGAGTTGGTGATGGACAGGGAGGCCTGGCGTGCTGTGATTCATGCGGTCGCAAAGAGTCGGACACGACTGAGCGACTGAACTGAACTGAACTGAATAGTCAAGTGGGCTTTAGGAAGCAATGCTAACCCTAACCCTGCACATGGACATCACCAGATGGTCAACACCAAAATCAGATTGATTATATTCTTTGAAGCCAAAGATGGAGTAGCTCTATCAGATCAGATCAGTTGCTCAGTCGTGTCCGACTCTTTGCGACCCAATGAATCGCAGCACGCCAGGCCTCCCTGTCCATCACCAACTCCCGGAGTTCACTCAGACTCATGTCCATCGAGTCAGTGATGCCATCCAGCCATCTCATCCTCTGTCGTCCCTTTCTCCTCCTGCCCCCAATCCCTCCCAGCATCAGGGTCTTTTCCAATGAGTCAACTCTTCGCATGAGGTGGCCAAAGTACTGGAGTTTCAGCTTTAGCATCATTCCTTCCAAAGAAATCCCAGGGCTGATCTCCTTCAGAATGGACTGGTTGGATCTCCTTGCAGTCCAAGGGACTCTCAAGAGTCTTCTCCAACACCACAGTTCAAAAGCATCGATTCTTCGGTGCTCAGCCTTCTTCACAGTCCAACTCTCACATCCATACATGACCACAGGAAAAACCATAGCCTTGACTAGATGGACCTTTGTTGGCAAAGTAATGTCTCTGTTTTTGAATATGCTGTCTAGGTTGGTCATAACTTTCCTTCCAAGGAGTAAGCATCTTTTAATTTCATGGCTGCAGTCACCATCTGTAGTGATTTTCGAGCCCAGGAAAATAAAGTCTGACACTGTTTCCACTGTTTCCCCATCTATTTCCCATGAAGTGGTGGGACCAGATGCCATGATCTTCGTTTTCTGAAGGTTGAGGTTTAAGCCAACTTTTCACTCTCCACTTTCACTTTCATCAAGAGGCTTTTGAGTTCCTCTTCACTTTCTGCCATAAGGGTGGTGTCATCTGCATATCTGAGGTTATTGATATTTCTCCCTGCAATCTTGATTTCAGCTTGTGTTTCTTCCAGTCCAGCGTTTCTCATGATGTATTCTGCGTAGCTCTATACAGTCAGCAAAAACAAGACCGGGAGCTGACTGTGGCTCAGATCATGAACCCCTTATTGCCAAATTCAGACTTAAATTGAAGAAAGTAGGGAAAACAACTAGACCATTCAGGTATGACCTAAATCAAATCCCTTATGATTATACAATGGAAGTGAGAAATAGATTTAAGGGGCTAGATCTGATAGATAGAGTGCCTGATGAACTATAAACAGAGGTTCATGACATTGTACAGGAGACAGGGATCAAGACCATCCCCATGGAAAAGAAATGCAAAAAAGCAAAATGGCTGTCTGAGGAGGCCTTACAAATAGCTGTGAAAAGAAGAGAAGTGAAAAGCAAAGAGAAAAGGAAAGATATTCCCATTTAAATGCAGAGTTCCAAAGAATACCAAGGAGAGATAAGAAAGTCTTCCTTAGCGATCAATGCAAAGAAAGGGAGGAAAATGACAGAATGGGAAAGACTAGAGATCTCTTCAAGAATATTAGAGATACCAAGGGACCATTTCATGCAAAGATGGGCTCGATAAAGGACAGAAATGGTATGGACCTAACAGAAGCAGAAGATATTAAGAAGAGGTGGCAAGAATACACAGAAGAACTGAACAAAAAAAGAGCTTCCCGACCCAGATGGCAAGAATACACAAAAGAACTGAACAAAAAAGAGCTTCATGACCCAGATAATCATGATGGTGTGATCACTCACCTAGAGCTAGATATCCTGAATGTGAAGTCAAGTGGGCCTTAGGAAGCATCACTATGAACAAAGCTAGTTGAGGTGATGGAATTCCAGATGAGCTATTTCAGATCCTGAAAGATGATGCTGTGAAAGTGCTGCACTCAATATGCCAGCAAATTTGGAAAACTCAGCAGTGGCCACAGGACTGGAAAAGGTCAGTTTTCATTCCAATCCCAAAGGAAGGCAATGCCAAAGAATGCTCAAACTACTGTACAATTATGCTCATTTCACATGCTAGTAAGGTTATGCTCAAAATCCTTCAGTCTAGGCTTCACCTGTTTGTGAACTGAGAACTTCCAGATGTACAAGCTGGGTTTTGCAGAGGCAGAGGAAATCAATTGCCAGTATTTGTTGGATCATAGAGAAAGCAAGGGAGTTCCAGAAAAACATCAATTTCTGCTTCATTGGCTACACTAAAGCCTTTGTGTGGATCACAACAAACAGAAAATTCTTAAAGAGTTAGGAGTAGCAGACCACCTTACCTGTCTCCCAAGAAACCTGTATGTGGGTCAAGAAGCAAGTTAGGATCAAATATGTAAAACCTGTTTCAGAATTGGGAAAGGAATATATCACAGCTGTATATTGTCATCCTGCTCATTAAACTTATATGCAGAGTACATCATGCAAAATGCCAGTCTGGATGAATCACAAGCTGGAATCAAGATTGCCAGGAGAAATATCAACAACCTCTGATATGCAGATACCACTCTAATGGCAGAAGGTGAAGAGGAATTAAAGAACCTCTTGATGAAGGTGAAAGAGGAGCATGAAAAAGCTGGCTTAAAACTCAGCATTAAAATCTAGAATCTTGGTATCCAGTCCCATTAGTTCACAGCAAATAGAAGGGGAAGTGGAAACACTGACAGATTTTCTTTTCTTGAGTTCTAAATTCACTACAGACATGAAGTGAAGGACAAGGAGGCCCAGCATGCTTCAGTTCATGGTGTCTCAAAGAGTTGAGCACAGCTTAGCGACTGAACAACAACAACACAAATTAATTGTCTTTTAATTGCTCTTTTGTCATAAGTTAATTAATTTGCTCCTTTGTCATAAATTAATACACACACATATCATATATATACACATATGTCACTAATTAATTATGTGTGTATTCATATATCTGGAGAAGAAAATGGCACCCCATTTCAGTATTCTTGCCTGGAGAATCCTCATGGACAGAGGAGCCTGCCAGGCTACAGTCCATGGTGTCACAAGAGTCAGACATGACTTAGCAACTAAACCACCACCATATTCATCTATGCATTATCAGTCATGTCAGACTCTTTTTCAACCCCATGGAATGTAGCCTGCCAAGCTCCTCTGCCCTTAAAATTTTCCAGGCAAGAATACTAGAGTGGGTTGCCATTTCTTATTCCAGGGGATCTTCCCAACCCAGGGATCAAACCTATGTCTGCTGGATTGGCAGTCATGTTCTTTACCACTAGCATCACCAGGGAAGCCCAGGACATATGCCACTTCTTGACTTTGAAGTATATCACAAGGCTCTAGTAATCAAGACAGAGTGATATTTTCAGAAAAATTGATACACATATCAATGGAAGAGAATAGAAAGCTCAGATGGGTTTTCCCAGGATTGCTTTAGCTATTAGAGGTCTTTTGTGCTTCCATATAATGTTAAGAATTTTTTGTTCTATTTCTGTGGGGGAAAAAATCCTTGGGATTTTGATGGAAATAGCTTTGAATCTGTAGATTGCTTTACAAAACATGGACATTTTAACAATGATAATTCTTCCAATCATGAGCACATGATATATTTCCATTTTTGTATGACAAGTTTTTTTTTTTTTAAACAATGCTGTATCAGTTTCAATATACAGGTCTTTCACATCCTAGGTTAAATTTATTTCTAAGTACTTTATTCTTTTTTAACAGTTGAAATGGGATTGTTTTCTTAATTACTCTTTCTGCTAGCTTATTGTTAGTGTATAGAAATGCAACAGATTTTTGTATGTTGATTTTGTGTCTTGCAACTTTACTTTTTTTTATTTCTATTAAAATGTTGATGGTGTCTTCAGGGGTTTCTATATGTACAGAATCATGTCATTCTCAGTGACAGTTTTAGTTCATCTTTTCCAGTTTGGATGGCTTTTTAAATTTTCTTGCCTAATTGCTCTGGCAAGAGTTTCAAGCTCTGTTGTATAAGATGTTGAAACAGGGCCTTCTTGTCTTATTCCCGATATTAGAGAGATATCTTTCAGTTTTTCACCACTGAGTATGATGTCAGCTCTGGATTTGTCATATATGGCCTTTATTATGTTGAAATATGCCCCTTCTATACCTACTTGACTAAGAATTTTTTTATCATAAATGGGCACTGATTCTTATCAAATGCCTTTTTGCATCTATTTATATTATCATTTTTTATCCTTCATTTTTATTAATGTAGTGCACCACATTAATCGATTTTCAGATATAAGAAAAATTCTTGCATCTCCAAATTAAATCCTACTTGATCATGGCATATGATCCCCTTGATGGGATTCTGTATTTAGCCTTCTAATATTTTGTTCAGGATTTTTGGATGTATGTTCATGAGAGATATTGGTCTTTTGTTTAATTTTTGTGTGTTGCTCTTTCTGGTTTTGGTATCAAGGTGATGTTGGCCTCATAAAGTGAGTTAGAAAGCTTTTCCTCCACTTCAGTTTATTGGAGAAGATTGAATAGGTATTAAATCCTTGAATGTTTGGGAGAATTCACCAGTGATGCTTCATGGTCCTGGACTTTTGTTTGGGCATAGCATTTTGACAATGGTTTTAATCTCTTAAAAACCATGGTGGTGGTTTTAGTTGTTAAGTCATGTCCAACTCTTGTGACCTCATGGACTGTAGCCTACCAGGCTCCTCTGTCCATGGGATTTCCCAGGCAAGCATACTGGAGTGGGTTGCTGTTTCCTTCTCCAGTAGATCTTCCCAACCCAGAAATCAAACCCAGGTCTCCTACATTGCAGGCAGATTCTTTACCAACTGAGTTACAAATTAATTCCTCATAATCTCTGTACAAGTAATCAATCTCTTCAGCTTTTCTATTGCTTCATGATTCAGTCTTGGAAGTTTGCATGATTCTAAAACTTTGTCCATTTCCTCCAGAAATATTCCTCCAAAAATGTGTCCAACTTGGTATTTAGCTGTTCATAATATTCTCTGATGATCCTTTGTATTTCTGTGGTATCTATTATTATTTCCCCTTTTACATCTCTAATTTTATTTATCAGAGCCTTCTGTATCTTTGTATAGTTAAAGGTATTCATTTCCAAGACCAGCTCCTAGTTCACTGATCTTTTCTATTGTCTTTTTAGTCTCTATTTCATTTTTTCTACTCTGTTCTTTATTTCTCCCTTCTTTATACAGACTTTGGTCTGTGTGTTCTTTTTTTAGCTCATTTAGGTGTAAGCTTAGATTATTTCTGAGTTTTTTTTGTTTCTTTGTTAGGCATTTATTGCTATAAGTGTGCTTTTTAGTACCATTTCTGCTGCACCCCAAAGATTTGAGTGCATTGTACTTTCATTTGCTTTTAGATAATTTTTTTATTCTCCATTGATTTTTTGTTCAGTGGGCGTGTTGTTCACTCTCCACATATTTGCAATTTTCCAGCTTTCTTCCCATAGTTGACTTCTAGTTTTTTATTATTGTAATCAGAAAGATGCTTGATATGCTTTAAATCTTATTAAATTTATTCAGATTTGCTTTGTGTCCCAGCATATGCTCAATCCTTGAAAAAGTTTCATGTGCATTTGAACAGAATGTATATTGTGCTGCATTTGAATGGAATGTTCTATATAAATCTATCATATTCATCTTGCCTAATGCCTCATTTAAGGCCACTGTTTCCTTGTTGACATTCTATCTGGATGATCTATCCATTAATGAAAGTAGAGTGTTAAAGTTTCTTACTATTATTGTGTTGCTGTCAATTCTCCCTTTGGGTCTCTTAATACTTGTTTTATATATTTTAATGTTCCTATATTAGGTTCATAAATATTTATATCTTCTTGATGAATTGTCCTTTTTATCATTATGTACTGTCCACATGTGTCTCTTATTAACTTTTTGGCTTGAAGTATATTTTGTCTGATATAAGTATGGCTACATCCATATTTTCTTGGCTGTCATTGACTTTAAGTATCATCTTCTATGTCTTCAGTTTGAACCTATGTTGTCCTTTAGAGCTGAGGTGAGTCTCCTGCAGGAGCACATAGCTAAGTCTTGTTTTTAATCCATCTAGCCACTGTTTTTCGGGTTAATTCAATCCATTTACATTTAGGAAGATTATTGGTAAATAAAGACTTAATATTGCCACTTTATCTTTCACTTTCTGTTTGTTCTATACATGCATTGTCCTTTTTTCCTCATGTTTCTGTCTGCCATTTTTGGTTTGCTGGTTCTCTTAAATGTTCTTCTCAGTTTTCTCTATTTTATATTTTGTTCCTCCACTTTAGATTTATGTTTTGTGATTATTATAAAATTTGTATATAATACCTCACAGGAAATAGTTTATTCTGTTGATAACATTTTATCAATAATTACCTATGTGAATTTCATCTTTTTCATTTTGTGTTTTTGTTGTCTTCAATTATCTGTGTGTTATCTTGTGAGTTCATTACCTAAATGTGGTGCTCATAGATATTTTTCTGTTTTATTTCCCCCTTTCACATTTATATTATAATAAATTTTTAGAAGCCTATTCTGATATATAGTTGCAATTCCCCAATCCTGTTTATATTTATCATCTTGCTCAATTTACAATGCTTTTTAGTGCATTCTTCATCTTGTTTATTGAATTCCTAAGGTCCAGAATTTCTGTCTGATTCTTTTTTAGAGACTTGATCTTTTTCTAAGTATTTTTTCTGTTCACTAATTTTATTCCTGAACTCATTAAACTACCTCTGAATTTTCTTGTAGCTTGTTGAGTTTCTTCTTGACAGGGGTTTGAATTCTCTGTCAGTTAGATCACTGTATTCTGTGACTTTAAGTTTGGCTTCTGAAGAATTGTCATTTTCTTTCTGTTATAATGTTATTCTGGGTCTTCATAGTGCTTGATGTGTTGTACTTCTGTACATTTCAGGCATGAACCACCTTTCTGCTTGATGCTAATAATTCAACAGATTAGAAATTAGAGGACTTTCTTTTATTTTCAACTAAGTGGAGATATAGCATTTTATTTGTTCCTTTCTCTAACCTAAGCTGTCTGTGGTTATATTTGAAAAAATGACACTTTTTACCCTACCCTGCTTCTGTCAGGTGTGGCTCTGTGCCTTCATTTTCACTTGTGTCTCTGAGGTTGTTGGTGCCTTGTTGTTACCAATGTCACTGACATTGCTGTCTGGTGCACCAGGATGGTGGGTTCCTCCCTTGCATTCAGGCTGGCATGATTTACAGTTACCACTGCCCTGAGGGAGCTGGGTTCATGCAGATGCCTCTCCTGTGTCATGTTGTAAGACTCACAGGCTCTACTACTGCAAGGATCAGATGCAGATTCACAGTCATAGGCACCTCAGAAGTTGGAGGAACAGTATCGCAGGCCCCACTGCTAAAGTTACCCAGTTGCCAGTAGCCACTGGTGTCTCTGTGATTGGGAGGCCAGAGTCTTGTGTTCCACCTCCCCTAACCCTGCCAGGTTCTCTGGGGCTGAGGGTTCAGCTATCACAGGCAGATTCTTGAACTGCAAACACCGCCTCCATTGTTCCCTCAGTTTCACCTTTTCGATGCATTTTGGTCTACCACTTTTAGGTGTACAAATTTGTGAATTATCTGCCATCTTTATGTGATGGACAGAGACACTTGTGTTTCACTGGTTATGTTTTACTGATTGTAGATTGACAGGAGAGCAAGGGCAGCTTTGCACTCCACCATATTGCTGACATCACTCTCCATCTTATCTATTTTCTGAATTAGCACAGTACATATGAGAATCAATACCTTGACGTCACAAAGTACTTGATAGTAGAACTAATTTCTGAAATCCTTCCAGTAACAGAGCACTCCTTTAAGGGATTTCTGCTTTCTGTTTCCTTGCTTGGAACTTGAACTGGGAATTAAAACAGTTCAAGTCCTGAGTTCAATATTTCCTTCTCCAAGTTCTCCTGTACTCTTAGAAGTAACCCACCAAAACATTATACTTCTTTTACTAAAAAGCTCTAAGGTATCAAATACTTCAGTACTGAGAATCTTGCTTTCTAAAGGCATATATCTATAGTTATCTAAAAGTAATACTTTAAGTTTAATTTAATTGTAGATTTGCCACAGCATGCTGTGAAATATTGCTGTCTCTTTTAGCTACCACCCCCACACATGCACACTAGAGTCATTAATGCCTTTAAATCTAATCAGAACACAGAACCAATTTCAGATGTCCAGCTCTAGAGTTATATTCCTTTGAAACCACTTCTGAAACCAGTAATTGCAGAAGTGAGCATTCAGTCATAGAACCAGGACTACTATGATTTAGGGATTATGAATTTATTATAGAAATTGGAACTTACACATTTGAGAGAGCAGCTTGGAATGGAAGATTTGAAAGCAGTTGTGGTTTTCAAAATAACCACCAACCAGTTATTCAAAGAACATCTAATTGCTGAAGAGAGACTGCAAGGTTTGAGTTTGTGATGAAGTTTTTGCAGATCTGTCATATCTCTGGCTCTGCAGCCAAATGTCTGTTGATACACTTAAGGTCACTTTCGATCATCAGGAACACTAGTTGGGAAGAAGTGCTGACCAGAGCAGAATATAGTGAAGTCAAGCTGAAATTCATCACACACTTGCATCTATCTGTCAACTCATCAAATGTCAAGACTTTCAGAGAGCAATTATTGTCACTTCACTTCCACCTGTTAAATCACATACAATTTCTCTTTTGACAAGAGGTAAGGTGATTCTAGAAATCTTTTTAATCAAGTTGATACAGAACACAGCACAAACATGTAGCTGGTAGTAACCAAGAGGATTGCATTCCAAACCTGACTCACAACTTTTTTCTGCCAATCAGGTTTTATTTGAATAAAACCATGCTCCTTTGTTTTCATGTTGTCTATTTCTGCTTTGTTGGCTGACTTCTGTTACCATGGCAGAATTGAGTGGTTGTCATAGAGGCTATGTGACTTGAGAGCCAAAAATGCTTACATACTCTCTTCTTTACAGAAGTTCAAGACTCCTTGTCTAGATTAGTAGACAATTAGCATAAAAATAGGTATACTGAAAGAAAAAGTTGATGCAATGAGATGTTATCATTGTAATCAGTGGTACAATTATAAATGAAAAATCAGGTTCAATCTCTTATATATCTATAGAAATTTTAACATTCATTACTAACCTGACAAATAAAATGAAACATCAAATATATATTTTTAATTAATGAATATTTTAAATATAGATTACTCAAAAACTAAAATTCACTTAATTAAAATGATTACAACTATCCTTTCTTTCTAAAATTGGGGATGAAATTTAGGAAAAGAAAACAGGAAAAGGATGAAAAGAGTTTAGAGATATCTAGGTCATTATCAAACAAAATACATGAAATGATGTTTCAAAAATTTGTAAATTTCATGAACAAACAGAAACAGTCACAAAGTATCTGGATTTCTGAATCTTAATATATTTTTTAAATTTTGTGTTATTCATGGGCACCTCTCCAGCCCCAAGACAAGCATCTCTGTCACCCTTTGAAAGTGATAGAAGTGGCACAATTTATCAAAGGACATTTTATGTCCTTATTTCGCAGACTATAGATAAAAGGGTTCAACAGGGTGTAACCACTGTATACATAACTGAAACTATTTTACTGACCTTGGTACTTAGGGTTATTCCAGAACTTATCTACATCTCAAGTCTTGTACCATAGAACAAGGAAACAATAGAAATGTGAGATCCACAGGAGGAAAATACCTTATACTTGCCTCTAACTGATGAAATTCTCAGAATAGATAAAAGAATCTTAGAGTAAGAGAAAAGGATACTAGTGAATGAAATAAAACTCACCAAGATGCAAAATACAGCACTAGGTGATTTTAAAAATTGTTCAGAACAGGTATGTTGAAGCACCTGATTGCTTTCTCTGAAAAAGTGGGGGATTACCATGTCAGAACAGAAGGAGAGCTGCAATACAAGTAAACCATTTAACAAAGAGTCCAGAATGCTTAATAACCAACATACCAGAAGCAGGAGACCATAGATCTGAGGAATCATGATGACTGTGTAATCCCAGGGCTGACAGATGGCTACAAACAAGTCATGGGCCATTGTATTCAGGAGAAAGTAATCCAAAGCTACAAAGAGCACAAAAAAGTGTAACTCGCAGAGGCACCCTTCATAGGTTTGGCTTTGCTCTTTATCTGGATGTTCCACAGCATCTTTGGGATGGACTTGGAGATGAAACAGATGTCTACAAAGAATAGGTTGGAGAGGAAGAAATACATGGGTGTGTGGAGGTGGGAGTCAGTGACAATGGTCAGGATAATGAGAAGGTTCCCAAAGAAGGTGATCAGGTACAAGACCAGGAACAGCCCAAAAAGGAGAGGCTGCAGCTCTGTCTCTTCTGAGAATCCAAGCAGAAAAAAAATTCTGAAACCTGTGTATGGTTTCCTGGTTCCATGTTGCTTATGAGATTTCCAGTGACTCAGATGGTAAAGAATCTGCCTATGATGCAGGAAACCTGGGTTCAATCCCTGGATAAGGAAGATCCCCTGGAGATGGTAATGGCTACCCACTCCAATATTCTTTCCTGGAGAATCCCATGGACAGAGGAGCCTGGGGTTGCAAAAAGTAGGACATGACTGAGCAATCAACATACATGTTCAGAAGAATGTAATTGGCCCACCTTCTCCTGGGTACAGCCAACTGTGTGTCAGCATTGTACCTAATTTCATCCTTTTCCCTAAACTGTCTTTCCTCCAAAAATTCTTACCCAAAAAAATCAAGAACCTGTCTTAGAAAGTCTCTTGATCATTAAACTTTTCTTATATTGTTTTCCCCACCAATTCCCCTAAAATTCACAAATGAAAATAGCCTATTGTGCTCTTCCATATCCTCCAGCACCTATGAGGATGCAGTGGCTCACCCAAATAATGTCATGGAAACATCTGCCTTCTCCCATCCAATTACTTCCTTGAATGGTGGACAAAATTGGAAGCTGCCCCTAAAAGAGCAAGGAGAGGGAACCACTCATGAAGCCTCTGTGAGATGATTGTGTTTTCTCATCCCCTTTGATGAGACAGATTTGAATATATTGAGGAAAAGCATTTGCAACTTTTTGTGACTTATGAATATGAATTCCCATAGGGCCTCATTGAATGAAATATTCTTTGGTCTTTTTTCTCTGATGGATGTGATTCTTACTTGTTAGGATATTAAAAGAAAGCAAATGCTTGTGCCAGATTTTCCCCTTTAGGGTATACATGGGAGCTTGAGTCATGTCTCCTATCTCATTGGACTTCTCAGAGTAGCTTCCAAGATGCAGGATATTATTAAAAGTTGATTTATGTAGCTATGACATGCAATTTCTTCTTCTAAGAACTGAAGGACACAATCAAACACCTTGAGTTGACACTATTGGAGCCTCATCCAAACGTATGAGAAAAGCCCTTGATCTCACCTGATCCAAGAGAGAATTACTGTGCGTATTTATCATGAGGGCCCTTTTAACTAACTGACAGTGCACACTAATAAAAAGGAACACCATCCACTGAGTAGGTCCATGGTGTAACAGTCATTGTATGTTTGCCATGGAAAGTCTCATGGAATCATCACATGTCAGTCAGTTCAGTCACTCAGTCGTGTCTGACTCTTTGCGACCCCATGAATCGCAGCACGCCAGGCCTCCCTGTCCATCACCAACTCCCGGAGTTCACTCAGACTCACGTCCATCGAGTCAGTGATGCCATCCAGCCATCTCATCCTCTTTCATCCCCTTCGCTTCCTACCCCCAATCCCTTCCAGCATCAGAGTCTTTTCCAATGAGTCAACTCTTCACATGAGGTGGCCAAAGTACTGGAATTTCAGCTTTAGCATCATTCCTTCCAAAGAAATCCCAGGGCCGATCTCCTTCAGAATGGACTGGTTGGATCTCCTTGCAGTCCAAGGGACTCTCAAGAGTCTTCTCCAACACCACAGTTCAAAAGCATCAATTCTTCGGCACTTAGCCTTCTTCACAGTCCAAATCTCACATCCATACATGACCACAAGAAAAACCATAGCCTTGACTAGACGGACCTTTGTTGGCAAAGTAATGTCTCTGTTTTTCAATATGCTATCTAGGTTGGTCATAACTTTCCTTCGATAAATCTGTATGCAGGTAGGAAGCAACAGTTGGAACTGGACATAGAACCACAGACTGGTTCCAAATAGGAAAAGGCGTACATCAAGACAGTATATTGTCACTCTGCTTATTTAACTTCTATGCAGAGTACATCATGAGAAACGCTGGACTGGAAGAAGCACAAGCTGGAATCAAGATTGCCAGGAGAAATATCAATAACATCAGATATGCAGATGACACTGCCCTTATGGCAGAAAGTGAAGAGAAACTCAAAAGCCTCTTGATGAAAGTGAAAGTGGAGAGTGAAAAAGTTGGCTTAAAGCTCAACATTCAGAAAACGAAGATCATGGCATCCGGTCCCATCACTTCATGGGAAATAGATGGGGAAACAGTGGAAACAGTGTCAGACTATATTTTTTTGGGCTCCAAGATCACTGCAGATGGTGACTGCAACCATGAAATTAAAAGACGCTTACTCCTTGGAAGGAAAGTCATCACATGTAAGTCTGGTAATTTCAGTAAGATGAGAGCAGTGAACATTAGCAATCTATTATGCCACTGAGAAAGATTGAAGGTGAGAGGAGAAGGGGACGACAGGATGAGATGGTTAGATGACATCACCGACTCAAAGGACATGAGTTTTAGTAAATTCCAGGGGTTGGTGATAGACGGGGAGGCCTGGCATGCTGCAGTCCATGAGGTCACAAAAAGTCGGACACGAGTGAGCAACTGAACTGAACTGATGCCACTGAGTCAACCATGAGGCTCACAGTTAATCATATGATATTCAAGGAATTATAATAATATTTTTAATAATAATAACATGAAAATCTAAGTCAATGACAAAGTCCAAGTTTGAAGTCAAGCAAAGGTGTTCATTTGGTAGAATATTGCCAACAACCCCCACGCACCCACCCAAATCACTGTGCTGTTTTTCTACACTATAGTGGAAAATAAGTGATCAGTGTGAAAACATATCACAGAGGGAAGGAATTCAGTTGGGGATAACAAAAGAGGAGGAAAAACCTCTCTAAGAAGGGGCTATTTAGGACTGACCAGAGATCAAAAGTGATAAAATAGGGTGATAACTAGTTGGGAAGAGGAAAGATATACACATAGGGGAAGAAGCTCTACTGGATCCTTTTTCTGTTTCTTCTCCTATTTTCTTCAGCACAGGTAAAAAAGACAAGGTAGAAACTTGTCAGTCTGACATGCTTGATTACAAAATTCCCTTGAAGCAAAAGGGAAGAATCCAAAATGTTTGGATAAAGATAAGTGACTGTGATTAGTCTATAGTGTTCAATGCCATTCCTTAACCCAGTCTGGGATTCACAGGTGGCTTAGTGGTAAAGAATCCACCTGCCAATACAGATCTGTGGGTTGGGAAGATCCCCTGGAGAAGGAAATGGCAACCCATTCCAGTATTCTTGCCTGGGAAATCCCATGGACACAGGAGCATGACAGGCTACAGTCCATGGGGTCAGAAAAGAGTCTAACACAGTTTAGCAACTAAACAAAGACAACCCAGTCTACCTTGATAAAGAACTGATTCTTTCCTTTCCTTTTTATGCAAATAAAAGTCAAGGTATATTGTTAAGATTCTATATCAGAGTGATCTGGTGTCTATGAACTTTTAAGTGAGGGAAATAGATTGTCATCTGAGAGTCAAATGGTATAATCAATAATTATAGTGTGATTATTGTAAATTCTATGTACGCTTACTCAACCAAAAGTGCACAGTTTTTATTCCTCCATTCCTAACACAGTGCCTGTCACACTTGAGATATATGCTGCAGACTGAATTGTGTCCCCTCAAAACTCATGTGTTCAAATTCAAGTCTCCAGTGTGACATCGCTGTATTTGGAGATAGAGCTTCTAGAAGTTGATACAGGGGTTGGGAAAATTAAAACGGAGGGAGTCTTATTCAGGCTTCAGAAGCAGGAGAGCAGGTCTCTAACCTGGCTTCTGACCTCCTTGGACACTGCTCAGATTTCATGCCTGCCCACAAGCACAGCTAGTCAGTCAGGACTTTAGATAAGAAAGAGAGTGGGATGTGAAATTTTTGAGCCCCTGGAGATCAGATCAACAGCTCAGGGTTTAATGAAATCTTATGACTCACAGAAAACAAAATTTCAAAATGGTCAAAATAAAACCAGGGCTGCATTTTGTGCACAAACTGATGATGGTATCAGTTTGCAACCTGGGATTATAAATGAGAACCTCCAAAACTACAATTATAAAACTCACCATGAAGTGGACGCACTGCCCAAGACCCTTTCCCTATTGGGGCTCCAGATTTCTTTTAATGAGGGACTTTTCTTTACCAGCTGAGTCACAGGGTAAACCCGAGGGACTTTCCTGTGCTGTTTAGTTCTGGATGTCAGTTGACCCAATTAGGTGATGTATATGCTGTTGCTTGTCTCTATTGTTTCTATTTCTTTTCTTTAAATGACTGCATATTGAAATCAAATTATCTTCTTTTAAAATTGAAATTGTTTGCTTGTGTGCAAAGAGTGGCTTATTTTGTTACCAAATCCTTTGAACCTAAAACAAAAGTAAAACTTTCAGCAAAAGAACAGTCATAACTGTTGAAGTCATAACTGTAGTGTCATAATTTAATATCCTTGGTAGCCTTATAAGAAGAGAAAGTGCTTCCTCTTTCTCTTTGCTTCTCTCTCTCCCTCTGTGTGTGTGTGTGTGTGTGTGTGTGTGTGTGTGTGTGTGTTTCCACTCTCACGAAAAAGTCATTTGAAGGCACGGTGAGGAGGCAACCACGTGAAAGCCAGAAACAGTGCTCTCACCAAAACCCAACTGTTTTGGCACCTGATCTCAGACTCCCACCCTCCAGAATGTGAGAAATATATTTCTGTTATTTAAGCTGCCCAATATCTTGTATTTTGTTACAGCATCCCAAGCTGACTAATGCAATGTGTAGCACCCACTTGATGAATGACTGAGCAATATCCCTTAGACAAATTCCCCAAGTGTTCTTCAATTCCTGAGCAATGTATATTTCCATATTAGTCTCTGCCCTTAGATGAGGAGATCATATACAATGTAAGGCAATAATATCCTGTGTGCCCTGATTCTGGTTCTGACCCCTGGGAGAAGTTTCTTTGTTCTCTCAGAGTTATGCTTCAGGAAGAATTGTCTCCTATAGTAGAATGTCATCCATGTAAATCATCTCTCCCTGGCCAGTCAGGGGAGCTGAAAGCATGTGTACAGAGTTGGTTTTACCTAGAGTCCAAGTTTATGCTTCCTCCAGACTTTAAGCTAATACTTAAAAGATATAATGTCTTCCATTATGTGCTAGAAATTGATATCAAGAGGAAACAAAAGCTACTCTAGTGTAAGTTGTTTAAGACACAGGTAGATTGGCCACTCAGAGAAGACCTTTCAAGATGTATGTTGTTTTCACTTGTCACCCTTGAAACAAAATGTTTCAAAACTATTTTTTTAAGAAACATCCTCACAAATATTTGCATAAAAGATGTACGATAGCTCCGTCTCCTCTGAAAAGTCCCTCATACTTCATATTCAGTATATCCTCAGCCCCTTCTTTGGCACAGGCACCACTGATCTGATTTGAATCACCTTAACATTGGTTTTGACTATGGTATAACTTCATAGAAATTGCTTCTATTATGGGAACTTTCTCGCATTATTCACTCATAATAGATTTTGGAATTCATTTAAATTGTCATTTGTATCTGTAGTTGGTTTATTTTTATTGCTTAGTAGATTTCATTGTATGAATATGCTACAACTTTTTTATAATTATGTATCAGTGGATATTTCAGTTTTTCTTCCATTTTGTCTACTATGAATAAACTTGTTATAAATGTTTGTGACTAAGTCTTTGTATGGACTCTTGATGAAAGTGAAAGAGGAGAGTGAAAAAGTTGGCTTAAGGCTCAACATTCAGAAAACTAAGATCATGGCATCTGGTCCTGTCACTTCATGGGAAATAGATGGGGAAACAGTGGAAACAGTGTCAGACTTTATTTTGGGGGGCTCCAAAATCACTGCAGATGGTGGTTGCAGCCATTAAATTAAAAGATGCTTACTCCTTGGAAAGAAAGTTATGACCAACCTAGATAGCATATTAAAAAGCAGAGATATTACTTTGCCAACAAAGGTCTGAATAGTCAAGGCTGTGGTTTTTCCAGTAGTCATGTATGGATGTGAGAGTTGGACTGTGAAGAAAGCCGAGTGCCAAAGAATTGATGCCTTTGAACTGTGGAGTTGGAGAAGACTCTTGAAGAGTCCCTTGGACTGCAAGGAGATCCAATCAGTCCATCCTAAAGGATATCAATCCTGGGTGTTCATTGGAAGGAATGATGCTGAAGCTGAAACTCCAGTACTTTGGCCACCTCATGCGAAGAGTTGACTTGTTGGAAAAGACCCTGATGCTGGGAGGGATTGAGAGCAGGAGGAGAAGGGGATGACAGAGGATGAGATGGCTAGATGGCATCACCGACTCGATGCACATGAGTTTGGGTGAACTCAGGGAGTTGTTGATGAACAGGGAGGCCTGGCGTGCTGTGATTCATAGGGTTGCAAAGAGTCAGACATGACTGAGCAACTGAACTGAACTGAACTGAACTGATGCTTTCATTTACTTCAAATAAAAACCAAGGAGCAGAATTGCTGACTCCTACTGTAAATATGTTGGCTTCCCAGGTGGCTCAGTGCTAAAGAATTCACCTGCCATTGGAGGAGATACAACAGACTTGAGTTCAATCCCTGGGTCAAGAAGATTCCCTGGAGAAGAAAATGGCAAACCTCTCCACTATTCTTGCCTGGAAAATTCCATGAAATGGGGAGCCTAGAGGACTAAAGTCCATGGGGTTACAGTGAGTGAAATATGACTGAATGACTAAACAGGCACACATACCCTGTAAATATGTGTACTTTTACAAGAGATAATCAAGCTTTTTCAAAGTGTTGGGTCATTTTTTCATCCTATGTAAATATATAAGAATTATACTAGTTTTCTATTCTTCTGTATTATTTATTCATATTTTTGTGGATAACATATTCTCCCACAAAACTTAGACAAAGTACACATATCAATTATCTTAAAGTTTCTGTGATTCAGGAATCTAGGCATGACTAAGTTGGGTTCTCTGAGCCCTGGTCTCTCACAAGCATACAATCTACCTGTCGGTCATTGTAGGAGAGCAGATGCAGATTATTGTAAACTACATCAGTTGGTGAATCAAGTTGCTTCTCCTATTGTGGATGTCATCTAGCTACAAATTGGATTAACCCAAACCCCGGCCATTAGTGTACAGACTCCAGTATGTCAAATGACTTGTCAACAGAAGATCAATGAAGTACAGTTACTTTCACCTGGTAGAGAAAGCATTGCACAATTTCTTCAGCAATCCTGTATTATTTTAAGCATTGCATTTCCTGTATTACATATTGTACTTGTGAAAACTTATACAGTTGGTTCCATTTCCCACAGTAAACCCAGAGAATATATTAAGAGATCAAAATTTTAAAGAAAATACAGGAAGAAACCATTGCCTATATAAGAAAAATAAAAGAAACTGAACTCTTTAAATAACTTAAATTTTAAATTATCTTTCTGGTCACTGATAATAATAATCATGATTAGGATCTCTTAGGGTTTTGAGGACTGTTACTCATGAAAAAGTCTCTATCTTCAGACAAATATATCCCTTATACCGAGAATGTTTCTCTACTGAAGAGTGTTTTAAGGGCTTGCTTTATGTCTTTGTTTTTAAGACTGTAGATAAAAGGGTTCAGCATGGGTGTGACCACAGTGTACATCACTGAGGCTACTGCAGTTGCCCTGGAGTTTTGTGTGCTAGTAGAGCTAAGATACACCCCAAGGCTTGTACCATAGAACAAGGAGACAGTTGAGAGGTGAGACACACATGTGGAAAATGCTTTATACTTGCCCCTTGTGGATGAAATTTTCAAAATAGAGGATACAATCTTAGAGTAGGAAAAAAGGATACCAATGAGTGGAACAATAACCAGAACTCCACTTGCAAAATATATCATCAGGTCATTGAGGAAAGTATCAGAACAAGCAAGCTGAACCACCTCATAAAGTTCGCAAAAAAAATGGTGAATTTCCAATTTTGTGCAAAAAGAGAGTCTCAAAATCATTAAGCCATGTAACAGAGAGTCGAGGACACTCACTAACCAGGATGTCAGAAGCAGGAGGTCACAAAACTTAGGATTCATGATGATCATGTACTGCAATGGGTGACAGATGGCTGCAAACCGGTCATAAGCCATCACAGTCAAGAGGATGTTGTCTAATATCCCAAAAAGCATGAAAAAATACATCTGTACAATGCAGCCTTCATAGGTGATAACTTGACTCTGAGTCTGGATGTTCCACAGCATCTTTGGGATGGTGGTAGAGGTGAAACAGATGTCTGAAAAAGATAGGTTGAAGAGAAAGAAATACATAGGTGTGTGGAGGTGGGAGTCAGTGATAATGGCCAGGATGATGAGAAGGTTTCCAATGAAGGTGACCAGGTACATGAACAGGAAGAGCCAAAAGATGAGAGGCTGCAGTAATACCTCTTCTGAGAGTCCCAGGAGGATAAACTCTGAAATACAAGTTTGGTTTCCTGCTTCCATGTAGCCAATGAAACTGCAGAAATAGAAACAGGAACAGTGCAAATTTAGCTGAAAGAAGCCATCAAGAGATGGTACGGGTGGGTGGAGGGAGGGGGGTTCGGAATGGGGAACACGTGTATTCCTGTGGAGGATTCAGGTTGATGTATGGCAAACCCAATACAATATTGTAAAGTAATTAACCTCCAATTAAAATAAATAAATTTATATTTAAAAATAAAAATTAAAAAATAAAATAAAATACAGTGGGTGAAAAAAAAAGAAAGAAATTAACAGAGAAGGAAGCAAGATGTTCTTCAGTAGGTGAAAGTGAAATCACTCAGTCTTGTCAGATCCTTTGCAACCCTGTGGGCTGTAGCCTACCAGATTCCTCCATCCACAGGATTCTTCAGGCAATAGTACTGGAGTGGGTTGCTATTTCCTTCTCCAGGGGATCTTCCTGATCCAGGGATCAAACCAAGGTCTCCCACCTTGCAGGCAGACGCTTTACCATCTGAGCCACCAGGGAAGCCAATTGGATAAGTAAACTTGGGCACATCCAAACAATGCACTACGGTGTCACTGAGTCCTCCTGCATCTGAAGCAGTTGATAGGGCCAGCAGAAGTCTTCTATAGGATAAATCTATTAGTTTGCTTTACTCTGAGAATCCGGTTTTTAGTTCAAGTATCCTAATGGGGTAGCCATGTCTACTGGGATCTCAAGAATGAGCCAGACATGAAGCAGGGAACTGTACAAGTGTTCTTCTACGTGCATGAAAAGAGATAGAAAATACAGAGAAGGAGAGAGAAATGAAATAGACAAAAAGGGAGGAAAAGAAGCAAAAGACTGTATTTCACTGAAAGAAGAAACGATGGGGAATCACTTTCTTTGGGTGATAGCAGTATTATACATCTATCTTATAGCTCCCTGAATGCCCCCAATAATAATAATATGAATACCCAACTATAAAAATATTTTCAATCTTTATGACCTAAAATGATTCATAGCCTCACACTACCATTTATCCTCACATTCTATTTATCTGTTTAAATAACATGTATAATACCATATATGAAAAAAGTCACCAGTCCAGGTTCAATGCATGATACTGGATGCTTGAGGCTGGTGCACTGGGACGACCCAGAGGGATGGTACAGGGATGGAGGAGGGAGGAGGGTTCAGAATGGGGAACACGTGTACACCTGTGGCAGATTCATGTTATTCATGTTGATATATGGCAAAACCAATACAATATTGTAAAGTTAAAAAAGAAAAAAAAAGAAAAAAGATTAATTAAAAATTTTAAATATATATAGTAAAATTGATAGAATTAAAGCAAAACATTTTAAAGCTTTTTTTTTCCCCAAAATCTAGTGACCTGGGAAATGTTTTGATAGGTTAAACGGTTATTTTTAAAATATTGCTGAAATGAAAGTGAATTCTAGTGATAATTTCAGAAAGAAATTATTTCAGTTCCCCACAATGTTTCCAGAAAGTAGAAACAGTTAAGATACTTCCTAATTCATTCTGTAAAGCCAGCCTTAACTAACAGAAAGCTACGTAGACATATTACAGGAAATGAAAGCTGCAGATCAGTATAACTCACAAATATAGGTACAAAGGTCCTCAACAAAATATTATCAAATCAAAACAAACAATAGAGGGAATTTTATACCAAGACCAAGGAGAATTTATTCCAGGTATGCAGGATGGGTTAAAAATGTGAAAATAAATGTAATCTCTTCCTTCCTTCAGTTAACAATAGTGTTAACCTTAAATTTTGTTAATAATAAAATGAACAACTTGGAAGAAATGGACAAATTCTGAAAAAACTACAACTTTTCATGTTAATTTTTAAAATGCTAAAAAGAAAATCAATTTAATCTACTATGTCAACAAGCTAATGAAGAGAAATCATATCAATTTATGTAGAAAGAGCAGTTGATAAAACCCAAAACACGTTCATAATAATAATAACAAACCTGCAGTAGATTGAGTATAGGAACTTCCTCTGTTTTGTAGAGAATGTGTAACACAGAGCTGAAACTAAAAATCCTACTTGATGGTGAGAAAATGGGACAAAGCCCTTTCACAAAAATTACCTCAAGATGTATCATATACTTAAAACACAAAACCATAAGTCATCTAGAAGAAAACACTGAGGGAAATCTAGAGTGTCTTAGATTTGACAATGAGGTTTTAGACACAGCACCAAAATAATAATTCATAAAAAAAATAAGTAGTATTTCATTCCTTTAAAAATCTGCTTTGTAAAAGTTGCTAAGAGTGACAATAGTCAAGCAGCAATCTTAGAAATAGTACTTGAAAAAATGTGTCTAATAAAGGACTTGAATCCAAATTATACATAGAACTCATAAATTCAACAATAAGAAAACAAATAACCCAATTTAAAATGGACACCACTGCAGTGACTTAGCATGAACGAAGGTAAAGACATCTCACCAAAGAAACACTGATGGCAAGAAAGCTTCTGGAAAAACTCACAGCATCTTTTATCATTAGATAATTAGAATATACAACAACCAATATACACAAATTAGAATGGCTGAAAACAAACAAAAACACTAGACATACCAATTGACAAGTATGTGAAGCAATACAAACTCTCATTCATTGCCAGTGGGATTAAAAAATAGCATAGCCACTTAGGAGGATGGCTTGGTAGATTCTTCTGAAGTTAAATATAATCTTACCATAAAATACAGAGGTGTAACTACTAGGTATGTGCATGTCTACATAGTCATTTGTCATGTCCTACTCTGTGACCCCATGGACTGTAGCCTGGCAGGTCCTCTGTCCATGGAATTTTTCAGGCAAGAATGAAGGAGTGGGTTGCCATTACCTCCTCCAAGGTGTCTTCCCGACCCAGGGATCAAACACGCATCTCCTGCATTGGCAGGCAAATCCTTTACCACTGTGAAACCTGGGATGTACAGCTAAGGTATATACCCAACTAATCCAAAAACATGTCCACACAAAAATCTGCATTCAAATGATTATAGCAGCTTTATTCATGGTCTCTAAAATTGAAAGCAACCAAGGGGCCCTTAAATTAAGTAAATGTACAAATATAATGTGTTACACCTGTACAAACGAAAAAAAATAAATTCTTGATAAAAAAAAAACTAGTGATACAAATAAATTCAGTTCAGTTCAGTCACTCAGTCGTCTTCGACTCTTTGTGAACCCATGACGCAGCATGCCTGGCCTCCCTGTCCATCACCAACTACCGGAGTTCACCCAGACTCACGTCCACCGAGTCAGTGATGCCATCCAGCCATCTCATCCTCTGTCGTCCCCTTCTCCTCCTGCCCCCAATCCCTTCCAGCATCAGAGTCTTTTCCAATGAGTCAACTCTTCGCATGAGGTGGCCAAAGTACTGGAGTTTCAGCTTTAGCTTCATTCCTTCCAAAGAAACCCCAGGGCTGATCTCCTTCAGAATGGACTGGTTGGATCTCCTTGCAGTCCAAAGGACTCTCAAGAGTCTTCTCCAACACCACAGTTCAAAGGCATCAATTCTTCGGTGCTCAGCCTTCTTCACAGTCCAACTCTCACATCCATACATGACCATAGGAAAAACCATAGCCTTGACTAGACGAACCTTTGTTGGCAAAGTAATGTCTCTGTTTTTGAATATGCTATCTAGGTTGGTCATAACTTTCCTTCCAAGGAGTAAGTGTATTTTAATTTCATAGCTGCAGTCACCATCTGCAGTGATTTTGGAGCCCAAAAAAATAAAGCCTGACATTGTTTCCACTGTTTCCCCATCTATTTCCCATGAAGTGATGGGACCAGATGCCATGATCTTCGTTTTCTGAATGTTGAGCTTTAAGCCAACTTTTTCAATCTCCACTTTCATCAAGAGGCTTTTGAGTTCCTCTTCACTTTCTGCCATCAGGGTGGTGTCATCTGCATATCTGAGGTTATTGATATTTCTCCTGGCAATCTTGATTCCAGCTTGTGCTTCTCCCAGTCCAGCGTTTCTCATTATGTACTCTGCATATAAGTTAAATAAGCAGAGTGACAATATACAGCCTTGACATACTCCTTTTCCTATTTGAAACCAGTCTGTGGTTCCATGTCCAGTTCTAACTGTTGCGTCCTCACCTGCATACAAATTTCTCAAAAGGCAGATCAGGTGGCCTGGTATTCCAATCTCTTTCAGAATTTTCCACAGTTTATTGTGATCCACACAGTCAAAGGCTTTGGCATAGTCAATAAAGCAGAAATAGATGTTTTTCTGGAACTCTCGTGCTTTTTCCATGATCCAGCAGATGTTGGCAATTTGATCTCTGGTTCCTCTGCCTTTTCTAAAACCAGCTTGAACATCAGGAAGTTCACGGTTCACATATTGCTGAAGCCAGGCTTGGAGAATTTTGAGCATTACTTTACTAGCATGTGAGATGAGTGCAATTGTGTGGTGGTTTGAGCATTCTTTGGCATTGCCTTTCTTTGGAATTGGAATGAAAACTGACCTTTTCCAGTCCTGTGGCCACTGCTGAGTTTTCCAAATTTGCTGGCATATTGAGTGCAGCACTTTCACAGCATCATCTTTCAGGATTTGGAATAGCTCAACTGAAATTCCATCACCTCCACTAGCTTTGTTCATAGTGATGCTTTCTAAGGCCCACTTGACTTCACATTCCAGGATGTCTGGCTCTAGGTCAGTGATCACACCATCGTGATTATCTGGGTCGTGAAGATCTTTTTTGTACAGTTCTTCTGTGTATACTTGCCATCTCTTCTTAATATCTTCTGCTTCTGTTAGGTCCATACCATTTCTGTCCTTTATCGAGCCCATCTTTGCATGAAATGTTCCCTTGCTATCTCTAATTTTCTTGAAGAGATCTCTAGTCTTTCTCATTCTGTTGTTTTCCTCTATTTCTTTGCATTGATTGCTGCAGAAGGCTTTCTTATCTCTTCTTGCTATTCTTTGGAACTCTGCATTCAGATGCTTATATCTTTCCTTTTCTCCTTTGCTTTTTGCTTCTCTTCTTTTCACAGCTATTTGTAAGGCCTACCCAGATAGCCATTTTGCTTTTTTGCATTTCTTTTCCATGGGGATGGTCTTGATCCCTGTCTCCTGTACAATGTCACGAACCTCATTCCATAGTTCATCAGGCACTCTATCTATCAGATCTAGGCCCTTAAATGTATTTCTCACTTTAATTGTATAATCATAAGGGATATTATTTAGGTCATACCTGTATGGTCTAGTGGTTTTCCCTACTTTCTTCAATTTCAATCTGAATTTGGCAATAAGGAGTTCATGATCTGAGCCACAGTCAGCTCCTGGTCTTGTTTTTGTTGACTGTATAGAGCCTCTCCATCTTGGCTGCAAAGAATATAATCAATCTGATTTTGGTGTTGACCATCTGGTGATGTCCATGTGTAGAGTCTTCTCTTGTGTTGTTGGAAGAGGGTGTTTGTTATGACCAGTGCATTTTCTTGGCAAAACTCTATTAGTCTTTGCCCTGCTTCATTCTGTATTCCAAGGCCAAATTTGACTGTTACTCCAGGTGTTCTTGACTTTCTACTTTTGCATTCCAGTCACCTTTAATGAAAATGACATCTTTTTTGGGTGTTGGTTCTAAAAGGTCTTGTAGGTCTTCATTGAACCGTTCAACTTCAGCTTCTTCAGCGTTACTGATTGGGGCATAGACTTGGATTACTGTGATATTGAATGGTTTGCCTTGGAAACAAACAGAGATCATTCTGTCGTTTTGTAGATTGCATCCAAGTACTGCATTTCGGACTCTTTTGTTGACCATAATGGCTACTCCATTTCTTCTAAGGGATTCCTGCCCACAGTAGTAGATATAATGGTCATCTGAGTTAAATTCACCCATTCCAGTCCATTTTAGTTCACTGATTCCTAAAATGTCGACATTCACTCTTGCCATCTCTTGTTTGACCATTTCCAATTTGCCTTGATTCATGGGAACCATAAAATAGCATGGATAAATCTTATATGCTTGTTTCTTAATGAATGAAGTCAGATTGAAAAGTTAAGGTTGTATGACTCTGAGGAAGAAACAATGAAAAGTTAAAAGACAAGCAGTTTTTCCAGCAGTGAAACTATTCCATAAGATACTGTAACTGTGAACATGTGAGAGTATGTATTTGTCAAAATGTATTAAACTTTACAAAGAGTAAATATCTAGGTATGCAAATAAAGACATCAGTTAGAAGGTTAAAGGAATTCCAGGATGGAATGCAGACTGTGGAGGAAAAAATCTAATTGTACTCAAATAAATGGAACACCTTCACTGAAGGAAGAAGGGGAAACAGTGGTGAACTTAGTATTACTGGAAATGAGTAGAGACTATAAAATTAAAGGCAAAGAATTGTACATAATTACTGTACTCAGGTGCCCTTCCCTCATGGCTGAGGTCAGGGGCAGAAGCCAGGAGGACCCCATGCCTGAGGGGCAGGGGCCAAGAGGAGTTACCCCCACGTCCGAGGTCAGGGGTGGCAGCCGAAAGGAGCTACCCCACGTCCGAGGTCAGGGGCAGCGGCCAAGAGTGCCAGGCTGCAACAGCACAGAAGCAGCCAAGATGAGCTATCCCACATCCAAGGTCAAGGATGACAGCTGGAAGGAGCTACCCACTGCCCGAGGCCAGGGGCGAGAGCCCAGATGAGCAACCCTCATCCAAGGAGTGGTGGCTGTGCAAGCGCAGGAGGGCCTAGAGGAGCTATTCCACGTTCAAGGTCAGGAGGGGCGGCGGTGAGGAGACACCCCTCGTCCAAAGTGAGAGAAACCCAAGTAAGACGGTAGGTGTTGCAAGAGGGCATCAGAGGGCAGACACACTGAAACCATAATCACAGAAAACTAGTCAATCTAATCACACTAGGACCACAGCCTTATCTAACTCCATGAAACTAGGCCATGCCCGTGGGGCAACCCAAGTCAGGCAGGCACGGTGGAGAGGTCTGACACAATGTGGTCCACTGGAGAAAGGAATGGCAAACCACTTCAGTATTCTTGCCTTGAGAACCCCATGAACAGTATGAAAAGGCAAAATGATAGGCTACTGGAAGAGGAACTCCCCAGGTCAGTAGGTGCCCAATATGCTACTGGAGATCAGTGGAGAAATAACTCCAGAAAGAATGAAGGGAGGGAGCCAAAGCAAAAACAATACCCAGTTGTGGAGGTGACTGGTGATAGAAGCAAGGTCCGATGCTGTAAAAAGCAATATTTGCATAGGAACCTGGAATGTCAGGTCCATGAATCAAGGCAAATTGGAAGTGGTCAAACAGGAGATGGCAAGAGTGAACATTGACATTCTAGGAATCAGTGAACTAATATGGACTGGAATGGGTGAATTTAACTCAGGTGAAAATTAGAGATACCAAGGGAACATTTCACACAAAGATGGGCTTCATAAAGGACAGAAATGGTATGGATCTAACAGAAGCAGTAGATATTAAGAAGAGGTGGCAGGAATACACAGAAAAACTGAACAAAAAAGATCTTCATGACCCAGATAATCATGACTCACCTAGAGCCAGACATCATGGAGTGTGAAGTCAAGTGGGCCTTACAAAGCATCATTACGAACAAAGCAAGCGGAGGTGATGGAGTTCCAGTTGAGCTATTCCAAATCCTGAAAGATGATGCTGTGAAAGTGCTGCACTCAATATGCCAGCAAATTTGGAAAACTCAGCAGTGGCCACAGGACTGGAAAAGGTCAGTTTTCATTCCAATTCCAAAGAAAGGCAATGCCAAAGAATGTTCATACTACCGGACAATTGCACTCATCTCATACACTAGTAAAGTAATGCTCAAAATTCTCCAAGCCAGGCTTCAGCAGTACATGAACCATGAACTTACAGATGTTCAAGCTGGTTTGAGAAAAGGCAGAGGAACCAGAGATCAAATTGCCAACATCTGCTGAATCATGTAAAAAGCAAGACAGTTCCAGAAAAACATCTGTTTCTGCTTTATTGAATATGCCAAAGCCTTTGACTGTGTCGATCACAATAAACTGTGGAAAATTCTGAAAGAGATGAGAATACCAGACAACCTGACGTGCCTCTTAAGAAACCTATATGCAGGTGAGGAAGCAACAGTTAGAACTGGACATGGAACAACAGACTGGTTCCAAATAAGAAAAGGAGTAGGTCAAGGCTGTATATTGTCACCCTGCTTATTTAACTTATATGCAGAGAACATCATGAGAAATGCTGGACTGGAAGAAACACAAGCTGGAATCAAGATTGCCGGGAGAAATATCAATAACCTCAGATATGCAGATGACACCACCCTGATGGCAGAAAGTGAAGAGGAACTCAAAAGCCTCTTGATGAAAGTGAAAGTGGAGATTGAAAAAGTTGGCTTAAAGCTCAACATTCAGAAAATGAAGATCATGGCATCCGGTCCCATCACTTCATGGGAAATAGATGGGGAAACAGTGTCAGGCTTTATTTTTCTGGGCTCCAAAATCACTGCAGATGGTGATGGCAGCCATGAAATTAAAATATGTTTACTCCTTGGAAGGAAAGTTATGACCAACCTAGATAGCATATTCAAAAGCTGAGACCTTACTTTGCCAACAGAGGTCCATCTAGTCAAGTCTATGGTTTTTCCAGTGGTCATATGGATGTGAGAGCTGGACTGTGAAGAAAGCTGAGCACCGAGGAATTGATGCTTTTGAACTGTGGTGTTGGAGAAGACTCTTCAGAGTCCCTTGGACTGCAAGGAGATCCAACCAGTCCATTCTGAAGGAGATCAGCCCTGGGATTTCTTTGGAAGGAATGATACTAAAGCTGAAACTCCAGTACTTTGGCCACCTCATGCAAAGAGTTGACTCATTGGAAAAGACTCTGATGCTGGGAGGGATTGGGGGCAGGAGGAGAAGGGGATGACAGAGGATGAAATGGTTGGATGGCATCACTGACTCAATGGACATGAGTCTGAGTGAACTCCAGGAGTTGGTGATGGACAGGGAGGCCTGGCGTGCTGCGATTCATGGGGTCACAAAGAGTTGGACACGATTGATTGACTGAACTGAACTGTACTCAAGTTGATACAGTTGCATTCCACCATAATATGAGTTAACAATTATGATGCTCGCTGCAGTCCATGGGGTCACGAAGAATGGACACGACTGAGCGACTTCACTTTCACTTTTCACTTTTTAATGCATTGGAGAAGGAAATGGCAACCCACTCCAGTGTTCTTTCCTGGCGAATCCCAGGAATGGCGGAGCCTGGTGGGCTGCCGTCTATGGGGTCGCACAGAGTCGGACACGACTAAAGTGACTTAGCAGCAGCAGCAGCATAGGTATATACTGGAATGGAACAATTAAATAAGTAGATGACAGATGTGGAAACCCATAATCTCACTACTGCAGTGGTTTTTGCACATAAGAAAAGGGAAAGGGCTGGAGTAACTATATGGTAATAAATCAAGTTAGAGACAAGTTATTTAGACACAGGTTTTATATATGTGTATATAAACAGGTATGTGTATACATATATGTACATACATACATAGATTGGTATAGGGCTTCCCTGGTGGTTCAGAGGTAAATAATCTGCCTGCCAATGCAGGAGACCTGGGTTTAGTCCCTGGGTCAGGAAGGTACCCTGGAGGAGGGCATGGCAACCCGCTCAAGTATTCTTGCCTGAAGAATCACATGGACACGAAACCAAGCAGGCTACAGTCTATGGAGACCCAGAGGTGGACACAACTGAATGACTAACCATACATATATGCACACAGATTAGTATACACACATGAGTTGTTGTCGTTGCTTAGTCACTAAGTCATGTCCAAATCTTTTGTGACTCCATGGACTCTGGCTCCACTGTCCATAGGATTCTCCAGGAAAGAATACTGGAGTGGGTTGCCATTTCCTTTTCCAGGGGATCTTCTCTGCCTAGGGATCAAATTTGCATTACCTACATCACAGGCCAATTCTTTACCACTGAGCCACCAGGGAAACCAAACACACATGCATTTATCTCATCAACTGAGAGGGCTAATGACTCTTGTATAAACAGACAACTGGAATCCAGATCTTTTTTGTTTGTGTTGTGCCCATGTTGTGTAAGATGTGGTATCTTAGTTCCCTAACAAGAGTCTTAGTTCCTCAACCAATGATCAAACCTGTGCCCTCTGCATAGGAAGCTCAGAGTCTCAACCACTAAACCACCAGGGAAGTCCCAGATATTGATTTCTAATACCATTCTCCAACAGAAGGAACCAGGGCTCCTTGGAGGAGTAACTATTTCTAGGTCTGGAGCTAGAAAGATGAGATAAGCCAGGAGCATCTGATGGTTCCATAAAGTACTGCTACTGCTAAGTCACTTCAGTCATGTCCGACTCTGTGCGACCCCACAGATGGCAGCCCACCAGGCCCCGCCGTTCCTGGGATTCTCCAGGCAAGAACACTGGAGTGGATTGCCATTTCCTCCTCCAATGCATGAAAGTGAAAAGTGAAAGTGAAGTCTCTCAGTCGTGTCTGACTCTTAGCAACCCCATGGACTGCAGCTTACCAGGCTCCTCCGTCCATGGAATTTTCCAGGCAAGAGTACTGGAGTGGGGTGCCATTGATAAAGTAAGGGAGTATTAAAAAAAAAAAAAGAAAGGAAACTCTATCATAATGGAGTATATTATATCAAAGGGACATAGGTGCCATCTGAAAGAACTCCCAATACCCAAAGCTAGAAAAATTTGAGCAACAAGCTAAATAAAGTGGTATTGGATTATAATTAAGCATTTAAAATAAATATCCTTAAGTTCACACTGATAAAGTAAATGATCAATAATATTAATAGAGACAAATCCCTAATGCAAAAGAAATCCAATAAATTATGTAGACACTGTACTCCCAAAGAGGTGGAATGTAAGTTGTCATTCTTGAAATGGAAGGTATATGCAATAACCCTCTTACAAAGAATACAATTTGAGAGGAGGAAAAAGAGTAAATTTACAGCAAAGAAACCTGACAGTCAGCCAGGTAATCAGTGTCACAGTGAACAGTGATTACTTGTGCTGATAGTATATGTACCCTTGATATGGTATGATGAATAAAGCATTTCACTTGTATAGTCTTCCTCTTCAAAATCATAAACCACTCCAAACATGAGAATACATCAGACTACTTCCTATCAATGAATGTTTTATAAAATACCTGATCAGTTCAGTTGTCGATCAGTCGTATTCGACTCTTCGTGACCCCATGAATTGCAGCACGCCAAGCCTCCCTGTCTATCATCAAGTCCCGGAGCTTCCCCAAACTCATGTCCATCGAGTCAGTGATGCCATCCAGCCATCTCATCCTCTGTCGTCCACTTTCCTCCTGCCCTCAGCCCCTCCCAGGATCAGGGTCTTTCCAATGAGTCAACTCTTCAAATGAGGTGGCCAAAGTATTATTTTCAGCTTTAGCGTCAGTCCTTCCAAAGAACACCCAGGACTTATCTCCTTTAGAATGGACTGGTTGGATCTCCTTGCAGTCCAAGGGACTCTCAAGAGTCTTCTCCAACACCACAGTTCAAAGGCATCAATTCTTCGGTGCTCAGCCTTCTTCACAGTCCAACTCTCAACCCATACATGACTACTGGAAAAACCATAGCCTTGACTAGATGGACCTTTGTTGGCAAAGTAATGTCTCTGCTTTTGAATATGCTATCTAGGTGGGTCATAACTTTCCTTCCAAGAAGTAAGCATCTTTTAATTTCATGGCTGCAATCACCAATTGCCTGACCAGTACTCCTCAAAATTTAAGTTCATTGAAAACAAGGGAAATCTGAGAAACTGTCACTGCCAAGAAGAATCAAGAAGAAAGAAATGTCTAAATGTAATGTGGTATCCTAGACAGAGACTACAAATAAGGGAAACTGGGTATGGAGTTTATGAAAATTCTGTGTGCTATCTTTACAATTTTTCTTAAGTCTAAAGCTGTTTAACAAATAATGTTTATTTAAAATTTTAGTGAAATGTAAGCACCTTGGAAACAGCAGGTTCTGAATTCGACTCCAGAGTCTAATACTTGCCTTGGACAAGCAATATCACTGCAGTGAGACTCACATTCTTTACCCATAAAATTGGAATAATGACATCCAATTGTATAACGTTATTTCAAGAAAAGGGCTTCCCAGGTGGCTCAGTGGGTAAAGAATCTGCCTGCCAATGCAGGAGATGCAGGAGACATGGGTTCCATCCCTTGGTCAAGAAGACTCCCTAGAGGAGGGCATGGCAACCCACTGCAGTATGCTTGCCTGGAGAATACCATGAACAGAAGAACCCAGTGGACCACAGTCTGTAGAGTTGCAAAGAGTTGGACATGAATGAAGCAACTGAGCACTGCAAGATATAAATAAAACAACTAATATAAATGCCCTTGTATGACTACAATTAATCAGTGAATTTTCAGACATACTGTTTCAATCACTCACAGATCTGTTTCCCACCTCACAGTCCTACCTCCATTTTTCTATTTCCACTCATCATCTATATACAGCTTTGACAGCTTCAATACTCTGTTGCTCACATTGACCTGAGTGATCTTTACACAGAGTGAGCTGATCATGAGCCCCATCCACTATAAATCTTGCCCTGACTCCCCTAACTTCAGAATTATCAGGACTGGCTTCCGAGGTGGCTCCAGTGGTAAAGAACCCACCTACCAATGCAGGAGATGTAAGAGATGCAGGTTCAATCTCTGAGTCAGAAAGATTCCCCTGGAGAAGGGCATGATAACCCACTCTAGTATTCTTGCCTGAGAAATCCCATGGACAGAGAAGCCTGACAAAGTGTCAAACATAACTAAAGCAACTTAGCATGCCCTGGTGGGACAGTGGTTAAGATTCTGGGCTTCCACTGCAGGGCCATGGGGTTCCATCCCTGGCCAGGGACCTAAGATCTCACATGCCATCCAGCAAAAAAAAAAAAAAAAAAAAAAAAAAAAAAAATTTAATTAAAAAAAGAATTAAGTATAGATTCAATAATGAAAATATAAGGTCTCTATTATCAGCCTGCTGCTTCACTGGCCCAATTCATGCTTTCAGTTTTCTTTCCCGGCCCTCATTATTGGTCCAGTATTAAGAACTATTTGCAATTTCCTCCAGTACTTTGGCCACCTCATGCGAAGAGTTGACTCATTGGAAAAGACTCTGATGCTGGGAGGGATTGGGGGACAAGAGGAGAAGGGGACGACAGAGGATGAGACGGTTGGATGGCATCACTGACTCGATGGACGTGAGTCTCAGTGAACTCCGGGAGTTGATGATGGACAGGGAGGCCTGGTGTACTGCGATTCATGGGGTCGCAAAGAGTCGGACATGACTGAGCGACTGATCTGATCTGATCTGAAAACACTTTACAATTTAAGTAATCTCCACATTTTTCCCCTGACACCACACACCCTTTCCCCACTGGAAGAATTCAAGTCCTACTTTAAAGTTCAGTAAAAGTATGTGCTTGCTTGTGAAGCCTTCACTAATTTCCTCAGAAAAGGTCAAACACTTTCACATCCACTGAACCAGGATTGCCGCACTGGCTTAGGATATAACTTTCTTTTCATGTCTCTTACCCCTGTTTCAGCTGTAAGCTCCTTGAGAGGAAAAACAATGTTTTCATTGTTTCCTTCAACTCTAGAATACAGCTTGGTGCCTAATATAGAGTAATTACTAAATAAAAATTTGTTGAACATCTGAAAGGACAAGTAGTGGAATGAGATTAGATGTATATTTCCATCAGTGAGGGAGAAGAAGAAGCAGTGAGGCCAGAGGAAATATTCTGAGGGAGAACCAGCAACCAGAGGAGACAGATTGAACAAAAAGGTTATTTTAGTGCATATGGAATCTCTATCTGGAATCAGGGCCAGTAGCGCCACAGGGCTTTGTATCATCAAGGTTTTACTTGTCTCTGTGGATTACCCCCAAGGTTACTACCAAGAAATAGAGCCCCTTGTGCTATGCCACACCCCCAACACCTGTGAAAATTCTGTACCTCACCCAGAAATTATCAGGTAGCAGCCTGAATTCAGTGATCCAGTTTCTCTCTTGGATGATGGCTGGGGTTGGTGGCTCTACACTCAGCAAGGGCAGCAAGATGGACCCACTCATAAGCTCCTGGAAGACACTGTTGAGTTTTCTCACCATCTGTTATTAGTAGAGTAGTCCTAAGGGAATGTAGCAGAAACATTTACAGTTTCTGTAATTTTAGGGGATGAATTCTCAAGAGTTTCACTAATGAGGTGTGTTTTGTTGTTGTTTTGTTTTGTTTTTTTATCTTCTACTCTCTGAGAGACCTGGTTCTCTGGAGGAAATAACTATAGAATACATACTTGTGACAGTTTTGAACCTTGGTATATATCTTTGGAACTCATGTGCATTTCTTATACCATTGGGCTCTTCCCTCCCAGGAGGAAGTTACTTTTCTTTAGGTGTGATCTCTAATATGCAGAGTACTCCATGATTGCCCTATCCATCTCTGAGGAGCATTTCCTTCTCCAAAGATCTAAAGAATAAAGTTGGACATCTCAATATTGTGGAAAATATACACTGACAAAAGAATGTCCATCCAAATGTCTAGCCAAATAGCTACCAGTTAATACATCATTAAAGAAAATTTGGTATATCCATATGATAAAATATTATCAACAGTAAAAAATAAAGTGCTGATAACACACTGTTCTTCAGTTGCTAAGTTGTGTCTGACTCTGTGACCTCATGGACTGCAGCATGTCAGGCTTCCTTGTCCTTCATTATCTCCTGGAGTTTCAGTCACATTCATGTCCATTAAATTAATGATGCTATCTAACCATCTCATCCTCTAACATCCCCTTCCATTTTTGCCTCCAATCTTTCCCAGAATCAGGGTCTTTTCCAGTGAGTCAGCTCTTCACATCAGGTGGCCAAAGTATTGGAGCTTCAGCTTCAGCATCAGTCCTTCCAATGAATATTCAGGGTTTTTTTCCTTTAGCATTGACTTGTTTGATCTCCTTGCTGTCCAAGGGACTTGAAAGAGTCTTCTCCAGCATCACAGTTCAAAAGTATCAATTCTTCGGTGCTCAGGCTTCTTTATGGTCCAACCCTCACATCCATACGTGACTATTGGAAAAACCATATATTCCACAACATAGGCAAATCTCAAATACATCATGTTAAGTGAAAGAAGCCAGAAGCAAACATAATACTGTGTGATTATACTTATAGAAAATACCCTGAAGAGGCAGATGCATAGTGACAAAAAGAAAATTAGTTATTTTCAGAGGCTGGGAGAATGTGAAAATTAAAAAGGAAAGCTAGTGTGTACTGAGTTTTCTTGAGGGTTATAAAAATGTTTTGGACTAGATAGACATGAGGTTGAACATTATGAATGTACTGTCACTGGGTTGTATACTTGTAAATGCTTAATTTTATGTTTTGTGAAATAAATGGCATCACTCTGTATATATGATTCAGAAAATGGTTTTGTTTTTCACTCATACTTTCAAGATGTATCTATATTCTTATAGTTAACTGTAGATCATAGGCTGGAACACTGCAGTGTATGGGTCAAATTGAGCCCACTGCCGTTCCCCCCCACCTTTGGTAACATTCTCTAAAAGAACATTGATGGATTATTGGAATATCTAAGTGGGCTTTTGGTTGTTTAAAAATTAGAACAGAACATAGAGGTCAAGTGATTTAGTGATTTACATCTTGTGTGGAAAACATTATTTAATTGCCACTAAAATTAGACTTGTCATTTTTAGCAGAATCAGAATTATTTAAATGTACCTCCAGTAGATTGAGGTTTTCATTTTCTTTTTACTCTGAAGACACTGGACTACTAGAAGCAAAGAGGTGATGAAACTTGGCTGTCTTTTTTTTTAATTTAAATTTATTTATTTTAATTGGAAGCTAATTACAATATTGTATTGGTGTTGTCTTAACTTTATCTTTAAGGGAGTATTAAAGAAAATATTCCACCATAATGGGGCTATATCAAAGAAACATAAGAGCAGTCTTAGCTTTAACTTAATTTTATCTTTAAAGTTGACAAGAGTGACTCACTGATAGATTAAAGTTCAGAAATATAGTCTAGCCAAACTTAGGGGTAATAATTTCATCAGAGTTAGAATAGCAGGATCTGCAGTTAGACTGTTGTTATTGTTGTTTAGTCACTAAGACCTCTCTGACTCTTTGTGACCCCATAGACTACAGTCCCTTAGACTCCTCTGTCCATGAGATTTTCCAGGCAAGAATACTTGAGTGGGTTGCCACTTCCTCCTCCAGGAGATCTTCTCCACCCATGGATCAAACCCTAGTCTCCTGCATCTCCTGCATTGGCAGGCAGATTCTTTACCACCGAGCCACCAGGGAACTGTTTTCTCTGGAAAGTCCAAATCAGCAAAGGATGTGGCTTTTCAAGTGACATATCGGTAAAGAATCCACCCACAAAGCAGGGGATGCAGGAGACCCAGGTTCTAATCCTCAGTCTGTAAGATCCCCTGGAGGAGGAAATGACAACCCCTCCAGTTTTCTTGCCTGAAAAGTCCCACGGACAGAGGAGCTTGCTTGGATATAGTCCATAGGGTCACAAAGAGTCAGGCACAACTGAGCAATTAAATAGGAGCACATGGATAAAGTAAAGAAGCTGATGTTGCCTCAGAAACAGTTAGAATCATATTTGTATTCTTTCTGTTGCTCTTTCTTCCTTTTTGATGTTGCAGGATCCCTCCATTTCAAAATCAAAATGCTATTATTTTTATTCCTTCTTACTGAATAACTTCCCTTTCAAAAAATCCACCAATAATTCATTGAAATATAAGTCATAATACATACATATACTTGAATGCCTGTGTTGGGGTGTGTGTGTGTGTGCGCATGTGTGTGTGTGTAGAAATGCTTGGAAGCATTTCAGCAATATCCTGAAACTTCAGTTAATGATGTTCAATTATTTTCTTTAATTCTTTGCAAAAGGAGATGCATCCCAGAGATGGATATAACAGTTCATCACAGATACTTTGCACTCCAGAGATCATATCTAAAAAGAGATGGGCTCTTCCTGGGAGAAAAAAGGGTCTAATGAGATAGAGGAAATATATGGAGATTCATAACTGCTTCCCAAGAGTCAAAATTGGCAAAACAATTTACACATTTTTTTAATCCCTTAGTCTCTAAAGAACCAACTCTCACATGATTTCAGGAGGCAATAAGATATTTAATTAGGCTCTGTGGGAATTCAGCCCTTGAAGATGAACACTAAAAATGTCACCTCTTTCCCTACGTTTACCTGAGACTACAAGATCAAACTTAGGTGATGAAGAAACACAAATGCATCTTTCAGAACCACCCTGAGAGGCTCCGTCTCCCTACACTTTCTGGGTCAGAGATTTTTACTTCATCTATCATCCAAGGAAGAAACTGGATCACTGAAATGAGGACTCTTCTCTGATAATTTCTGGGTGAGCCACATCTTCACAGGTGTATGCGGATATGATATGGCCTTTTAAATGTGGCAACTTTAAGGATGTCAGCAGGGATAAGAAGAAAAGTTTGACCCACAATCCTGAAAACTTCAGTTCAGTTCAGTTCAGTTGCTCAGTCGTGTCTGACTCTTTGCAACCCCATGAACCACAGCATGCCAAGCCTCCCTGTCCATCACCAACTCCTGGAGTTTACTCAAACCCATGTCCATCGAGTCCATGATGCCATATAACCATCTCATCCTTTGTTGTCGCATCCTCCTGCCTTCAATCCTTCCCAACAATAGGATCTCTTCAAATGAGTCAGCTCTTCACATCAGGTAGCCAAAATACTGGAGTTTCAGCTTCAACATCAGCCCTTCCAATGAACACCCAGGACTGATTTCCTTTAGGATGGACTGGTTGGATCTCCTTGAAGTTCAAGGGACTCTCAAGAGACTTCTCCAACACCACAGTTCAAAAGCATCAATTCTTCAGTGAGTTGAATTCTTTAATTCAACTCAGAGAATTCTTCAATTCTTCTGAGTGCCAAAGAATTGATGCTTTTGAACTGTGGTGTTGGAGAAGACTCTTGAGAGTCCCTTGGACTGCAAGGAGATCCAACCAGTCCATTCTAAAGGAGATCTTTGGGATGTTCTTTGGAAGGGATGATGCTAAAGCTGAAACTCCAGTACTTTGGCTACTACATGCGAAGAGTTGACTCATTGGAAAAGACTCCGATGCTGGGAGAGATTGGGAGCAGAAGGAAAAGGGGACAACAGAGGATGAGATGGCTTGATGGCATCACCAACTCGATGCACATGAGTTTGAGTGAACTCCGGGAGTTGGTGATGGACAGGGATGCCTGGCGTGCTGTGATTCATGGGGTCACAAAAAGTCGGACACGACTGAGCGACTGAACTGAACTGAACTGAGGTTAGTCATAACTTTCCTTCCAAGGAGTAAGTGTCTTTTAATTTCATGGCTGCAATCACCATCTGCAATGACCAACCTAGACAGCATATTGAAAAGCAGAGACATTACTTTGCGAACAAGGGCCCATCTAGTCAAGGCTATGGTTTTTCCAGTGGTCATGTATGGATGTAAGAGTTGGACTGTGAAGAAAGCTGAGTGCTGAAGAATCGATGCTTTTGAAGTGTGGTGTTGGAGCCCAAAAAAACAAAGTCAGCCACTTTTTCCACTGTTTCCCCATTTATTTGCCATGAAGTTATGGGACCGGATGCCATGATCTTAGTTTTCTGAATGTTGAGCTTTCAGCCAACTCTTTCACTCTCCTCCCTCACTTTCATCAAGAGGCTCTTTAGTTCTTCTTCACTTTCTGCCATAAGGGTGGTGTCATCCACATATCTGAGGTTATTGATATTTCTCCCAGCAATCTTGATTGTAGCTTGTGCTTCTCCCAGCCCAGCGTTTCTCATGATGTACTCTGCATATAAGTTGAATAAGCAGGGTGACAATATACAGCCTTGACGTACTCCTTTTCCTATTTGGAACCAGTCTGTTTTTCCATGTCCAGTTCTAACTGTTGCTTTGCGAACTGCATTGCAAATAATCTATATATTTAAGTAAATATATATATACATCCAAATTAAAAACAATGTTTTTGGGAGTTCTCTGAGGACTCTAAATTTTAGTAGTCTCAAAAAAAATGATAATCCGACCTCAATGCTTGATAAGATTGGAAAGTTCTTGCAGTGTAGCCTGTTTGCTAATAATTGAAGTTCCTACAGTTTGTAGAAAAGGATGTTCTATCAAATGTAAAAAATCAGAATTGTTTACAGTTCATTGTACTTTCCAATTACTTAGATCTTTACTTTTTTAACTAAAATAATTCTCAATTTGTTTTAAATATTCAAGCTGCTGCTGCTGCTGCTGAGTCACTTCAGTCGTGTCCGACTCTGTGTGACCCCATAGACGGCAGCCCACCAGGATGCCCCATCCCTGGGATTCTCCAAGCAAGAACACTGGAGTGGGTTGCCATTTCCTTCTCCATGCATGAAAGTGAAAAGTGAAAGTGAATTCGTTCAGTCATGTCCGACCCTCAGCGACCCCATTGACTGCAGCCTTCCAGGCTCCTCCACCCATGGGATTTTTCAGGCAAGAGTACTGGAGTGGAGTTCCATTGCCTTCTCCAAAATAGTCAAGCATCCATTCATTTAAAAATGTCAAAATACATTGGGATGTATCTCTATGAATAAAAAAGAATAAAATGCATATATCTGTGGCATAGCTTCTATAAAGACAAGAAAAGGTCTTCAATATACCTAGCTGAGTTTAAAATAAAGCAACTTGAAATACAATGTGCACAGTATTGTTGGGTTAATTTTTTATAAAGTGTAAAATATTCTATTTTTACAGGCGCAAAATAAAAAGCTTAACTTTGGGGCAGTGATTAGAGGCATGTCCACTTTTGCAATGTCGGAGATGTTTCAGCAAGAATAAATTTTACTAATGTGATTAATAGGTTATGTATTAAAAAGCAGAGACATCACTTTGCTGACAAAAGTCCCAATAGTCAAAGCTATGGTTTTTCCAGTAATCACATACAGATGTGAAAGTCCTCTATAAAGAAGGCAGAGTGCTGAAGAACTGATGCCTTTGAATTGTTGGGCTGGAGAAGACTGTTAGAAGTCCCTTGGACAGCGAGGAGGTCAAACCAGTCAATCCTAAAGGAAATCAACCTTGAATATTCATTGAATGATCTGATGCTGAAGCTGAAGCTCCAATATTTTTGCCACCTGATGAAAAGAACCGACTCATTGGAAAAGACCCTGATGCTGGGAATGATTGAAGGCAAAAGGAGAAGAGGGCTGTAGAGGAGGCTTAGTTAGATAGCATCACTGACTCAGTGGACATGAATCTGAGCAAACTCCAACAGACAGTGAAGGACAGGGAATCCTGGTGTCCATGGGATCACAAAGAGTCAGACATAAGTTAGCAATTGAACAACAGAGCAACAAATTTTGTCTTGAGCTTATAAGATAGAATACACATTCTAGTTGTAAAAGATAAAAATTCTTCTGTAGGTCCTGGGATTGGAACAGTGTTCAAGAAGCAGTTTGGAACAATTTCTCACTTCTAGTAAGTTGTTTAAAATTACAACATAAGCACTTAGTGCCTGTGTGAAGTGAAACTGTTAGTCACTCAGTCATGTCCAACTCTTCATGACCTCATGAACGTAGCCTGCCAGGCTTCTCTATCCAAGGGATTCTCCAGGCAATAATACTGGAGTAGGTAGGGGAACTTCCAAACCCAGGAATTGAACCTGGGTTTCCTGAATTGCAGGAAGATTCTTTACAATCTGAGCCACCAGGGAAGCCCTAGTGCTTGTGTACTTTACAATCAACAGAGTGTAAAGAACAAGAGACATCTTCTGAGTGTTTGCATAAATAATTCAAGTATTCTCTGTGACTACTGATGTTTTGACATAAAGATCAAAGAGAAAAGATATATATATGTATATATATGTATATATATATATATATATATATGCTAAAATATATAAGGAAGAGCAGTACACTGGGAACACAGACATCTCTGGTGTACCAGGTTTTATCTGTGTGGTTGTAGACAGCCACAATTCTCAACTAAGTGTGGGAGTCGTGATGTTCTGGGTAGGGGGAACCAAAAGATAATGTTGCTGAAAGGAGTGTGTGCGGCAGCCTTGGCTGTTCATCACTCAAAAGCCAATAAACAGGCCAGATTAGTGGAAAGGAAAGTTTGCTTTATCTCAGATGCAGCAACTGGTTGGGGAAGGGTGGCAAACATCTGTTCAAAGGCTGACTCCTCCCCACCCTATTACTAGCATGGAGTGAGAGCTTCTAGAGACAGATTGTGGGGGTGGGGGTACATGCAGAAAGAGCACAGTCATCTCTAACAGTCATCTTCAATTTGGTCATCAATGGTCTTACCAGCATCATTTTGAATGTTTTATGTACAGTTCATCTTCAGTTCCAGGGTCGATTTGTTCCCATTTCTTTGTGGTTAGTTCCTGGAATTGTAGTAGCTCATGTCCTGGATGGTCTGGTCATCATGTAGTTAACTTTCCCATCTGAGGTTTTAGTATCTATAAGACAGCTCACAGGATATGGCTCAGAATATTATCTACAGCACTTGAGAAAGAACTAATTGTCTTGACAATGCTTAATGACTACAAAATTATAATTTAGTCTCCTTTGACTGTTTTCCTTTGTTTCAGAATCTCTCACTTCTCTGATTAAACTTATTCTTTGACTGAAGTCTTCCACAAGCAAAAGGAAGGCAGAGAACATGGTGAGGGGGAGGACAGGGCAAGGACCAGACCGTCCTGCTATGTTTCAATAACAGTGTCCATAGCATCACCCTCTCCCTGCTCCCTAAGGAGAATACTCTCCTGAGCCATTCAACATTTCCTGCCTCTCAATACATTCAGAAAACTAAGACCATGGCATCCGGTCCCATCACTTCATGGCAAATACATGGGGAAACAGTGGAAACAGTGGCTGACTTTATTTTGAGGGGCTCCAAAATCACTGCAAAATCAATAAACTGTGGAAAATTCTGAAAGAGATGGGAATACCAGACCACCTGACCTGCCTCTTGAGAAATCTGTATGCAGGTCAGGAAGCAACAGTTCGAACTGGACACGAAACAACAGACTGGTTTCAAATAGGAAAAGGAGTATGTCAAGGCTGTATATTGTCACCCTGCTTATTTAACTTCTATGCAGAGTACATCATGAGAAACGCTGGACTGGAAGAAACACAAGCTGAAATCAAGATTGCAGGGAGAAATATCAATAACTTCAGATATGCAGATGACACCACCCTTATGGCAGAAAGTGAAGAGGAACTAAAAAGCCTCTTGATGAAAGTGAAAGTGGAGAGTGAAAAAGTTGGCTTAAAGCTCAACATTCAGAAAATGAAGATCATGGCATCTGGTCCCATCACTTCATGGGAAATGGATGGGGAAACAGTGGAAACAGTGTTAGACTTTATTTTTCTGGGCTCCAAAATCACTGCAGATGGTGATTGCAGCCATGAAATTAAAAGATGCTTACTCCTTGGAAGGAAAGTTATGACCAACCTAGATAGCATATTCAAAAGCAGAGACATTACTTTGCCAACAAAGGTCCGTCTAGTCAAGGCTATGGTTTTTCCTGTGGTCATGTATGGATGTGAGAGTTGGACTGTGAAGAAAGCTGAGCACCAAAGAATTGATGCTTTTGGACTGTGGTGCTGGAGAAGACTCTTGAGAGTCCCTTGGACTGCAAGGAGATCCAACCAGTCCATTCTGAAGGAGATCAGCCCTGGGATTTCTTTGGAAGGAATGATGCTAAAGCTGAAACTCCAGTACTTTGGCCACCTCATGTGAAGAGTTGACTCATTGGAAAAGACTCTGATGCTGGGAGGGATTGGGGGCAAGAGGAGAAGGGGACGACAGAGGATGAGATGTCTGGATGGCATCACTGACTCATTCGACATGAGTCTGAGTGAACTCCGGGAGTTGGTGATGGACAGGGAGGCCTGGCATGCTGTGATTCATGGGGTTGCAAAGAGTCGGACATGACTGAGCGACTGATCTGAGCTGATCTAATCCTATCTTAGTCTTCTATTAATTTTCTTCTAAAGGAGATAAATGGTGAAGTAGTACTTATAAGTCACTTAAGCCAACTGACAACAAAAACTTTTATATTAAAAATGAAAAGCAAAAGAAGTATGTTAGCAAAAGTTTTAACTGAATATAGGAAGTTGATTCTATCCTATAGCACCTAGGTAATGCAGCACCATTAAATAGAAGACTTGTAGAATTTATCACAATGTAATATATATTTATATGTATATATATATATTTACTCTATATATAGAGAGAGAGTAAACATATATATTTACTTATTTAACTTATATGCAGGGTACATCATGAGAAACGCTGGGCTACATGAAGCACAAGCTGGAATCAAGATTGCCGGGAGAAATATCAATAACCTCAGATATGCAGATGACACCACCCTTATGGCAGAAAGTGAAGAAGAACTAAAGAGCGTCTTGAGGAAATTGAAAGAGGAGAGTGAAAAAGTTGGGTTAAAACTCAACATTCAGAAAACGGAGATCGTGGCATCCAGTCCCATCACTTCATGGAAAATAGATGGGGAAACTGGAAACAGTGTCAGACTTTATTTTTCTGGGCTCCAAAATCAGTGCAGATGGTGACTGCAGCCATGAAATTAAAAGACGCTTACTCCTTAGAAGGAAAGTTATGACCAACCTAGACAGCATATTAAAAATCAGAGCCATTACTTTGCCAACAAAGGTCCAGCTAGTCAAGGCTATGGTTTTTCCAGTAGTCATGTATGGATGTGAGAGTTGGACTATAAAGAAAGCTGAGCACCAAAGAATTGATGCTTTTGGACTGTGGTGCTGGAGAAGACTCTTGAGAGTCCCTTGGACTGCAAGGAGGTCCAGCCAGTCCATCCTAAAGGAGATCAGTCCTGGATGTTCACTGGAGGGACCGATGTTGAAGCTGAAACACCAATACTTTGGCCACCTGATGTGAATATCTGACTCATTTGAAAAGACCCTGATGCTAGGAAAGATTGAGGGCAGGAGGAGAAAGGATGAGATGGTTGGATGGCTTCACCGATACAATGGACATGGGCTTGGGTGGACTCCAGCAGTTGGTGATGGACAGGGAAGCCTGGTGTGCTGCAGTTCATGGGGTCGCAAAGAGTTGGACACGACTGAGTGACTGAACTGAACTCAACAACCCAAAGTTACAACTATATAATATCTATTCTATGGAAAATAACAAATGTTCTCCTAATGGTACTTTTGAGACCTTCACTGCCGCATTATTGTATGGGCACAAAAAATAGAGAACAGAAAAATATAATTTCTTCATATTGAATAATCTAGATATATGCAAGAGCAGCGAAAGAGAAAAGTGTGGATTTACATGCAATGACTTTAAATAACTCCCCCAAAACTATTGCTGACTAAAGGAACTTTGAGGACAAAGTTTATAGCATAAAAAATTTTATTTTAAAACACAGAAATAGCTAAAATATGTAGAAACATTTCATATATCAGACAAAAATAAGACTTAAAAAGGTGGAGAGAAAGAAGATAAGACAAAAAAAAAAAAAAAAAGCTTGTAAATACAGAGGACAAAGGCCAGGAAGGGGAAGTGGGTGCATTGGGTGAAAAGGATCAAGAAGTCATGGAGATATAATGTGCAGTGAAGTGACAATAGTTAATAATACCGTATTGCAAATTTTCTAACAAAGTAAACCTCTCTTTTTTATTTTAATGTTCCATTGTAAATCACTCTTATCTATGGACAGTAATCACAGTGATGGGCTCTCTCTCTCTCTCCCTACTCCCCAGCTTAAGCAAAAGGGAAATTTATTATCTTACATATTGGGAAGTTCTGAGGCCAAACAAGCTTCAGCACTGTGTGATTTAGCTGGTCAACAGTGTCATCTAGGTCCATTTTTCTGCTCTGCCTTTCTGACTACACTGGCGCCACCTTCAGGCTGCTTAATGGAACCTTTCCAGCATTTCATCCAGACGTAGAAATGTCTAGAAAGGGAGGGGCTCTGAGTTTTTTCTTAGGAAGGCAGAATCTGACTAGTAGCCCCATGGATTTTTGTCTTCATTGCAAGAATGAATCACCAGTCCATTCTGAAACCAATCTCTGGGGATGAGGCAGATTGTTTATGGTCAAACAATTGTTTGACCATAATTGTTTATGGTCATACAGAATGTACCTTAGAAATGGTGCAGGTGATGGTGGTGGTTGTGCATAACTAGAGATCTTGGACCTTGAGGACTAAGAAAATAAATGTGAGGGGCATCAAAGAACAGCTGCTTGTGAGTTAACTTGCCTAATTTAGAGGCCAAGGGTGGTGGGCAGGAGGAGCTACCCCACGCCCCCACACCCGAGGCCAGGGGCGGTGGCTGGGAGGACCAACCCCACGTCCAAGGAGCCCTGGCTGCTCGGGCCCAGTAGGGCCTAGAGGAGCTAACCCATGTTGAAGGTCAGGAAGGGCGGTGGTGAGGAGATACCCTTTGTCCAAGGTAAGGAACAATGGCTGCGCTTTGCTGGAACAGCCGTGAAGAGATACCCCACGCCCAAGGTAAGAGAAATCCAAGTAAGACGGTAGGTGTTGCAAGAGGGTATCAGAGGGCAGACACACTGAAACCATACTCACAGAAAACTAGTCAATCTAATCACACCAGGGCCACAGCCTTGTCTAACTCAATGAAACTAAGCCATGCCCGTGGGGCAACCCAAGATGGGCGGGTCATGGTGGAGAGATCTGACAGAATGTGGTCCACTGGAGAAGGGAATGGCAAATCACTTCAGTATTCTTGCCTTGAGAACCCCATGAACAGTATGAAAAGGCAAAATGATAGGTACTGAAAGAGGAACTCCCCAGGTCAGTAGGTGCCCAATATGCTAATGGAGATCAGTGGAGAAATAACTCCAGAAAGAATGAAGGAATGGAGCCAAAGCAAAAAGAATACCCAGCTGTGGATGTGACTGGTGATAGAAGCAAGGTCCGATGCTGTAAAGAGCAATATTGCATAGGAACCTGGAATGTCAAGTCCATGAATCAAGGCAAATTGGAAGTGGTCAAACAAGAGATGGCAAGAGTGAATGTCGATATTTTAGGAATCAGCAAACTGAAATGGACTGTAATGGGTGAATTTAACTCAAATGACCATTATATCTACTACTGCAGGCAGGAATCCTTCAGAAGAAATGGAGTAGCCATCATGGTCAACAAAAGAGTCCGAAATGCAGTACTTGGATGCAATCTCAAAAACGACAGAATGATCTCTGTTTGTTTCCAAGGCAAACCATTCAATATCACAGTAATCCAAGTCTATGCCCCAACCAGTAATGCTGAAGAAGCTGAAGTTGAACGGTTCTATGAAGATCTACAAGACCTTTTAGAACTAACACCCAAAAAAGATGTCCTTTTCATTATAGGGGACTGGAATGCAAAAGTAGGTAGTCAAGAAACACCTGGAGTAACAGGCAAATTTGGCCTTGGAATACAGAATGAAGCAGGGCAAAGACTAATAGAGTTTTGCCAAGAAAATGCACTGGTCATAACAAACACCCTCTTCCAACAACACAAGAGAAGACTCTATACATGGACATCACCAGATGGTCAACACCGAAATCAGATTGATTATATTCTTTGCAGCCAAAGAAGGAGAAGCTCTATACAGTTAGCAAAAACAAGATCAGGAGCTGACTGTGGCTCAGACCATGAACTCCTTATTGCCAAATTCAGACTTAAATTGAAGAAAGTAGGGAAAACCACTAGACCATTCAGGTATGACCTAAATCAAATCCCTTATGATTATACAGTGGAAGTGAGAAATAGATTTAAGGGCCTAGATCTGAGAGATAGAGTGCCTGATGAACTATGGAATGATGTTCGTGACATTGTACAGGAGATAGGGATCAAGACCATCTCCATGGAAAAGACATGCAAAATGGCTGTCTGGGGAGGCCTTACAAATAGCTGTGAAAAGAAGAGAAGTGAAAAGCAAAGGAGAAAAGGAAAGATATAAACATCTGAATGCAGAGTTCCAAAGAATAGCAAGAAGTGATAAGAAAGCCTTCTTCAGCAATCAATGCAAAGAAATAGAGGAAAACAACAGAATGGGAAAGACTAGAGATATCTTCAAGAAAATCAGAGATACCAAAGGAACATTTCATGCAAAGATGGGCTTGATAAAAGACAGAAATGGTATGGACCTAACAGAAGCAGAAGATATTAAGAAGAGATGGCAAGAATACACTGCTGCTAAGTCACTTCAGTCGTGTCCGACTCTGTGTGACCCCATAGATGGCAGCCCATCAGGCTCCCCCATCCCTGGGATTCTCCAGGCAAGAACACTGGAGTGGGTTGCCATTTCCTTCTCCAATGCATGAAAGTGAAAAGGCAAAGTGAAGTTGCTCAGCCATGTCCGACTCTTCACGACCCCATGGACTGCAGCCAACCAGGCTCCTCCATCCATGGAATTTTCCAGACAAAAGTACTGGAGTGGGGTGCCATTGCCTTCTCCACAAGAATACACAGAACTGTACAAAAAAGATCTTCATGATCCAGATAATCACGATGGTGTGATCACTCACCTAGAGCCAGACATCCTGGAATGTGAAGTCAAGTGGGCCTTAGAAAGCATCATTACGAACAAAGCTAGTGTAGGTGATGGAATTCCAGTTGAGCTATTCCAAATCCTGAAAGATGATGCTGTGAAAGTGTTGCACTCAATATGCCAGCAAATTTGGAAAACTCAGCAGTGGACACAGGACTGGAAAAGTTCCGTTTTCATTCCAATTCCAAAGAAAGGCAATGCCAAAGAATGCTCAAACTACTGCACAATTGCACTCATCTCACACGCTAGTAAAGTAATGCTCAAAATTCTCCAAGCCAGGCTTCAGCAATATGTGAACCATGAAATTCCTGATGTTCAAGATGGTTTTAGAAAAGGAAGAGGAACCAGAGACCAAATTGCCAACATCCACTGGATCATCAAAAAAGCAAGAGAGTTCCAGAAAAACATCTATTCCTGCTTTATTGACTATGCCAAAGCCTTTGACTGTGTGGATCACAATAAACTGTGGAAAATTCTGAAAGAGATGGGAATACCAGACCACCTGATGTGCCTCTTGAGAAATCTGTATGCAAGTCAGGAAGCAACAGTTAGAACTGGGCATGGAACAACAGACTGGTTCCAAATAGGAAAAGGAGTACGTCAAGGCTGTATATTCTCACCCTGCTTATTTAACTTCTATGCAGAGTACATCATGAGAAACGCTGGACTGGAAGAAACACAAGCCGGAATCAAGATCGCCAGGAGAAATATCAATAACCTCAGATATGCAGATGACACCACCCTTATGGCAGAAAGTGAAGAGGAACTAAAAAGCCTCTTGATGAAAGTGAATGGAGAGTGAAAAATTTGGCTTAAAGCTCAACATTCAGAAAATGAAGATCATGGCATCCGGTCCCATCACTTCATGGGAAATAGATGGGGAAACAGTGTCAGACTTTATTTTTCTGGGCTGGAAAATCACTGCAGATGGTGACTGCAGCCATGAAATTAAAAGACGCTTACTCCTTGGAAGGAAAGTTATGACCAACCTAGATAGCATATTCAAAAGCAGAGACATTACTTTGCCAACAAAGGTTCATCCAGTCAAGGCTATGGTTTTCCCTGTGATCATGTATGGATGTGAGAGTTGGACTGTGAAGAAGGCTGAGTGCTGAAGAATTGATGCTTTTGAACTGTGGTATTGGAGAAGACTCTTTAGAGTCCCTTGGACTGCAAGGAGATCCAACCAGTCCATTCTGAAAGCTGAAACTCCAGTACTTTAGCCACCTCATGCGAAGAGTTGACTCATGGGAAAAGACTCTGATGCTGGGAGGGATTGGGGGCAAGAGGAGAAGGGAACGACAGAGGATGAGATAGCTGGATTGCATCACTGACTCGATGGACGTGAGTCTTAGTGAACTCCAGGAGTTGGTGATGGACAGGGAGGCCTGGCATGCTGTGATTCATGGGGTCGCAAAGAGTCAGACATGACTGAGTGACTGATCTGATCTGATCTGTTTTGTTACTGGGTTACCAAAAAGTAAGTCTTAAATGTTCCCATCACAAGCAAAAAGATTTGTAACTATGGGTGGTGATGGATGTTAATTAGACTTATTTGGCAATACATATAAATATAAAATAATCGTGTTCCACATTTGAAACTAGTATCATGTTGTGTGTCCATTATACCACAATTTTTTAAATGTCCACTAATAAATAATAAATACATCATTTGCTCACTGGCAACCCACTCCAGTACTCTTGCCTGGAAAATTCCACTGATGGAGGAGCCAGGTAGGCTACAGTCCATGGGACTGCAAAGAGTAGGACATGACTGAGCAACTTCACTGTGTTCACTGCTCACTGTGACCTAAGGGCCTCATAGGGATTAAAAGACCAGTAGTAATTATTCATGTTTGGGAGATGTTCTTATACTTGGTATCACACTATCTTATATCAAAAAATTGAAAGCCACCTTCAATGAATATTTCAGTACAAATACATGCAATTGGGCTTCCCTTGTGCTCAGCTGGTAAAGAATCGGCCTGCAATGCAGGAGACCTGGGTTAAGTCCCTGGGTTGGGAAGATCCCCTGGAGAAGGGAACAGCTACCCACTCCAGTATTCTGTCCTGGAGGATTCCATGGACTGTATAGTTCACAGGGTCACAAAGAGTCGGACACGACTGAGCAACTTTCACTTTCACCATGCAAATAGTTTAAAAATAAGACTGGGGTTTCTAAGAAGCTAATCATAGGAGAGATCAGGAAGAAGAAAGAATCCAGATCAGCGTTTTCCCAAGTCAGCGCCTCCAGGGTGCAAGTTAGACTTAAAACAAGAAGCCTTTTCAATACACACAGACCAAGATCAGATGTCTTCTATGGCTGGCTTGCTGGTCTCTAATCATGACAAATGCATGCATAAGGTTGATGCCAGATGTCCAGAATTATAACACGGGGGATAGACAAGTAAAACTGTCTGAGAACTCCCTATTCAGTCTGCGAATATTCTCTTCTTTCTTTCTTCCTTGATATTTGACTGGCTTTCCCACTATCTCTATAAGGGAATAGAGAGTAGAAATTTTAAGAATATTAGCACATATATAGCAAGTTTCAAAAGAGAAAAATGGTGAAACTTACTTCTAGGCAAATTGGGGACTTAAAGATTCCTCATTTTACCACAAGTATTAGTCCAGGTTCTCCTGAGAAACAGACATCACTAGAATGTGTATAGAGAGGAAGAAAGAAAGGGATTAGCTCATGGGATTGTGGAGACTGGAAAGTTGAAAATCTGCAGGGCAGAGAGGCAGTGATGACCTGATGCTGCTTCTCAAGTCCAAATGCAATCTGGAAGAAGAATTCCCTCTTCCTCAGTGAGGTCAATCTTTTTACTCTGTTTTTCAACTGCTTGAAAAAAGGATCACCTAAATAACGGAAGGTAATCTGCATTACTCAAAGTCTATTGATTTAAATGCTGTGTGTGTGCATGTGTGCTCAGTTTCTCAGTTGTGTCGGACTCTGGGACCCCGTGGACTGTAGCCCTCCAGGCTTCTCTGTCCATGCGATTTCCCATGCAAGAATATTCCAGCAAGTTGCCAATTCCTTCTTGAGGGGATCTTTCCAGCCCAGGGACTAAACCCACAACTCCTGCTTGGCAGGTGGATTCTTCACCACTAAGTGACCTGGGAAGCTCTGATTTAGATGTTAATCTCATTCAAAAAAAAAACCTTCACAGCAACATCTAGGCTAGTGTTTGACCAAACATCTGATACTACAGCTGAGAAAAGCTGATAAAATAACTGTTTTGTTTTGTCTTGTTTTTCACAAGAGTAGGAAACCATACCAGTTGAAAATTCTAGTGGAATAAGAAAAAGCAAGATTACATAGTCTATAGGCTTTATGTGGGATGGAATGATTTGAAGGAAACCAGTCCAGTATTCTTGCCTGGAGAATTCCATGGACAGAGGAGCCTAGCAGGCTACAGCCCATGGGGAGGCAAAGAACTGGACACAACTGAGAGACTAACATTTTCAACAGTGAATTGGTGAAAAAACTATCAGGTCAGCTTGATTCTGATGTGTCTTTATTTTCTTCATTGTTTAGAATAATTTCTTTTACCTAGTAAGTCATATTGTCCTGCTTGGCTGTAAATTGTTTCCTGGTTTTTATGAGAATAGCCATATTTCTCCTCTTCTGATAAGTGGAACATGACATTTCTTAATGCTGAATACATTTGGGGGAAATCCTGTAAAGATTCACAAACCATAAGAGGTTTTCATAGGGTTCACTGGGTCGTATGGATACAATGAGAGACTCTATCAAGTGGTACATGTATTACCTCTAAGAATAAACTCTATCGATTTGCACCTATAGTTGTTTTCTTTTTATTAATTTTTTAAACTTTTTATTTTGTATTGTAGTAAAGCCAATTAACATTGTGTGATAGTTTCAGGTGAAGAGTGAAGGGACTCAGCCATACATATACATGTATCCATTCTCCCCTAAACTCCCTCCCATCCAGGATGCCACATAACATTGAGCAGACTTCCATGTGCTCTGCAGTAGGTCCTTGTTGGTTATGCATTTTAAATATGGCCATGCATACATGCCTATCCCCAACTCCCTAACAATCCCTTCCCTCCATCCTTCCCCCTGGAAACCATAAGTTCATCTCTATGTATATGAGACTTTCTGATTTGTAATTTAGCTCATTTGTATCATTTCTGTTTAGATATCACATATAAGGGTTGTTTTCATAACAAAAACTTTAATCAGTAACTCATTTTCTCAGAATGAACTGGGAGATCAAGGAAAAAGGCTGTGCCCTGATGCACAAGACCAGGAACTCACTTGGAAAGAACCAGGGAGGTCATTGGACTTCTCTCATGGCTCTGATGGTAAAGAATGCACTTGCAATGCAGGAGACCCAGGTTTGATCCTTAGGTTGGAAAGATCCCCTGGAGATAGTAAGAGGGTAACAGGCAAGAAGGCGATGGCACCCCACAACAGTACTCTTGCCTGGAAAATCCCATGAATGGAGGAGCCTGGTAAGCTGCAGTCCATGAGGTCGCTAAGAGTCGGACACAACTGAGCGACTTCACTTTCAGTTTTCACTTTCATGCATTGGAGAAGGAAATGGCAACCCACTCCAGTGTTCTTTCCTGGAGAATCCCAGGGACGGCGGGGCCTGGTGGGCTGCCGTCTATGGGGTCACACAGAGTCGGACACGACTGAAGCAACTTAGCAGCAGCAGCAGCAACAGGCAAGAATGCCAGGGGTCTCCAAATGGAGGAAATAGGCTTCAAGTGTCAGACATTTTTTATCTCTCCCTTAAGCAGCAGGAAGAAACAAGCTACAGGTGTCAGATTTTTTTCCTTCTCCATACAAAATTAAAAGGAGGTTTCTCTATGGAAATGTTTTTCTTAAGCTATGTTAATGAAACTATGCATTTACTTTGGAATTTGCCTTTCTTTAAAATGGTTCTACCTAAGACTAACATTTTTTCTTTTCTCAAACCTTGGGCTAATAATAGCTCAACAAACCAGTATTCATATCAATTGTTTTATGGCTGGGAGATGGCACACCTCGTGCAATCCTACCTCAAAAATGCATATTGTAGGAGAGGGGCCTGGTGAAACTCCTTCAGCCTTGAGGTGTCTCTCTTATCTGATTAATAGCTTTCTAACAGACATAAAACAGCTTGCTAAAACTAGCGGGGGGGGGGCACTCTCCACCCCCCTTCTGATGTCTATGTCAGAAGCTTTCTCTGCCCCTTTTTATAACTTAATAAGACGCTTACTCCTTGGAAGGGAAGTTATGACCAACCTAGATAGCATATTCAAAAGCAGAGACATTACTTTGCCAACGAAGGTTCGTCTAGTCAAGGCTATGGTTTTTCCTGTGGTCATGTATGGATGTGAGAGTTGGACTGTGAAGAAGGCTGAGCGCCGAAGATTTGATGCTTTTGAACTGTGGTGTTGGAGAAGACTCTTGACAGTCCCTTGGACTGCAAGGAGATCCAACCAGTCCATTCTGAAGGAGATCAGTCCTGGGATTTCTTTGGAAGGAATGATGCTAAAGCTCAGACTCCAGTACTTTGGCCACCTCATGCAAAGAGTTGACTCATTGGAAAAGACTCTGATGCTGGGAGGGATTGGGGGCAGGAGGAGAAGGGGACGACAGAGGATGAGATGTCTGGATGGCATCACTGACTCGATGGACGTGAGTTTCAGTGAACTCCGGGAGTTGGTTATAGACAGGGAGGCCTGGCGTGCTGCGATTCATGGGGTCACAAAGAGTCGGACACGACATAGCGACTGATCTGATCTGATCTGATACAAAAGTTCTTGAGTGATCAAGCCTGGTCCCTGGTCCCGAAGTTAAATCTTCTTTGGAGATCATGAATCTGACACCGTTACCATAAGCTATCATAGGAATGGCTACCCGCTCCAGTATTCTTGCCTGGAGAATTCCATGGACAGAGGAGCCTGATGGGTTACAGTCCATGGGGTCGCAAAGAGTCGGACACGACTGAGTGACTAACATTTTCCTTCAGTTTCATAGAATTCATTTGTGCTATATGTGGAGAAGCCACTTTACCAGGGGACAGTGACTATACCTTAGTTATTCTATCTTAGAAGTTGCCTTAGTTCTTACTTCTCACCTGTCCTCAACTCCCTGTCTCCTGATTCCAGGGCTCCACTCTCTGCTGACATATTGTGAGCTCGAGCTCAAACTCAAGACTGTTTCACTTCTACTATCCATGCTCATCTTGTGTCATGTATGTTAAACCTGAGGAGAGATCCTGGAAGAGAAACTTCAGAGCAGATTGCTGCCATTGCCAGAGAACAAAGAACCTAGGTACACCAATCTAAAGAACTTTTTCCTCTACAGTCTAACACTTCCACTGGGAGAGGGTGGAATTTCTAAGATATGCTGCTGATATCAGCTGTCAGTCTATGTATGCTCTGTCCTTTAACTGTAGCATCTGAGGTTCTATGAGGACCGCATCCATTGCTGACTGACTCCTCAGGGAGTCCCAAGAGTTGGAGGTGAAAGGCTGAGTTCTCGATTCTGAGTACAGTACAGGAGGATATGGGATGCCATTGAAGAAGGATGCAGGGCCCGGAGCCACCTCCCCAGGAGGCAATGGTTATGGTGACGGGAGGTGAAATTGTGTGCGACTCTACTATTTTTGTCCTCTTTCTGTTTATCTGTCCCAGGATTCTTGATGCTGCTGTTTTTGCCATTGGAATCCACATCCTCAAACAAGAAACATAAGTCTGCTCAGCCAGGCCCATTAGGGACCTAAACTGTGAAGTATTTGCTGGGGTCTACGTCCTCTTACCAACAAAGGAAGAGGAAGGTAGGATTATCCTGAATGTAAGGCTCAGACACAGTTTTATGAATGTAAGAGAAGTTATTCCTCCCCACCCCAACATGCTCAGAAGTTCTTGTCTCTTCCTATTCCAACAGAGGGCTTCCCAGGTGACTCAGTGATAGAGAATGTGCCTGCCAATGTAGGAGACACAGGTTTAATCCCTGAATAATGAAAAGCCCCTGATAAAGGAAATGGCAACCCACACCAGTGTTCTTGCCAGGAGAATCCCATGGAGTCTGGTGGGCTAAAGTCCATGGGGTCACAAAGACTCAGACATGACTTAGGGACTAAACGACAACTTTTTTTTTTTTTTTTTTAACTTTACAATATTGTATTGGTTTTCCCATATATCAACATGATCCGCCACAAGTATACACGTGTTCCCCACGACAACTTCTAATGGAAGTCACGCCATCCATTCCTTCCCTTCCTCTACTACTATATCACCAGCTTGAAGCGGGCTTTGTTCATTCCTTGACTTTCTGACTAAGTCTCCATCCCCACTGCTTCTTCCCTCACAGCCTGTGCTTGGTAGTGCCCTCCAAATCCTCCATGTGTCAACACTGATGCCTGCCACTGCATTCCACGATTCAGTTCTGCATCTGAGGACAGCTTCACTAGCCCCTTGAAGAGTCACCATGGTACAGAGCCTTGGGGTGGTGGAAATGCTCAGACATATTTGGGGAGAGGCTGTGGTACATCTATAGCATTCAGCTCTGAGGACAGCACAGAAGCACTTTGTTGAGAATAAAAAGAAGACACTTTAAGAAAGCATAAAGGAACTGAGCAGTCCCAGAGGGGCTGCAAATTTAATTGATACCAACAATGGAAAAAAGTCCTTTCCTCCATATCATCACTAACACTTGTTCTTTCTTGTCTTTTTGATAATAGTTATTCTAACAAGTGTGAGGTGATATCTGATTCTGGTTTTGATTTCCTTTTCATTGATGACTGGTGATGTTGAACACCTTTTCATGTACCTGTTGGCCATTTGGTAGTCTTCTTTGGAAAAATGTCTAGTCAGGTCATCTACCCATTTTTTACTCAATCACTTTGTTTGTTTGTTTTGCCATTGATTTGTATGAAGTCTTTATATATTTTGGATATTAAACCCTTGTGTATGTATGATTTGTGAATTATTCTCTTAAATTGTAGATTGTCTTTTCATTTTTTAATAGTTTTCTTTGCTGTACAGAGCTTTGTAATTCGATGGAGTCTCACCTCCCTCTTTTTGCTTCTGTTGTGTTTGCTGCTGCTGCTGCTGCTGCTAAGTCACTTCAGTCATGTCTGACTCTGTGCGACCCCATAGACAGGAGCCCACCAGGCTCCCTGGTCCCTGGGATTCTTCAGGCAAGAACACTGGAGTGTGTTGCCAGTTCCTTCTCCAATGCAAGAAAGTGAAAATTGAAAATGAAGCCGCTCAATCGTGCCCGACTTTTAGCGACCCCATGGATTGCAGCCTACCAGGCTCCTCCATCCATGGAAGTTTCCAGGCAAGAGTATTGGATTGGGATGCCATTGCCTTCTCCTGTTGTGTATGCATTTGCTGTCAAATTAAAAAAAAAAAGTTATTGCCAAGACCAGGGTCAAGGAGCTTTCATTTTGATTTTTTAATGAATTTTATACTTTCATGATACTCTTGATTTGTAATTATCAAATTCAGGGTCAAAGAGATTGAGTGACTGGTCCAAAGTTATATAAATAATGTGATAGAAACAGACCATGCTTAAAGCCAAGGAGTTTTTATTCTTCAACAAAATAGAATCAGAAAAGGAAATTATTAAACATAAATGTTAAGATGAAAACTTTTTCTATGGGCATTTTGCCATAATTATTTTTAAAATAAGGGGGGAAAATTATATGATTTTTCATTGTGAAGTACTCTTCATCTACTTAAAATAGTCTTTATTATTGGTAATAAAATAAGTTATTTGCAGTATATTTGAAACAATGAGTTACAAAAAAAAAAAAAAAAACCTACAATATTCTAGGATACTAGACTTCTGGGTGATTTTTTTTTTACTTTTTTTTTTTTTACTTTTTCTGTTTTCCAAGTATCCATGTATTATTTAAAATTTGGGAGAAAGTAAATTTTATAAAAGAAAAAAAAAAGATATTATGGTTACTGCACAGCCCTTACATGACCCTGGAGGTATCCTAAAGATTCCTTTGTGCACTTAGACAAAGTGTGTCTGTGTCTTACAGAGATAAGCAGACTTTTGAACATGGAGAGGAAATCTGACTGCTGCTGTAACTGGATTCCAGCTTCTTCCTTGGACTACGCTTGTCAGGTTGAGGAATCTCCCATCCTCATGTCTTCCCCTTCCAGCACTCATTCCCATATGCCCCCACTCACTGCTTTCTATCCCTCAGCCTTTAATATGGGTCTCCAGCTATTGCCATCATCTGAGAGGAGGAAGTCGCAGTGCTCAGATGGAAGGCGAAGAGGAATTCCTCAGCTATGCATCCCTCCCCCTTCCATTCATATCCTTATGTTAATACTACCCACAACCTGGACCTGGGGCCTTAGAAGGGAACATCAAGAGTCTGGATAAGAAATTCTGACCTGGGGAAGACCATTTGTCTTCCCTGACTGATCATGACCCTGTGAGTCCTTCCAGGCTCTAAAAGTCTTTACTCTCCTGACTGCAAGGAGCTCAAACATGTACAAAGGCCAAATATCCTATTCCTGCATTTTTACTAAGTTGTTGTTGTTCTTAGCATTGGTGTCTAACACTTGCTGTATGGTTTCCTGGCCTACTCCAAGGAGACCTGGGTCATGGGCACCTTTTTTCTTGTGTTTAGAAACAGGAAGAGGTAAGATGCCAGAAAACACTCACAACAACTCAGCTATGAGCAGCTTCCTGCTGCTTCCTCATTTCCCATGCATAACAGGCTCTGATAAAATGGGATTTCTCCTGGAGTGGAGACAGCAAGACTCCCCCAGAGACTTCCTCGAGCATCTTGAGAAGTCTTAACATTGAGAGCTGGGGAAGTGCCTGATGAGGATTTCAGGGTATTCTAGGGATTCTATAGCTAAAGGGGAGATGGAGGAGAGCAATGTGTAGGAGCCTGGCCACCTAGATCTAACCTCAGTGCAAATGATTGATATTACTCTGGATAATCCCCCAGCTATAACTTCCCTCCATTTCCTCAGCATCGTGGAAAGCCTTCAATGTCGCTGTCACTCACATTTAGGACTGACTGGAGCTCATATGCAGGTCCCTGATGATGCAAACAGTACCAAGAGGATGGTCTGGAACAGAATCATGGCCTCTGTATCCCCCGAAAGGCCTACACTGGGGATGCAGACTTCCTTCCAGCCCCCATATGGGTGTCTGAATTGAGGTACACTCAGATACAGTGAGAGCAGAGATGAGCAGAATAGTAAGCCAGCTTTCTGTAGCAGCTGGTTCTAGCTCAGCCCAACTCCAGGAGAGCTACTGAGGAGCTGAGTCAGTTCAGTCCTTGTGTCAGGATCAGGATGGAGGCCAGAGCCATGTGAATTCACAAGGGAATTCACAACTTTGTGAGGTGACCTTTCGCTCTGGTGTGTTCCAGACATCAACAAGTGTGAACCATCATGGAAACTGTCCTGTGGAATATATATAGACTGCCAGAACTTAAACAAGATCTACCATCAATGCAGAGGAAACAGATCTCTTTCTCAAGAAGTGTTTGAGAATGAGTGTTCTGGTAAAAAGGAATCCATACTTTCATTTCCTCTTTCATGAGATTTGGCCACTTACTCCAAGCTAGAGAGGTCTGTTCTCAGCATCTACTGATATCCCCTCTCTCTCCAAACCCCAAGGGTCAGAACCTCTCACAGAGTATCATTTCTGCAATTTTGGAATGCCCCCTTGACACTTGGCATCTTATTTTCTTAAAACAAACAGAGGGGTGGTATTAAAGACATTTCAGGAATTGACCTTCAGTGCAATGAGTCCTAGGGCACTATCTGTGTTCTTCATCAGTTGCCAAGATGAGACCATCCTGCACTGGATCCTATACAGGTTTGGGCAAGTCAGGGGTCCTTTCAGACTCTGCTGTGATGATGGACCCAAGAACTCTGTCTAGAAATGTCAGAAGGGGAATATTCAAGGTGGTCCCATGTTCCCCAGCCAGCCCTGTCCCTGGACAGCAACCACATTCGGCCCCTGGCCCAGTTCCTTGGCCACTCAGCCTTTGTTTACTTCTCCTGGCAAGGATCCGCCATGCCCCTGACCAATAATTTCAATTCACAGGCCTATGGGAAACTCAAATGACCTGGGAGGATGTTATGTCAGAATGGGTAGGTTGACATGAACCACACCACACATACTCAAAGTGGCTTCTATCTGGAGCAGATGGAGAGAGTGTCACTGGGCTTCATTACCCTAGCCCAACTCTCTACTTCGGAATTCAACAAAGGCCCCATATTGACCCAGACCACTTGAGACTTGTGCAGAAGCAGCCCACAATTTTTCATCCTTAGTTAGATGCCCAGGGCTAAGAAGACAGAAGCACCAGCCACTCCTCATCCATCACCACCTGCTCCCTTGTTTGGCCACCCAGCCCTCACACAAAGCTGGCCTCACTCAGATGATGAATCTTACCACTTCATTTCCGTTCAAAAAAATCCCTGTAGTATAAGTTTTGGCTTGAATAACTGTTGAATAAAGTTCTTTGGGGCACATAATAGTGTTTAAAATTGCTTAGTGATGTGGTAGTTCTATTTTGAGCTTTTTGAGGAAACACAAAACTAGTTTTCCAAACTGGTTATTTCTCCATTTTATATTTTCAACAGAAATGCATGAGGGTTTCAATTTCCTCATCCTTAAGCAACACTTGTTACTTCCATTTTGCTTTCTTTTCCTTGTAGCCATTCTAGTGTGTGTCAGGTGATATCTCATGGTTTCATCTACATTTTCCTGTAACTAAAGATGTCAAAATATCTTTTCATGTCATTGTTGAATTTGTCTATTTTTATTGGAGGAATATCTACTCAAGTATTTTTTATTTCCTTTCAAATTCAGTTATTTGGCATTTGTTTTTTGTTTTTTTTTTTTTTAATTTTATTTTATTTTTAGACTTTACATAACTGTATTAGTTTTGCCAAACATCAAAATGAATCCACCACAGGTGGTTTTTAAGCTGTAGGAGATCTTTGTATATTCTAATAGTAGATCTTATCAGATATGTCTTAACAAATATGTTCTGTACATTGCCTTTCACTTTTTTGTGATCTTTTCACTTTAAAAAATAGATGTTTCCATTTTGATGAAGGTCATATAATCTATTGGGACTTTTGCTGTTCTGCATATTTTTTCATATCTAATAATTCATTTCCTAATCCAACGTCATGAATAGTTACCCTTGTGTTTTTGTCCTACTTGTTCTAGTTTTAACTTTTTTTTTTAAACTTTAAAATATTGTATTGGTTTTGCCACATATCAACATGAATTCACCACAGGTATACACGTGTTCCCCATCCTGAACCCTCCTCCCTCCTTCCTCCCCATACCATCCCTCTGGGTCGTCCCAGTGCACCAGCCCCAAGCATCCAGTATCATGCATCGAACCTGGACTGGCAACTCGTTTCATACATGATATTATACATGTTTCAATGCCATTCTCCCAAATCATCCCACCCTCTCCCTCTCCCAAGAGTCCAAAAGACTGTTCTATACATCAGTGTCTCTTTTGCTGTCTCGTATACAGGGTTATTGCTACCAACTTTCTAAATTCCCTATATATGCGTTAGTATACTGTATTGGTGTTTTTCTTTCTGGCTTACTTCACTCTGTATAATAGGCTCCAGTTTCATCCACCCATTAGAACTGATTCAAATGTATTCTTTTTAATGGCTGAGTAATACTCCACTGGAGAAAGCAATGGCACCCCATTCCAGTACTCTTGCCTGGAAAATCCCATGGATGGAGGAGCCTAGTAGTCTGCAGTCCATGGGGTCGCTAAGAGTCAGACACGACTGAGCGACTTCACTTTCCCTTTTCACTTTCATGCATTGGAGAAGGAAATGGCAACCCACTCCAGTGTTCTGGCCTAGACAATCCCAGGGACGGGGAGCCTGATAGTCTATAGTCCACGGGGTCACAAAGAGTCGGACATGACTGAGTGACTTTTACTTTACTTTAATACTCCATTGTGTATATGTACCACTGCTTTCTTATCCATTCATCTGCTGATGGACATCTAGGTTGCTTCCATGTCCTGGCTATTATAAACAGTGCTGCAATGAACATTGGGGTACACGTGTCTCTTTCAATTCTTGTTTCCTCGGTGTGTATGCCCAGCAGTGGGGTTGCTGGGTCATAAGGCAGTTCTATTTACAGTTTTTTAAGGAATCTCCACACTGTTCTCCATAGTGGCTGTACTAGTTTGCATTCCCACCAACACTGTAAGAGGGTTCCCTTTTCTCCACACCCTCTCCAGCATGTATTGCTTATACACTTTTGGATCGCAGCCATTCTGACTGGCGTGAAATGGTACCTCATAGTGGTTTTGATTTGCATTTCTCTGATAATGAGTGATGTTGAGCATCTTTTCATGTGTTTGTTACCATCTGTATGTCTTCTTTGGAGAAATGTCTATTAGTTCTTTGGCCCATTGTTTGATTGGGTCATTTATTTTTCTGGAATTGAGCTGTAGGAGTTGCTTCTATATTTTTGAGATTAGTTGTTTGTCAGTTGCTTCATTTGCTATTATTTTCTCTCATTCTGAAGACTGCCTTTTCACCTTGCTAATAGTTTCCTTTGATGAGCAGAAGCTTTTAAATTTAATTAGGTCCCATTTGTTTATTTTTGTTTTTATTTCCAATATTCTGGGAGGTGGGTCATAGAGGATCCTGCTGTGATGTATGTCAGAGAGTGATTTGCCTATGTTCTCCTCTAGGAGTTTTATAGTTTCTGGTCTTACGTTTAGATCTTTAATCCATTTTGAGTTTATTTTTGTGTATGGTGTTAGAAAGTATTCTAGTTTCATTCTTTTACAAGTGGTTGACCAGATTTCCCTCTTGTTAAAGAGATTGTCTTTAATCCATTGTATATTCTTGCCTCCTTTGTCTAAGATAAGGTGTCCATAGGTGTGTGGATTTATCTCTGGGCTTTCTATTTTGTTCCATTGATCTATATTTCTGTCTTTGTGCCAGTACCATACTGTCTTGATAACCGTGGCTTTGTAGTAGAGCCTGAAGTCAGGTAGGTGATTCCTCCAGTTCCATTCTTCTTTCTCAAGATAGCTTTGGCTATTTGAGGTTTTATGTATTTCCATACAAATTGTGAAATTATTTGTTCTAGCTCTGTGAACAATACTGTTGGTAGCTTGATAGGGATTGCATTGAATCTATAAATTGCTTTGGGTAGTATACTCATTTTCACTATATTGATTCTCCAATCCATGAACATGATATATTTCTCCATCTATTAGTGTCCTCTTTGATTTCTTTCACCAGTGTTTTATAGTTTTCTATATATAGGTCTTTAGTTTCTTTAGGTAGATATATTCCTAAGTATTTTGTTCTTTCCGTTGCAATGGTGAATGGAATTGTTTCCTTAATTTCTCTTTCTGTTTTCTCATTATTAGTGTATAGGAATGTGAGGGATTTCTGTGTGTTGATTTTATATCCTGCAACTTTACTATAGTCATCGATTAGTTCTAGTAATTTTCTGGTGGAGTCTTTAGGGTTTTCTATGTAGAGGATCATGTCATCTGCAAATAGTGAGGGTTTTACTTCTTCTTTTCCAATTTGGATTCCTTCTATTTCTTTTTCTGCTCTGATTGCTGTGGCCAAAACTCCCAAAACTATGTTGAATAGTAATAGTGAAAGTGGGCACCCTTGTCTTGTTCCTGACTTTAGAGGAAATGCTTTCAATTTTTCACCATTGAGGATAATGTTTGCTGTGGGTTTGTCATATATAGCTTTTATTATGTTGAGGTATGTTCCTTCTATTCCTGCTTTCTGGAGAGTTTTTATCATAAATGGATGTTGAATTTTGTCAAAGGCTTTCTCTGCATCTATTGATATAATCATATGGCTTTTATTTTTCAATTTGTTAATGTGGTGTATTACATTGATTGATTTGTGGATATTGAAGAATCCTTGCCTCCCTGGGATAAAGCCCACTTGGCCATGATGTATGATCTTTTTAATGTGTTGTTGGATTCTAATTGCTAGAATTTCGTTAAGGATTTTTGCATCTATGTTCATCAGTGATATTGGCCTGTAGTTTTCTTTTTCTGTGGCGTCTTTGTCAGGTTTTGGTATTAGGGTGATGGTGGCCTCATAGAATGAGTTTGGAAGTTTATCTTCCTCTGCAATTTTCTGGAAGAGTTTGCGTAGGATAGGTGTTAGCTCTTCTCTAAATTTTTGGTAGAATTCAGCTGTGAAGCCGTCTGGACCTGGGCTTTTGTTTGCTGGGAGATTTCTGATTTCAGTTTCAATTTCCGTGCTTGTGTTGGGTTTGTTAAGATTTTCTATCTTGCCTCTCAGGTTTGGAAAGTTGTACTTTTCTAGGAATTTGTCCATTTCTTCCAAGTTGTCCATTTTATTGGCATATAATTGCTGATAGTAATCTCTTATGATCCTTTGTATTTCTGTGTTGTCTGTTGTGATCTCTCCATTTTCATTTCTATTTTATTGATTTGATTTTTCTCCCTTTGTTTCTTGATGAGTCTAGCTAAGGGTTTGTCAATTTTATTTATTCTTTCGATGAACCAGCTTTTGGCTTCGTTGATTTTTACTATGGTCTCTTTTGTTTCTTTTGCATTTATTTCTGCTCTAATTTTTATGATTTCTTTCCTTCTACTAACGCTGGGGCTCTTCATTTCTTCCTTTTCTAGTTGCTTTAGGTGTAGAGTTAGGTTATTTATTTGACTTTTTTCTTCTTTCTTGAGGTATGCCTGTATTGCTATGAACTTTCCCCTTAGGACTGCTTTTACAGTGTCCCACAGGTTTTGGGTTGTTGTGTTTTCATTTTCATTCGTTTCTATGCAAATTTTGATTTCTTTTTTGATTTCTTCTGTGATTTGTTGGTTATTCAGCAGCGTGTTGTTCAGCCTCCATATGTTGGAATCTTTAATAGTTTTTCTCCTGTAATTGAGATCTAATCTTACTGCATTGTGGTCAGAAAAGATGCTTGGAATGATTTCTATTTTTTTGAATTTACCAAGGCTAGATTTATGGCCCAGGATGTGATCTATCCTGGAGAAGGTTCCATGTAGCTTGAGAAAAAGGTGAAATTCATTGTTTTGGGGTGAAATGTCCTATAGATATCAATTAGGTCTAACTGGTCTATTGCATCGTTTAAAGTTTGTGTTTCCTTGTTAATTTTCTGTTTAGTTGATCTATCCATAGGTGTGAGTGGGGTATTAAAGTCTCCCACTATTATTGTGTTATTGTTAATTTCTCCTTTCATACTTGTTAGCATTTGTCTTACATATTGTGGTGCTCCCGTGTTGGGTGCATATATGTTTATAATTGTTATATCTTCTTCTTGGATTGATCCTTTGATCATTATGTAGTGACCTTCTTTGTCTCTTTTCACAGCCTTTGTTTTAAAGTCTATTTTATCTGATATGAGTATTGCTACTCCTGCTTTCTTTTGGTCCCTATTTGCATGGAAAATCTTTTTCCAGCCCTTCACTTTCAGTCTGTATGTGTCCCCTGTTTTGAGGTAGGTTTCTTGTAGACAACATATATAGGGGTCCTGTTTTTGTATCCATTCAGCCAGTCTTTGTCTTTTGGTTGGGGCATTCAACCCATTTATGTTTAAGGTAATTACTGATAAGTATGATCCCAATGCCATTTACTTTATCGTTTTGGGTTCAAATTTATACACCGTTTTTGTGTTTCCTGTCTAGAGAATATCCTTTAGTGTTTGTTGGACAGCTGGTTTGGTGGTGCTGAATTCTCTCAGCTTCTGCTTCTCTGAAAAGCTTTTGATTTCTCCTTCATATTTGAATGAGATCCTTGCTGGGTACAATAATCTGGGCTGTAGGTTATTTTCTTTCATCATTTTAAGTATGCCTTGCCATTCCCTCCTGGCCTGAAGAGTTTCTATTGAAAGATCAGCTGTTATCCTTATGGGAATTCCCTTGTGTATTATTTGTTGTTTTTCCCTTGCTGCTTTTAATATTTGTTCTTTGTGTTTGATCTTTGTTAATGTGATTAATATGTGTCTTGGGGTGTTTTGCCTTGGGTTTATCCTGTTTTGGACTCTCTGGGTTTCTTGGACTTGGGTGATTATTTCCTTCCCCATTTTAGGGAAGTTTTCAACTATTATCTCCTCAAGTATTTTCTCATGGTCTTCCTTTTTGTCTTCTTCTTCTGGGACCCCTATGATTCGAATGTTGTAGCATTTAATATTGTCCTGGACGTCTCTGAGATTGTCCTCATTTCTTTTAATTCGTTTTTCTTTTATCCTCTCTGATTCATTTATTTCTACCATTCTATCTTCTAATTCACTAATCCTATCTTCTGCCTCTGTTATTTTACTATTTGTTCCCTCCAGCGTGTTTTTGATCTCATTTATTGCATTATTCATTATATATTGACTCTTTTTTATTTCTTCTAGGTCCTTGTTAAACCTTTCTTGCATCTTCTCAATCCTTGTCTCCAGGCTATTTATCTGTGATTCCATTTTGATTTCAAGATTTTGGATCAATTTCACTATCATTATTTGGAATTCTTTCTCAGGTAGATTCCCTATCTCTTCCTCTTTTATTTGGTTTGGTGGGCATTTATCCTGTTCCTTTATCTGCTGGGTATTCCTCTGTCTCTTCATCTTGTTTAAATTGCTGAGTTTGGGGTCTCCTTTCTGTATTCTGGCAGTTTGTGGAGTTCTCTTTATTGTGGCATTTCCTCACTGTGTGTGGGTTTGTACAGGTGGCTTGTCAAGGTTTCCTGGATAGGGAAGCTTGTGTCGGTGTTCTGGTGGGTGGAGCTGTATTTCTTCTCTCTGGAGTGCAATGAAGTGTCCAGTAATGAGTTATGAGATGTCTATGGTTTTGGGGTGACTTTGGGCAGCCTGTATCTTGGAGCTCAGGGCTGTGTTCCTGTGTTGCTGGAGAATTTGCTTGGTATGTCTTGCTCTGGAACTTGTTGGCCCTTGTGTGGTGCTTGGTTTCAGTGTAGGTATGGAGGCGTTTGATGAGCTCCTGTCAATTAATGTTCCTTGGAGTCAGGAGTTCCCTGGATTCAGGGTTTGGACTTAAGCCTCCTGCTTCCAGTTGTCGGTCTTATTTTTACAGTAGTCTCAAAACTACTCCTTCTATACAGCACCATTTATAAAACATCTAGGTTAAAGATGAAAAGTTTCTCCACAGTGAGGGACACCCAGAAATGTTCACAGAGTTACATGGAGAAGAGAAGAGGGAGGAGGGAGTTAGAGGTGACCCAAATGAGATGAGGTGGAATCAATAGAGGAGAGAGGGGCTAGCCAGTAATCACTTCCTTATGTGCACTCCACAACTGGACCACTCAGAGATGTTCACAGAGTTATACAGAGAAGAGAAGAGAGAGGAAGGAGACAGAGGTGGCCAGGAGAATAAAAGGGGGGAATGAAAAGGAGAGAGACAGATCCAGCCAGTAATCAGTTCCCTAAGTGTTCTCCACCTTCTGGAACACACAGAAATTCACAGAGTTGGGTAGAGTAGAGAGGGGTTAGGGAGGAGACACAGGCGACCTGGTGGAGAAAAAGGAGATTCCAAAGGGGGAGAGAGCAGTCAAGCCAGTAATTGCGCTCCCAAGAAAAAAAATAGATACTGAAGATTGGGTTCTTAAAGGTACAAAATTGATAACAAATATCAAAAAACAAAAATTAAAAATCTAGAGTAGAGTTTAGAATTTCAAAAATACAATGTTAAAGGAAAGAAGAAGAAAAATAAGAGAAAAAAAAAGTCACAAAAATTATAAAGAAAATATGGGTACAAAACTGATAACAAATACCAAAAAACATAAATTAAAAATCTAGAGTAGAGTTTGGAATTTCAGAAATACAATGTTAAAGAAAAGAAGAAGGGAAAGAAAGAAAAAAAAAGTCACAAAAATTATATAAAATAAATATAGGTATAAAATTGATAACAAATACCAAAAAGCTAAATTTAAAAGTCTAGAGTAGTTTGGAATTTCAAAACTACAATGTTAAAGAAAATAAGAAGAAAAAAAAAAGAAAGAGAAAAAGAAGAAAAAAAAAGTCACAAAAATTATAAAAAATATATATATATGAAGTTTGCTTTTGGTGTACGAGACAGCAAAAGAGACACTGATGTATAGAACAGTCTTATGGACTCTGTTGGAGAGGGAGAGGGTGGGAAGATTTGGGAGAATGGTATTGAAACATGTGTAATATCATGTATGAAACAAGTTGCCTGTCTAGGTTCGATGCACGATACTGGATGCTTGGGGCTGGTGCACTGGGACGACCCAGAGGGATGGTATGGGGAAGGAGGAGGGAGGAGGGTTCAGGATGGGGAACACATGTATACCTGTGGCGGCTTCATTTCGATATTTGGCAAAACTAATACAATTTTGTAAAGTTTAAAAATAAAATAAAATTTAAAAAAATAAAGTAAAAAAAATAGGGTCTTTTTTTTTGCAAAGTAATAGTAGGTTATAAAAGTGAAAATTAAAGGAGTAATAGAGGACTTAAATTTTTTAAAAAATTTTTAAAAAAGAAAGAAAGAATGAATGATCGTAAAAATAGTAAAAATATATCTAGGACTTTCTCTGGTGTTGTTGTGGGTATTGTGGGGTCAGTTCATTTTCGGCTAGTTTCTTGGTCCAGCTTATATTTCTCAAGATCTATAGGCCCCTTCCTATGTAGTTGGTACTAACCACAGGGTTTTAATCTATTGCACCTGTGGCTTCCAAGGCGGTTCCCTCTGTTATAGCTTCTTCTGTTTGCTGGTCTCTTCAGTGTCTGATTTCCGCTCTGACACAAAGGGGTCAATGGTGGACCCTTTTTTTTTTTTTTTTTTTTTAGGCTCACTTGTTCAGTCACACTGTGGGGAGGGAGGGACGCTGCAAACAAATAACACTGGCGTGTGCTCGCAGTGCCTCAGCCACACTGGGCCTGCCCCTGCTCACGGCGTGTGTACCCTCCCTGCCCACACTGCTCAGGCTCTAGGTTGCTCTGCCGGGAACCATCCGAGGCCGGCCCTGGGCTGCATGCACCTCCCAAGTCTAAGCCGCTCAGTTTCAGGCACTCGGGTAGTCTTCAGAGGCGCAGACTCGGTTGGGCTTGCGTTTTGTGCCCTTCCCAGGTCCAAGCAGCTCAGGTGATGAGGTTTTTGGTGAGCGCGGTCCCTGTGAGTTTACACCTCCCCCCGGCTCGGTTTTCTGGGTATACAACCGGCGCACCTTCTCAGGCGGATGTTGACCGTCCAGAACCCCAAGAAGTCTTAGTTAGCAAAGAAGCCTGCTTAAAGTTTTGTAGATAATGTCTCTCTGGGGCTGCAAATGCCCCCTTCCGGCTCTGGCTGCCTGTCACTGGAGGGGGATGATCTGCAGCTGGCTATCTCTGTTCAGTCCTTTGTTCCGTGCACGGGCCTGATGGTGTCTTAGGTTAGGGCTGGCTTTTCACGTGATAGTTATCCCACAGTCTGGTTTGCTAGCCCAAGTTATTTCACTCAGGTAGCACTTGGGGCATTCAGGCCAGATCCTTACTCTTACTCTAAATGATGCAGCCCGTGCCTCCCTGCCCAGCCCCTGCTTGCTAGTGGTGGGTGCAGGCGTCTGCGCTGCTTCTCCACTGGGGGAGTTACCATTGGGCTTGTAATCTGTGGGTTTTAATTGTTTATTTTTCCTCTCTGTTATGTTGCCCTCTGTGCTTCCAAGGCTCGGCACAGACTCGGCAGTGAGAGTGTTTCCTGGTGTTTGGAAACTTCTCTATTTTTAAGACTCCCTTCCCAGGATGGAGCTCCATCCCTCCCTCTTTTGTCTCTTTTTTTTGTCTTTTATATTTTTTCATACCTCCTTTCGAAGACAATGGGCTGCTTTTCTGGGTGCCTGATGTCCTCTGTCAGCATTCAGAAGTTGTTTTGTGGAATTTACTTGGCGTTTAAATGTTCTTTTGATGAATTGGTGGGGGAGAAAGTGGTCTCCCCGTCCTATTCCTCTGCCATCTTAGCTCCTCCCTAGTTTTAACTTTTAAATGTAGATCTTCAACCTACTTTGAGTTAATTTTTTAAACATTTATTGTGTGAAGTAGGTCACTGAATTCCTTCATTTGCTTATGAAAAACCAGATGTCTCAGTATCATTGTTGAACAGATTTTTCTTTGGCCATTGAAGGATCTTGTTACTGCTTCTTGAAGATCAACTGACCATAGATGAATGAATTTATTACTGGATCCTCAATTCTGTTTTGCTGGTCTGTATTCAAATGGCAACTTCACACTGTTTTGAATACTGTGGTTTGGCAGTAAGTTTTGAAATCAGAAATTATAACTCCTCCAAATTTGTTTTTCATTTTTAAGATTGCTTTGTTTTTCCAGGCCACTTGTAATCCTTTATAGATTATAGGATGAACTTTCCATTTCTAACAAAAATTAATTAAATGATGTCAGAATTTTGATACAGATTGCATTGAATCTATAGATTATTTCAGGGACTTTTGAGATATATGATGGTTCCAATCCATAAATATAGGATGTCTTATGACTTATTTAGAGTTTCTAATTTCTTTCAAAAGTCTTTTGTAGTTTTCAATATACAAATTTTGAGTTCCTTGAATAAGAATTTTCCTTGTATTTTGTTGACTATGTGTGTATCTATGTTCATAATAGATATTGGCTTTCTATTGAGATTTCTGTGATATATTATCTTGTTTTGTTCTTTGGTAATGATGGTCTCATAGAATTATTTAGGTAGTGCTCTTTCTCTTCTATTCTGTGGAAGAGTTTACAAAGAATTAGTGTTAATTATTTCGTGCATGGCTGGGAAAATTCACTGTAGAAGCCAGCTGTCCTGGTCTTTTCATTTTGGAGAGGTTTGGATACTGATTCAATGTACTTAACTGTTACTGGATTGTTCTGATTTTCTAATTTATTAAGTCACTTTTTGGTATACCATGTCTCTAGGAATTTCTCCATTTTACCTAGGTTTCCTAACATGTTGTTGAATAATTGTTTATAATGTTCTCTTACAATCATTTGTAAATTCAAATGATATACACATATGCCATCATTATGTGTACTGAATGGTATTACTTATAACAAATAATACCATTATGTGTATATAATATGCATTATGTAATATATGGCATGTTTGCATATTTATAAAATTTTTATTTTTATGTATGCAAATAATGGAAGTATGTGTTCCACTATTGGCACAATTACTAATTTAACTCCCTTCTATAACCTTCACAACTCTTAGAAATGTCACTGAAGGGACTGGATAAAGAAGATAAGAATGTCACCTTGATTCAGAATAACATAATGATGATACTGATCTGGGATATAGTGCATGAATCTAATGACTCAGGTAATGGTTGTGGCAGGGTACAGGTCCCTAGGGATTCAAAGTAGGACACAATACTCAAAGAAGAAATAAACAGAAATGTATACTTTAAAGGGAACTATGGGTAATGGTGGGACCACGGGGATATAGTTCATTAAAAGAGGAGTCATGTTGGATACCCCAAGATACCAACCTTGCCCTTGTCCTGCAGGTCCCATTGTGGTGGGCCTTAGCTCTACATCTGGGATTGAAAAGTTGCTGAATAAGCCCCCCGATCATGGATGCTGAGGAACAGGCAGCTCCACATGGGACACACAAGGAAATGCTGCAGGAAATCCCCCCTACCCTGCTGTCTGATGTCATATCTGCCTTTATCAGCAACAGTAACACACAGAACCTCAGTTCTCCAAATTTGTCTTCAAACATGTGAGTCCTGGGGGGATGAAGCTGTGGGTGTGGGAGAGACCTGAGTCCTGGGCACAGCCTTTGTGCTTCAGGGATGTCCATCACGGGTGCATCATATCCCAAGGAAAGTCCATCATGAGCTAGATTTGGGTCAGCATTTCTGAGCAACAGAACCACCAGCTCAAACCTACTTCCTGTTTCTACAGTCAAGGACCCCTGAAACAAAGGGGAAGGTGCACTGCGTCTTCTGGGAGCAGGGCCAGAATGGAAGTGGCCATTGGGCAACCAGAGGCTGCAGGACGATGGACAGCAGAGACGACAGCACCACCTGCCGGTGCACCCACTTCAGCAGCTTTGCTGTCCTCATGGCC